>NC_140587.1:416106986-416575102 GCF_964204655.1 Triturus cristatus | reverse complement strand
CTGCTATGTGGTAATGCAACCTTCAGGGAAGATTGGGGCCATGGACCCTGTGTCAAGATGGCCTGCGTCTCTGGACATGGCTGGATCGTCAGGGCATCTTCCTGGTTTTACAACAGCTGGCGGGCTCTCTGAACACCAGGGCAGATGAACTCAGCCACTGATGTCTCGTGGATCATGAATGGCGCCTCCATTCGGAGGCGGTGCAAGAACTCTTCCACAACTGGGGAAAACCTTGATTAGTTCTGTTCTCCATCGCAAGAATGTGCAATATTAACACTAATGCGCACTGGGTTTTCCAAGGCACCTCTCGCTCTGAGACGCCTTTTGTCTCAAATGGAACTCCCGCCTCCTGTAAGCCTTTTAGTCAATACCACTTCTGCCGAGAGTTCTCAAAAAGATCAAACGTCTGGGCCCAAGTCAATTCTCTGGCTCTGTATTGGGCAAGGAGAGTATGATATCCCAAACTCACTCCTGAACTTGAGTGTCGGCCCTCCAATCAGGCAGGTTCTTTGGGCGAATCTCTTGCCGCAGTAATAGGGCAGGGTTCTACACTTGTACCTGATCATGTGCTGCCTTCATGTGTGGAGACTGAGTGGTGGGAGCTGACTGTTTTTGACCTTCCTTTGAAAGTTTGCAAAGTCCTTTTGTCAGCCAGGCGTCTATAGACTGCATGTGCCTGCCATTGGGACACATTTGTGGCTTGGTGCACTGACAAGCATGTTGATTTTCCTTTCTGCCCCTTTGTCCAAGGTGTTGTTTATTTTATCGTTACCCTGGCAAGGCTTTGCTTTGTGTGCAGTTAATGTTTATCTTTTGGACATATCAGCTTTCTTGCAGTTGGCGGTGCAGGTGAAGGAGCCCTATGGCCCTCCTGGTTTGTTAGGTCTCTCCTGGAGGGAGATCTTGTAGCCCGATGGTATGACTGTGGTAATGGTAGAAGCCGATATGGGGTTTAGCCAGATCTCTGTCAGGAAGACATCCAAGGAATTCATCTCAGTGGTGTCCGAGACCTCTGTATCGTGTTTGTTGAGAGATCTGGTGTTGAGTTGCAGGCATTCCAGACTGGGTGAGGCATGTGTGAAGTGTAGGGAGTGCTCGTTGGTGCAGGTGAAATTGCAGTGAGCGCCATTGGTCCATCAGCCTTCTGACGCAGAAATGTCAACAAATGATGTTGGTGCTCTGGGGTGGCACCTATAAAGTCACCACACACTTAACTTCTGGTGTGGCCACTGCAGAGCCAGTCGATGTAAGCTACAAGCTCGCAGAGATATTACACAAGATTTTCTGGATCCAGTCTGACTCCTGGTGAATATTCTAAGGCAAGGAATCTGCGGCTAGATATAGGTTCTACCAGATAAGGTGTTACTGAAGGTAAGTAACTTGCTCTTCACAGCCTTGCACCAGTTAGGGAGCCTATGCCAAAGGCCCAGATTGGATATTTTTTCCATTTCCCACTTTCATGCTATATCCCTAGGGGTTATCATCAACCCTTAATTGCACACGGTGAGGTTTTGTCTTGTAAGGTCAATTCTCCCCAGACCTGGAGTATTGCCATTTTCAGCCCCAGTGGAATTTAAGAGCCCAGTACATCAGTGTGGCTTTATGGCATCCACCTCTTTTAATTTGATCTCTTTGCCTATTTACATTACAAGTGATAACTGTCCAGGACATCAAAGCTTCAGATTCTCCCATAGCCTCTAATTATACCTCTCAGGTCGGGATGAATGCCATTCCACATCTGATAGACATCTAGCTGCAGATTCCTTATCTTAGAATCCTTCCCAGGTACCAGACTGGATTGACGTTTTTCATCCGTACCTCTGCGCGTCAGTAGAGGGCGTCGAACGACGCCATAGCAATGCCTTCTCCCAAGTGTGACGTTAATGGAGTCCATATAAGTCCTCACCTGACGCGATTATGCCAGTTCCTTCTTTCTCCCACTAGCAATGCACTGCATTTCCTCTGACTGGTTTTTTTTCGGCCTACTTGATGTTTTTTCATCGATGGAGCAGTGTGCTTTTTCTACCCATCTTCAATGTCTTCAGGGTTCAAGCCTCGTAAGTCCTGTGGGCGACAAATGTCCGCCATGGACCCTCACTCTGCTTACATGTGGTGTCTGCGAGCCTCGAAAACGTCTAAAAATGTTACTAGACTTGCAGGTCTAGTGATTTTAAATAATCTATTCAACCTAATTATAATGCTCTTGACCCATAAACTGATTTCAAATGATGTGGTCCTGGGAAAGTATATGTATTCACTGGCATGCAATTTTCTTCTTTATCATATGAGTGCACCTTCAGATACGGAAGTTCAGCTTGTCTACTGTACAGAAAGCTCTTTTGTTTGATTTAATAGACTAAACTTTTGCTCCATATATAATACAAATCTAGTCACATATAGTATACACATTACCACTGACTTACCTCAATTCATTAACCGCATTGTCATCTGTGTGGGGAGAAAAATGTTTCTCAAATCATGTTTAAAAACTTTCACTTTTACTGAATGCATAACTAAAGCATAAAGTACCAGCACACTGTCATTTGCAATCCACATATTTTACATTGAAATGGCCACAGAATTTCCTATTGACGTGGTATTAAAACTATTTAGTGGGCAATGCCTGGAAATCGAGTTGCTGCAAATATTTGTCACTTGCACATCACCAAGTAAAGTGTTCTGATTTGTTTTGCTCCTATGTAAATCTTTGTTTGCATCACACCTAAGAATTACAAAAATAAATTTTCATAATTCCTGATCTATGTTTCAATACTTTTACTAGGTGTTTAAATGTTGTGTTAGAAAAAAAACCCTGACATTTTACAGCCTTGTGTTTCACAATTATTGTCAGATAACTCACTTGACAAAAACCACTAACCATAATAAGAGAGAGAAAATTAAACAGTATTTTCTAGGAACAGATAAGCAATAATTGGTAAAAAGACAAACTGACATTTGACTTCTGTCCTTGAACAGACAGCAAATGTGTCAAGACAAAAACAATATTTAAAGGCGTTTTTAGTGCTCATTCACTTTTTAAATGAACAGAATACCGGTTCCTTTCAGCTCAAGTTAACTCGCCAGCATGGACGTTCGATGTCTGGCAGTAAGTGTCGGCGAACGAAGTTGCGGCGCCTCCTGTCTTTGTTGCCTACCGCTGGTCCCCGATCTTCTGTTGAAGAGTCGGGGCATGAGACCGGCCCATGTCTCCCCACCTGGGGTGTCTTTGCCCCAGATGAGACAATATTCTCAATCTCTTCATTCTATTCTTGTGTCGTCACCTACCTCTGGAGCGCCCTTGAGTACCAAAGAGCTGCATGAGGTTGTGCCTATGATCCCACCAGCGGGTTCTCTCCCAGCTTCAGGTCGGTCTCCTGTATTTGACACCTTAGGGACGCCGGTGCACAGCCCGTCCAGGCTCCCACCTTTGGCTCCTGCCTCTGGTCTGCCAACTCTGATGTCGGTGTCTGGCTCTTGACTGCCGGCTCCCATAGTGGTGCCATCGATCGACACTCCTTTCGACGTCCACGTGTCACCTTCTCGGCGTCGACAGGCTTCAGCTTTATTGTTGGATGTGGCGCCGATGGAGCCGACCATCTCAGACTCCCTTCCTCTGGGTTTTCCTTCTGAGGACCATGGTTGTGGAAGTACTACAGACTGTGTGGTGTGTCCCTCTCCCATTTGGACACGGTTCCACCCCCTATGCAGTCTAGCTTGTTACTTGATTTGGGTGATGCCAGTGGCTTAGAATCTTCTCCAGCCTTCTGTCTCCTCCTGGTTTGGCTACGGAGGCGAGTCCCGCTCTAGCGGCCATGCTCAATTGACTGGTGGTCATACTGGATTTACAATTTCCTTCTGTGAAATTGTCAACAAACCCTTTAATTGGTGTTCTACATCCTAACCAGTCTAACGTTGAGCCTGTAAATCCTTATAGTGACTGTCTTTTCAATATCCTGTTGGGTGCTTAGGCTAGACATGAAACAGGGCTTCCTGTACATTGCTATATTTCTCACAGGCATCGCCCAACCCCAGGGGTTCCTTCTGTCTCCTTAGACATCCCTCAACTAAGAACTTTGTGGTTCAGGCTGCTTTAGCCACCCAGAATATTGATTTTCTCCCTCCTGTCCCTCAGGAAAGAGAGGCCAGGAAATTTGACGCTTGTGGTAGGCATTTTTCCCTTCTTCTAGCTCTGCCCTGCACTCTCTGAACACTTCTTGTGCCTTCTCCCATGCCTTGTGGGATTCAGTGGAGCGGCTCTTGCCCTCCCATCTGGAAGAAGCCTGGAATGCCCTTGTTCCCCCTGGTACGAGATGGGCAACAAGCTTCCACTCTAAGCATCCGCTGTGGTATGGATACCACTGATTCTGTTGGTCGGGCTATGACCTCTTCCATAGTGCTACGTCAGTGTGCATGGTTGCGTACTTACTACTTTAATTGACATGCCTTTTGATTGCGCCTCCCTTTTTGGTGTGCATGGCGACTCTGCCTTATGCCGGTTCAGAGGTAGTCATGGTGGTATGGAGTCTTAACTCTGTTGTTGTACTAGGGTTGTCTGAGGCAGTTTGTTTCCCCTTGTTTTGACTATTATCCGCCTTCATAGGGCGGACTACTTCTCTCTCTTCTAGGGTTTCACCCGGTGTGGTATTCCTGCTTCCTGCAGGTATTTTACTTTTTATTTATGTGGTCAGTGACCGGTTTCATTTCCAGCCATCTAGAACATATCTTGCTTTGCTGTCTCGTGGGAGTCTGTTCTTGCATCTTCTTTTTGCTGCTTGATTTTTCCTACCTGAGAACTTACTCTGTGTTAAGTATTCTGTTTATGTTTTACAGTTGCACTATAGCCTTGTCCCCCATTCTCTGGGACCTTATTTTTTATGCCTTAGAAGCATTTTGTGAGTTATCTATGCACTTAGTTTCCCTTTTAGGGACTTCGACTTCATCTTTTCTCTGCCTCTCATGTCCATACAGGCGATACTGGTACCACAGGCAGGCACACACTATGGCCTGGTTAATTTTCGTTTCAGTCTTCGACACTCTTCAGTGTGGACCTTCTCTTTGTTCTATTTTACTCTGTGAGATACATGGATTTTCTCCTACTCATATCTGTTTTCCAATTGGTTCAGCGACTCCACCACCCTAATGCCCTTGTGGTATCGACATCATTTTGGCGTATTATTTTGAATTGCTTCTGGGCACTGCTTTCTTGTGTAGGCCCTTTTCTACTTTATCATGCTCCTGATACTGTTTATCTTCAGCAGTCTGGTGTTGCATGTGTTTTTACCCTTTCGGTGTTCTACCTACCTACAATGGTTACGACCAATGCTGTTACCTCCTGCGGGGTTTTTTCATACATATCTGCTGTCACATCTGTGGGATAGCAGTTGTATCTGCTGTTCTTTTCTGTTCCATTTGCCTGGGACACCAGTCCCCTTGATTGTTTGGATCCTTGTCTGGTATCTTTATTTCACAAGAGTTTGCATTCCCCTTTCTTTCCTTTATCTTTACTCCCTCCACTCCCACCTTCGTGGTGTCCCGTTTTTATGGGAGAGGTTCCATTTAACCCACTTCTTTGGTGGGGGTATTTCATTACTTTTTCCTGGGGCACATCCTATCTTTTCTCAAATTTCCATGAAGTGTTGGTTAGGTTTCTTACCTGTTTCTCCTGCTTCCATAAATTGGACATTGTGTGATTATCATGATCAACTATTTGTTGCCCCTTCTTCTTCTTCACCCTCCTCCAACCCCTTTTTTTCAAACTCTGTTTCTCAGGATAGTTTCCTCCACGATTGGTGGGGTGCTCTTTATTTGCTATCTGTGTTTGCTGGGGATGAGCACGCTGTGTATGCCCCTTCCAATTGGTTTTGAGTCTGAACTCTTTGGTCCATTGTCCGCGGTCCCTTTGCAATCCCCGATCTCATCCCCTTTGGGGCTGCCTCTTTTACTGGTTCTATACCATATTTCTCACGGTCTTATAGCTTTCTACTCCCTGCGGGTTTCCCATAGTCCTTCTTGGAGATCACTCATTTTGGTGAGCATCTTTGTTTGTCTGGTCCCTTCTGTCTTTTGGACTGGCTTCTCCTATTTTGCTGTGGGGTAACAAAGGCCCCCGCAGTGCAGGGGGGGGGTGAGCTCCAGAGGGCCCTCTCAGCACAGCACCCTGGCTGTAGAGCTCCTGAGTGAGTCTTGAGGGGCGCCCCTCCAAGTATTTTGCAGGGGGGCTCTCTCAAGTTTCGTTACACTACTGCTATTTGGGCATCTTCGATGAGGTCAGTTCGCAGCCCTGCCTCCAAGGATGGTATTGCTTGGGCAACTGATTCAAAGATAAGAATATACGGCTAGATGTCTCTATCAGATGAGCAAGTTACTTACCTGTGGTAACGCCTTATCTAGTAGAAACAGGATCTAGCCGCAGATTGCTTATCGACCCACCCACCCATCCTCCTCACTCTGCGAAATTAGGGCCCTGTGGTCTCCTACATCCCCTCTTTGTATTCTACTGCAAATATTTTAATCTGTACTTTTTGATACAAGATTTTCCCTTTTTGTCACACTGTTTCCAGAGACTTTTTTTTTCTAAGTGGCTTCGCGTTTTTGAGGCAGAAATAGTCACAAAAGAAACTGACGTCAGCACGTTGGGGGAGGACTTAAATGGACTTTGTTGTTGGGAGATGACGTTGCTGCGGAGTCGCTCAACGCCCTCTACTGACCCGCAGAGGTACTGCTGAAAAGTTTTCCAGATCCAGTTTGTCACCTGGGGAGTATTCTAAGATAAGGAATCTGCGGTTGGATCCTGTCTCTACCAGATAAGGAATTAACGAAGGCAAACAACTTGCTCTTTTAAACGCTAAAAGTGTGATCCAAGTTATTTCTGGGATTCTTCCCCAAAGCCTCCCCCCCCCCCCCCCCCCCGCACTCCATAATCACATACTTTGGGTCTAGCACTAGCCACTGTTTGCAAGAAGCAAAATGCATATCGTGCCTACTGCTAAGGAGGATAGCTTGCAACTTGTCTAACCACTGGCAGTCGCTGGGGGTAGCATTCCAACTAATGGTTCTTTTACCCACCATGCAACCTCAGATTAGACCTATCCTTGTATAAATCAGTCTTAGTTCTGCTTCAATCTGAACTGTCCAGCATAAAATGCCAAGCCAGGTTCTCCCTGAACCAAAACTGATGAAGCCTAACAAGCCCAAACAAGGTATGGGGTTGCTTGTGTTCCTTTCTGCAGGGATGCTTGCCTCTCAGTTCAGAATGGACTGTACCCATGAGAAGCAGTATCATTGCTGAGCTGCACATGGCAAGCTTTTGTGAGTGTGGTACAATGGGCGAAGAACGATGAGTTGGAATGCTACCTCAAGCGATTGCCAGTGGTTAGACTATCTGCGAGCATTCCTCCCGTCACCTTATGTGTTATTACTATACATTATGAACATATGAACAAGAGAGATAAAATATACAATACAATTCTAAAGCCCTTACTCAAAGGACTCTTCTGGTATCTAAGGGACTACCTCTTTGCCCCCAGTGCCCCAAGATGCTTTCTGAGGTTCGTCAGTGTTGCAGTGCATATTGCCCCAGAGGCATCCTACATTATCTTCATAGTAGAGGCAACATAGTATTTGCAGTCACTAACCTGTTTACAGTTAATGCTTCTCACAGCAATGTAAAGGAACCTCACAACAATAGAACTCCAAAGACTGTCCCAGGATCATTACCAACTGTTGATCATATCACCCTGTTGATTGTTTCTCTGTTTTTAAGGATCTCAGTCAGTCCTGGCTTCCCTTCCTCTGATTCTGTTTGTGGTTTAGGCCCCTTCCACTCCACCAGTGGTTGCTTTAAATTGATCTGCAGGACCAAATTATGTTTCCATTCTGGTCTCAGCCTCCTGTCCTGCTTGATTTGTGGCATGCTCAGAGTTCCCTTAAGAGGGACTTTAATTGTTGGTGTCTTCTGGAACCAAACAGCCAGTCTTCTAGCCTGTATATGCCATAACCTTACCTCTATTCTGAGGTTTACACTCGTAGGCTATTTTAGGCACAGTTCTCTTAACCCCCCTTATCTTCGCATCAGAGCTCAGCATTGTTTCTGGACTGCTTGAGTAAAGTCTGAGAAGAAGAGTATTTTTATAAGAAATTGTGCCCACAGTGCAAGTTGCTTGAAGTATAGCGTCTGTCTTGAGAATTTAGGAATTTAAAACATATTCTCTGTGCATGTGGAACTGTAAATTATGTTAAAATGTCTTTAGGTTTAAGGGCCATTGGAACCTAATTTTCTATATAGAGTTCCTAAGAAGGGCATTCAGTTTGTTCTGGCATCTCCACAAATCAGACATTGTTCGAGGAGATCAGACTTCCATATCTTCAGCCGTCTGAAAATGATGGAATCAGCAGTGAGCATTTTATTTTTAGAGCTGTTTCACCTCAGCCCCATCTTCCGATATTTCTTCTTGTTGGCCCCAAGTCTGTCAGACATTTTTATGAAGTCGATGCATAGACAGTTTAGATCTATACTTCATGAGTCAGTCTTGTACTGCAGCATGTTTCTCCATTTATTAACTGCTAAAATCACTGAGCAGAGATGGTTTAGATGATTGTAGCATTTTAGCAGGTGTACCTGGCCTGTCAGTTATTTCTGAACACATTTTTTCCTGAGATAGTCTCCAGAAGATGTTTGTCTGGACTATATTCTAGACACTGGCAGCAGGTTGTTTCTGATGGATACATCTGCCAGTGGATTCCACACCTTGTGAATATCCCCTGCGCCAGCAACATTCGGAAACTTTTGTAGCAGTCCACGCCGATGGGGTCGAAGACGACGTCACAGAGACACGGCACCGCTCGCGACTCCGCTGACGTCACCGGCTCCATAAGAAGACCTCGTCGGCGTGATGACGTCTGTTCCCTTTTTCCGCGCCGTCGACGCCAACAGATTTCGGGAATTGCTGTTGGTAGCTTTACTGTTACTTTGTTTTTCTTCTGGGTTTTCCCTGTTTCTCTTCGAAGAAGATGTCGACGAAGAAGGCGGGTTTCAAGCCTTGTCGGGAATGTGGCAAACTCATGTCGATCACAGATCCACATGACGACTGTGTTTGGTGTCTCTCTTCCGACCACGATGTGGATGGTTGCTCTTGCTGTCGCAAGATGAGCTCCAAAGCTCTAAAAGAAAGGGAGGCGAAGCTCTTCATCGCTAAGATGAAAAAAGAAAAGAGAGGAAGAAGGAAGTCAAGATCGAGGTCACGATCGAGGTCAGCGTCTAAGTCGACTTCGGGACATGCTTCGCGAAACAAGAAGCATAAGAAGAAGAGGAGGCATTCTTCTCATCATCATTCTGATAAGAGTTTGGCGTCGAAGTCGCCGGCTCGATGCCGACAGGAATCCGTGTCTCCTTCACCGGTCCCGGATTCTCCTGGTCCTTCTTCTCCAGTGACTTCGCCGGCTCTGGCTCCATCTCCGGCTCCGTCTCCGGCCCCGGTTGAAGATCTTCAACTCCGGGTGAGCCGTCGGCGCCGGTTGGCCCGAGTCCGGTGATGCCTGACCAGTACCCTGCATTCCCTGGGCCAGGTCAGGACCCCTCGCATTATCTGAATGCGATGTATGGGGTATTTGCGAGAGCCTTGTACACCACTGGTGCACCTGCGGGTCCGATGGGTCCAATGGCGTTTAATTTGGGGGTGCCGCAGGTCTATCCGCAGGCCCCTTTCGTGCCGTTTTTTGCCGTTTTTTTCAGCGACGCCGTCTTGGCATCTACCGGCGCCGAGGACGTCGACGCTTCCATCTGCGCCGGCTCGACCTCGTTCGAAGCCGGCTGCTCCTGCGGATCCACGCTCGACGCCGGCACCGTCGGATTCGATCACGGCGCCGCCGACGCCGCTTGTGCGGATTCGATCCAGAAGGAAAGCACAGAGAGTGGTGGATGAAAGGAGGTAGATTTTGGAGGAAGCTGAAGAGGGAGAGCTGGTTGAGTCTGATGAGGTATATGAGGAGCTTAAGGAGGCTAGTGGACTGGATTTGTCTCCTGAGTGGGAAATCACTCCACCTTCAGATGAACCCTCAAATGATGTGGCTCCGTATCATGCGGTCGTCAGGAAGGCTGCGGTGTAATCACTGGAGCTTAAAACCTTTCCTCCCTGCCCACCCCGAGACTTGCGCCCGTACCTGGGTGAGCCACGCGTCTCCTGACGAGTGGCTGGGCGATGCGTGGTATCCTTAGCCTCCTGGCTCGTCTCTGCGGGTCTCCTCTGTCAGTGGTCCTTCCTCGTCTCAATCCCCTACTCCCTCACTCTTGCGTCGTTTTCCAGGTCTCGGGCACTCCTTCTCATTCCTTCCGGGTTTTGGGGCCTCTGACCCGGTGACGTCCCAGGGGGCGGGGCCTTCCGCGAACTCGGCCCAGTTAAAGAAACCTGGTCCTGCTTCCTCCTGTGGTCGGGGGAGTGTCGCTTCTGCTGGGTTCCAGTTTTCGGGATGCTGCGGGGAAAGAGGCGAGAGTGGTATAGTTCCGATATTTATCTCGTCTATCTCCGGGTTTCCGGACTGGCTGCCCTCGTGACAAGTACGCATACAATATTTTTGAATGCCAATATAAATGTAAGGACTTGGCTTATTCCTTACATCCATTCTCCCAACCTGACCGTGAGAACTGTGGTCAAAATGTTATTAATGACTATCTCTTCTGTTTACTTGGCCTTGAATGAGACCCCTACAAGAATTCCTCTGTAATCAGTGGTGACAAAAATTGGGACAAGTTAGTGATTGTCACACAAAACATTTTCAGAAATGCTTGGGGGGGAAGTGGCAGTCAGTGTTGATGCCATTATGGTCAGCACCGTCTTTCTTCTTTAAAAAAAAAAAAAAGCAAGATGATTTTCCAAGCCCCACCATTGTGTGGCAATTCTCTGATTTGACATCACAAAAGCAGTAACACCACTGTTAAAAATAAGTAATGTTGCACTTACCTGACACCGGTAAAGCTAAACCGCACTCACACGATAAAGATAGCAGATGCCCGAGGTGCGCAGCGGAAAATGCAGACTTCATCCACTTGGCATGGGAATGCTCAGTGGTGAGTCAGTTCTGGACGGGGGTGGCTCCTAAGATACGAGAGGTTACTGGCCTCCCGTTACAACAAGATCCATTGCAATGCCTACTAGCTCATATAAAGAAGCCCAAGAAACAGAAACTACCCTATAAATTGTTGCAACTAAGAAGTACATATGAAGCTCACACGTAGAGATGATAAATTACAAGCAGGTTTGGCAGAATGGCGTGAATTATGCAATACTGGGCTAACGGTGGGGATCAAGTCTGAAAGGAGTGCCTCAAAACGGGGGAGGGCGGGACGGATGAGGAAAACCAACATGAACGTGACAGCCAGTGAGAATGAATGCCCTAAGGGGGTGTCTTGTGCTTAAATGGCCTACCCTATGCTCCGTTCCGTAATGTATTATATACAAGATTGATTGTGTAGCCCTTCTGTCTGTGTTTTTTACCTCCGATGCTGTAACCCAAGTCAGAACAAGGAAGATAATGCACTGTATGCTGTACTGTTGATGTTTTGATTTTATTGCAAAACGATAAAGTTTATAAAAAAATAAATAAGTAATGTTTTCCTCACATAACTTAAATAAGGCTGAGTGGGTCTATTGCAATTTTAAAGAATCCGCGCTCTTTGTTGATGTTTTAAGAAAAAATTACACATACACCCACCTACAACCATCGACTGGTGGGGAACATAGTGAGTAGAAACCTATATAACAAACACTCTTTCTATACCTCTCCCACACCCCAAAATAACACCAGACTAGGGATTCTATTATGGGAACATCTGCTTGTGTTAGTGCTTATACAGAATGTATGAGATGGCAAGGTTTGTATGTCGCCTGATCAGAACATTTGTGGTTACCCTTCCATGTGTCATTTGAGTCATTCTCAATGTTCAGTGTTGATAGGTGGCCTGATAATTTATAAAACTCTCGTGTATTTAGGTCATATAAGCTTTCTAAACTTATTTGAAAGGAAGTCTATGGAATAGTACCACATTTTTTGGAATTTCTCCTCGGGAGTTGTCCATCGATAAGGTGGGTATTAGGAGAAAGTATGGGGTTTCAAATATTGTGGGACATAAATAGAGTTTTTTTTTTTTTAAATAAACGTAATATTTATTGGTTAATATGATAATTTTAGGTGTTAGTATTGTTGGTATGTATGTGATCACGTTTTTTAAACTATAGTTTGTAATTTTACATCTTTTAGTAATGTATTTTCAAAGCTAATTAGTAATTTATAATGTAGTAGCAGGTTGTTGAGTTTCTAGGGGAATAGGGTGGAAAGTTAATTACGCTTTAAATATTTAACATGTAATGGTAATTAGTTTATATTGTAAATTAATTATTTATATAATTATGTAGATTGTTTAACCCGGTAACCGCGGCGCAAATTCCGGGACTTTTAATGAGTGGGCGGGGCCGCGTCGGCCAACGGACATGCGCAGCACTAGCCAGGTAGTGCTCGCGACGGCTGTTGGCCGACGCACGCAGGGAACGGGTTAATAGTTATATTTTTCAGTTTAGTATGTTTTAATGTACATTTTAATTTAATTATTAGTAATGGTAAATTCTATTTTTGTAGCAGTTTGTGGGTTTGCAGGGGAATAGGATGCGGAGTTAATTAAAATAACAAGCATTTAATGTTAACCTACTTTTTATGTTAATGAAATATTCCATTGAATATCAATTATGCACATTATTTACTTAAGATGTTTTCTTTTTGTAGTGTTTTATTTCTCTTTTTATGTTTTTATGTATATATTTTTTATACTATTTTTATTGGAGAAATAGGGTGGGAAGATATTCAGGTTATCATATTTTTATTATTTATGTGCAATTGCTAAATTGATTATGTATAATTTTACTGTTGTGCCTATTATGTTGATTGTTTTTTATTTGAATTATTAATTGTTTTAGAAATGTCTGTGGAATGATTTTTCCGTTTTTAAATGTTATTTCTTTAAGTATTGATTTAAATTAAATCATTTGGTACTGATTTTAAAATGTTATATCTTTTTTTGTAATTAGGCATGTGAATGTTAAAAGTAATTTAATTTTTTACGTTATATTTATATATTCTTATTTTTGTTAAATAATATAGTATTTTTAATATGCACTATAATATTTATTTTTTATTAGTTATTGATGTTTTTTTAGTGAATAATTAGAACTTTTTTTCCTTCTATGTAATCCCTTCAAAGTCGAACACTTTTCCTCCTGTTGCTTGAACTCGAGTGGGAATAGTAAATCTAACACTGCCGAATTTTAACACTTTCCTTGCTGTTAAAGTAGAGAGGAAATTTAACCTCTCTGAAGTCCAACTTTTCCACTACTGTTGGTGAAACTGAATGTATAATATAATTTATTTAGTTTTAATTTTGCTTGATTTTATGTTTAATTAGTTTGAATGCTTCTATTATTTTTGGTATAGTTTATTTTTTTATTTTTTAGTAAAATATGTTTTGGGGGTTTAACATATTACTAATTAATAAGTTGGAATCAAATATTATATTTTATAAATAGAAATTGTAAGAATTTATTTATTTATTTAATTTTTTTTTTTTAAACCGTTTATTACAAAATTCAAAAAATATACAAAGATGGGCCTACAACCTTCAGGCCGGCCGCTAGCAAACAGAAGGAGCATATGGTACAAACAATAGCGCGCATGCTGCGGCAAAGGGAAATGCACAGGAGTTAGCAGCGTTGATAGCCACACCATCCGGACCCCACATAACGGTTTCTTTTTGATATAAATAACAGAAAACAAATCCACAAGGCAACCCACAATCGGAAACGGCAACATGTGCTCCCCTAGAAGGGGGACCCTACCAATCCATAGGAGTATCAAGGGGGGGAAAAGGTCAGGACAGGGACTAGGTGGACTCAGTGCCCGGTACCGGGGCGATAAACCGGCTAAGGGGACGGGGCCGGAGACGGATCGGGCAATAACGGCGGGGTACAGATTCCCCCGCGGTAGGCGTTCCAGGGGCCCCATACTTTCACCCATGTCCCAGGCTTACCTCTCGCAACATACACCACCTTTTCCCGAAACATGCACCAGTCCATGTTGTCCTTCCAGGCCGAGACGGTCGGCGACCTCTGGGAACCCCACAGTTGGGCAATGTCGCGTTTGGCCACCATATATCCCAGAGTCACCCACCACGTCTGTGGCGCCGAGTAGTCGGTTGGTTCCCACACATTCAGAAGGCATCTCCTCGCTTCAGGCAGCAGCGACACACGCGTAACCACCCGCAGGACCTCATGCACACCACGCCAGGATCGCTCCACCTCCGGGCAGTCCCACAAAATATGAAGAAAGGTCCCCAAAGAACCACACCCACGCTTACACAGCCCGTCTACAGCATAGCCCATACGCAATAGCCTTGGCCCCGTGACGTAGACCCTATGGAGTATCTTGAGCTGGACGAAGCGAAGGCGGGCCGGTATGGCCACCTCTTTCGGGGAGGCCACCGCAGAGACCCAGTCCTCGTCGTCCAGCTCCAATCCGTTGGCAACCCATGCCTCACGAAGGCTAGTTAGCAATCCCGCGCGGTCATTAATAAGTTTTTTATAGATTAGTGAAATCGTGCTTTCCGGTACATGTCCATCTAGCACTCTGTCCTCCAGAGGGGAATACTCCGGGATGGAGGCAACATCCGGGAAGACGGAGCATAGCGCATGACGGATCTGCATATACCGAAAGTACTCCCTGTCCTGCAACTGGAAGTCCGTCTGCAGCATCTCGAACGTTTTGAATCCCCCCCCCTAGTCCAGAGATCACCCACCCTGCTGATGCCTATCATGTCCCACCTCTCGAAGCCCTTCGAAGTCCACAGGGTGCCCAACTGCTCAGATGCGTATAGTGGCGACGCCCGGGTCAAACGATCTTTCCACCCCATCGCTACATTAGCCGCGTGCCACACTCGTACCATGACACTCGTGGGGCCCGTCAGACGTGCGTCGAGCGAGCTGGAGTAAAGCGCTCGGTTATAATCACCACCCGGCAGTAACATCTTATCCATTTCAAAGGCCGGGTTTAGAGCGGGCCCGTACAGGCCGTGATTAATCGCAGCCAGCTGGGAGGCCCAATAATACCGTTTGATATCCGGGAGGGCAATCCCCCCGTCATACCACGGGAGCGTCAGCTTCGCCAGGGCGAGACGCGGTCTCCCTTCCCAGAACAGGCGGCGTTGCAGACTCTCCACTTCGCGGAAGTAGCGCGCCGGGACGACGTCCATTGTGTTCTGCAGAGCGTACAGGAAACGCGACATCATCTTAAACAATGCCGCCCGGCCGAGCGGCGAGAGCGGCAAGCGCCTCCAACGTGCGACATCCTCCTTCAGGCGCTGGAGGGAGGGAAGCAAGTTCTGACTATATCGGGCCTCCGCATCCAGGGTAATGAAGACACCCAGGTACCTAAATCCCCGTGGGGCGATCTGGATAGGACAGCCCCGCGGAAGGATAGGAGCCTCCCCGGAGAGAACATACACGCACGATTTAGCCCAGTTGATGACAAGTCCGGAGTTATGGCCAAATGAATGCAGTACATCAACCAGTACTATCAGTGATTTACGTGGGGAAGCCAGGTACAGGAGAATGTCATCAGCGTATAGGGATACGCGGTCCTCCTACTCGGGGATCCAGCGGAGACCACGGATAGAAGGATGCCACCGCAGCCACTCCGCCAGGGGCTCCAAGGCGAGCACGAAAAGGAGCGGCGATAACGGGCAGCCCTGCCGCGTGCCTCTGCCCAGTTCGAACGGAGCCGATACTCTACCGTTCACGACCACCTGTGCCAGCGGGCCAGAGTACAACAATTTAACCCAACTGATAAACCCAGGGCCAAACCCAAATTTCGCGAGCGTCGCCCAAATATATGGCCATTCCAGTGTGTCAAACGCCATAGTGGCGTCCAAGGACGCCAAGATGGCCGGCTCCCGTATGTACGGGACACGTGCGAGCACCCCATGCAAACGCCGCAGGTTAAGCGCCGTGTTGCGATGGGGGATGAAGCCGGACTGATCCTGGTGAATCAAGTCACACACTACGCCGACGAGCCGATTGGCCAACACTTTGGCAAGAATTTTGGGCTCCGCATTCAATAACGATATGGGCCGATAGGATGTGACTCGGTCCCGCGGCCTCCCCTCCTTGTGGATAACCACAATTGTAGCCAGACGCTGGTCTAGCGGGAGGGAACCCGTCGAGTGGGCCGCAAGGAACATAGCACGGAGATGTGGTGCCAGCGTATCCGGTCGCAGTTTATACAACTCGATGGGAAGACCATTATGACCCATGGCCTTGCCGGAAGCGACCGAGCGTATGGCGAGGGCAATTTCTTCAGAAGTTGGAGCGGCGTCCAACGACACTCTGTCCTCCTCCGAAAGGGAAGGCAGCGCGATATCTCTGAGCAGGGCATGGGAATCCTCTTCAGAGCGGGAGGACACCGGGGAATACACCCCACGGAAATAGTCTGCAAAGCAAGAAACAATTTCTTCCGGTTCAGTGACACACACACCATTCTGTTTCTCAATCAAAGGGACCACTCGACTCGCTCTCTCCTTTTTGTCCAGCCACGCAATCAATTTACCAGCCTTATCACCCACATCATACAGTCTCCCCTGTTGCTCTCTACTGAGGCCCCTGGCCGCCTCCGTGACGAGGGCCTTATAGGCCGCTTGCTTGAGTCGGAGAACATGTAATTTATCATCCGTCAACCCATATTCTAGATCACCCTCCAACTCGGTTATCTCAGCTTCAACACGGGTCACCTCCTCCTGCTCGCGCCTCCGGGAGTGGGAAATAAGGGACAGGGCCTCTCCCCGGAGTACCGTTTTAAACGCCTCCCACAGTGAGACCGCCGATGACACAGACCCCACATTCTCGTCAAAGTAGCGCTTAAGGGATTTAACCAGCTCCGCGCGAATGGTGGGGTCACGCAGGTACCAGGGATTAATCGGGGCCACCCTACCCTCTCCCCTCGGAAGAATATCAAAGCGCAACAAGAGCGGGGAGTGGTCCGAGATACCCCGTGCCAAATGGCTCACCTCTCCCACCCTCCCCACATGAGCCGCCGGAACCAGGACATAATCTAGCCGTGAGAGACTACCATGAGCCCCGGAATGGAAGGTGTACTGTAGCTGCGTGGGATGTTTCAAACGCCAACAATCCACCAGCCCCAAGGTATCCAAGAGGCCAGGCAACCACGCCTGGGCCCGGGGGAGATCCCTAGGGGGGTGACGGTCCACCGTTCCGGAAACCACAGCATTAAAATCCCCCCCCACCACTAGAATCTCCTCCGGAAGGCCAAGGAGGAGGCGCCCCAGGTCCGCAAAGGTGGTAGTCTGCAGCCCCGGCGGGACATATACTGACACAAAAACGACCACTCTGCCCTCCATTCTGCCCACCAAGACCGTGTAACGTCCCCTGTCATCATGGAGCACCTCATCAATCTCCAACGGGAGCGAGTTCTTAACCATAATGCCCACACCCCTTGAACCAGACGTGAAGCCCGAATGGGCCACAAGGCGGTAGCCCCGTCGATTCATAGCACGAAAGGAGTTGCCAATGAGGTGTGTCTCCTGCAGAAAAACTATATCGGGCGAAATTCGCTTCAAGAACTGCAGGACCACACCTCGTTTTATCCTGTCCCCCAGTCCATTAACATTCCAGGACAACAAACTCAGTCCCCTACCCCCCATCATAAACAGAAGCCATCACTCGTCCCCCAGAGAGCACTTTAGAGATAACACAATGATACATTTGCCTTGTGGTGTAAACCAACAACACCCCACCCCAACCCACCCGCCCCAACAAAACTCCACCCTCCCTGCACCCCTGCATGAGCCCGGACAGCCCCCCCAACTTGCAGTGTGCCTGTCGCCCCTATATAATGAAACTAGCTAGACCCCCTAGAGGAGGAAAGAGTACCCCTTCCAGACCCCACCCAACCTCCATGGGAGAGGAAAGAACAAAGACAGAAGCTTGGTCGAAAGTGGCATCACAGTCGTCCAGAGTGAGGACCAATATCAACCCCTCAGTCCCGATCCAGTGGGCTGTCTCCTCCCGCCGCCCCCCCCCCCCCCCCGCCATCTCGATCACGATCCCCAGACAGAGTATCCAACCAGTCCCCGGCCGCTTCGGGACGATCAAAAAAGTGCGTGCGACCATCCACCTCCACTCGCAGCTTGGCCGGGAAGAGCATGGCATATTTTAGGTTCATGTCCCGAAGTCGGCGCTTGACGCCCAGGAAGCTCAGTCTCTGCTTTTGGACCGCTTGGGTAAAATCAGGGTAAAAGTTCACCTCCATATTTTCCAGATTAATCGGCCCTTGCAGTCTGGAGGCTTGCAAGATCGCGTCCCTGTCCCGAAAGTGAAAAATCCGGGCAATGAGAGGTCGCGGAGGGGCTCCGACCTTCGGCGTTCCCCCGGGAACTCTGTGGGCTCTCTCCACGGCAAAAAATGTACTCAGTCCCCGAGGCTGGAGATGGGTAGCGATCAGGTCTTCCACAAATAGATCCGCCGCCGCTTCCTCCCGTCCCTCGGGTACCCCGATGATGCGGATGTTGTTCCTCCGGGCCCGACTCTCGGAATCCTCAAGGCGCCGATCCATAAGTGCGCTCGCCTGACGAAGTCGGCGCACCTCCGTTTGTAGGGCCGCCACCTCAGTCGTGAGGCCCGATGCGGTTTGGGCCAAAGAATCAACCCGGTCGTTGGTCTTGGAGAGATCAGCCCTCACCAGGCCAACATCCACAAGGACCGCGTCGATCTTATGTGCCAGGGTATCGAACCGCTGGCCCACCGAGGCCTTCATCTCGGCAATGGCGCCCATGACGTCTTGCAGAGTCAGATCCGTGGGCAAGTCCGGGGCATCAGAAGGGCCCTCAGAGGACTTGTGTGGTCCGCCAGGAGATCCCCTCTGGAGGGTATAGCGGTCCATGATGTTGGCCTGATGTACGGCGCCACGCCGGGTCGACTTGGTCTTTGATCGATCTCCATCTTGTTTCGTGGCCATCGCCACAGTTCTCACACTCGCACCAGCGACGCCGTAGAGGGCAGGCAATCGGGGCCACGAGCTCCGGGGGGGGGGCCACCCCAGATCGGCGGGGTGGGTCACAGCCGGCAGGCAGGCAGGGCCCCCCAGCGAGGCCACACCAACACAAAGAGCTCCGCGATCTCACTCGCAGAGAAGGCGAGGGGGTGCGAAAGTGAAGGCGAAAGTGCGGGGTACGCGACTCGCCAGGCCCAGCCCGCCGTTGTTGTTCACTTTGCCACCAGGTCACCCCCCAGCGCAAATCCGGGGTCCGGCGAGGAGAAGGCCGCAAACTTCAATCGGTGCTCACTCCGGCACCCGAGGTCCGATTTGAGAACGGGAAACGGGTACCACCTCAGCTCAGGCTCACCAACACAGTCCCCTCAACCGAGGCAGGATGAATACAGGATAGATGTAGGAGGTTGTGGAGGTCCTCGGGAGCCTCGCACCTACGCGGCCATCTTGGTTGCGCGCTAGGCTTCTCCTCCAAGAATTCATTTTTCATTGTTTATATCATTGTGTTAGTTTCCAAACTTTTCTATATATCTTGTATATTTTATATTATGTATACATATATTTATTGATCTTATTTTGAATTTATATATTTGATTTCAAGTAACTTTAGTTTTATGTGTATGTAAATATTTACATTAGGCAATATTTGTAAAGGTTTTTTTCTTTTGTTTTTTTAATTGTATTGGATTTTGTTAGGAACATCTTTGAGATATAGATATATTTCAAAAGCAAAAACGGATGCCGTACTCCAGAGATGATATTTCCAGGGTTATTTTATTGCACTACCACTGGTGGTAGTGGTGGTGCAATAAAATAACCCTGGAAATTCATCTCTGGAGTACGGCATCTGTTTTTGCTTTTGAAATTAATACTGGGTTGGATTCCACTTTGCACCAGATGGTTGAGCACGCTGGTACTGGGAATCGAATTGTTGGCAAATATATAAGAGAGAGAGCTAAGTTACTGAGAGCTATTCATTTTACATCATTTTAATTTGATATATTTTAACTTTATTACTTCAAAGTGTATATTTTTACCTGTTGTTTGGACAATATTACATTCCACGATTGCTTTGAGTCAACAATACTATAATTTCCATTATATGTATTGGAGCACAATATTGTAGTAAAATTTTTTTCGACACAATATTTTTGGCAACAATTATTTTACCACAATATTGTGTCAGAGAAGCGATAAGGTGAGTTTCTCAATCCCCAATAGTTCCAGTATGTCCATATTCCATCTACTGGGGGGGGCTGTCTATGCTCCACAGAGCCGTTATGGCTTGTTTGGTTGAAGATTATTCCAGGGCTATTTGTTTTTCTTTTAAGGAGTGTAAAAGAGTTTTTTTATTTATTAAGAAGGCTCCGGTTTGGTCCTACCCTTCCTTGACTGACTAATGGGAGGGGGTCACAGACTATATGGCTGATATCACTCAGAGAGAGGCTCTGTGTTCGCCTGGGATGTGTCTGTTGCACCGGTTCTAACACCATGCCAAAACTAAACTTACTAGTAGGTTTATTGACCTGCCCATGGTTGAGGCGGAGTGTGAAATCGCCCAAAATTGGAAAGCTTGTCAGGGGCCCTGAGAAGGAAATTGGCGTAAGGAACTAAAAAGGTGGGGCAGGTATGTAAGTGGAGTACTGTTCCAGCAAGCCAGGAGGGTCAGGGGTCCATACAGGTGGTTTGAGTGTGGGAGAGTTAAGTGAAATGTATGAAGGAACCTGGCCCTGTCACAGCAGTGTCCTCTCCGGGAGGGGAGGAAGTATGGTGGACTGAAGAGACCTGAACTGGCAGGGATGCTCAGCCCCAGTGTTCCTGTAAGAATGGGTATGTGCTTAGTTTGGGAGCAGCCTGGGAATCTGCCAGACCTAGCTTCTCTGACCAGATGAACAATCTGCTGAATCATGGGACCTTTTCCACGTCACAGCTCGGGAAAGAGGAGGTGGGGGGGGGGGACATTAGATTGTTGTTGATTTTATTATGTAATTGAATGGACCGATTCGGAGAGCTGTCTGTAATGTACAAGGGCTCCTGATTTTGTTATAAAAGCCGATAAAAGTCTGTTAGCTTAGAATAGTGTATGCTGGGAGTCTTGGGCACAAGTTGTTAAGATGCTATCAATGTTGTATTGGATCTCCTCACAATATTTTATTGATTTAGTGCAGTGCAATGGTAAGTGGAGTAATGTGCTAGCGCCCTCGCATCCCCCTCAACAGAGATAAGATTTCAGTTTGTTCCAGCTGATGTGTAATCTGTTTAGTGTTGGTACCAGTATGAGGTTTTTTTATCCATCACTTCTTTGCTTGCTATGTACTGTGATTCTGGTCATATGAAAGATCTTTTTCCACTCTTTATAAGGGTTCAACTCTTAGTTTCCCACATCTCATGGCTGGGTGTTTTATAAAGTGGTGCATTTTGTAATGGGTGTTTGTACATTTCAGAAAGAAGACACCCGTTATTAACGTTTGTTAGTAGCCATTTCTGAAACACCTTCATTGGTCTCATGGGTTTGGACTTTATAGTTTTGCTTGTCACCTATTGTTGGAGCTCCATGCTATGCAGTTTCTCAGATTCAGGCTGGACGTGATCTGTCTTCAGTTGCTCATATTGGATGCTACTCTTATGGGTCAAGAGGCTGCCAATCCTTTTACATCTCTGTTCTTGCCATTTTGAGAAGTCCTTCCCATCGTGATTTGGCGAAAGGTCAGAATTGCACATTATGGATATGAGTGGGAATGGAAATGTTGTGAGCCTTCTCCTTTTGGCCACGTGGTCCCATACTGCCAAGATGTCAGTCATCACAGGGGAGGAATATAGACCACCATGTGTTATGTGATTTAGTTCAGTTTGTTCAAGTCCCAGTCGGCCTTTGGCGTTGCTCCGGGATGGTTTTCCGGGAGGCCAATGATGTATTGAAGGATTCCTGCTGATGTAGGCGTCCCTCCAAGCAAAAGATGATCCTAAAGGGGTGGCCTCAACCATAGGGGATCTCCTTGCTTCTTAGTTAGGCTTTTATTGGCTTAAAGTCTCTGCGATGCTGCAGGGTGATGAAGAAGAGTTCTTGGAACAGCATCCCCTTGTGACCTTGGAAAGCGACTGGGATGGGCCTCCCTAGCTATTTTGATAATCTACTCCTTCAGCTTAAAATCATGTATGCAGACCAGTATGTCTGGCGGCCGGGTAGTGTCCCTTCCAGGTTGGCTGACCCGATCTACTCTGTCCAGCTGGATGTTTACTGTGTCCCCCGGACCATGATATGTAGAAACAAAGTAGACATATAACCGGCTATGTCGGACCCCTCCACGCCCGTTGGAAGCTTTCTAATTCTGACATTGCTCCGTCGGGAGCTGTTCTCTAGGTCCTCTGCATGTGCTTGTAGATCTATATGCTGCTCTTGTAGGCTAAGGACCTTTTTTCTGATGTGCTCTAGCTCCTCGCAGTGAGCCATCTAATTCTTTGTGTGTTAACCCTATCCCCTAAGGCCTACAGATGCTGCTGCACCCCTTTCAGTTCTTGCATGAGGTATTTCTTCACAGCTTGTAGGTCTGCTTGGAGGGAGTCAAACAAAGACTCCATAAATGCTCTGGTGAGCGTCTCGGAGTCCTCCGCCGTATCTTTAGCTTGCCTGTTCTGGGATCTCTTTTGCCGCAGAGGACCTAGTGAGCGTCTCCCTAAGGATATGTTCTTTCGTGCCTTTTATTCGTCACCATGGTGCTTGCGTGCCTTCTATGTAGGGGTTTTGGAATGGTGCCTGCTGGCGAGGTGGCACTGTAGTCCATCCTGGCCAGTCACTAGGTAGTGCATCTGGGCCCCACACTGCCCACTGCTGCAGTGGCTTTGCGGTGGATTATCTACGATTCACTTCCTGTGTGTCTCTGCGGCCGATGGTCTGGGGGCAGGGGGAGTGGTCCTCTCTGGTTTTCACTGGACGGAGATGGCAGATGCCACTATATAAAGTGCTCAGCTATTCATGAGTTCTGCCCTCAGGTGTCGGGCGCTGTAGCTACTCTTGTGCAGCTCTATGGCTCAGCCCACCTGCGCCCATACCTTATCGCAACTTCTCAGTCTCCGCTGCGGCTCACTACTGCACTGATAGGGCCTGGCCACACTCTCTAGAATGGCCCCATCCTTGCTCCTCTGTGGACATGGCAGGGCCCCCGCTATTGCTGTAGCCTCTTTGCCTGGCCCACATTGGGCCCCTTGCCACTCCAGAGTGAGCACTGCCTCTGCTCCTGCACCCACGCCGGCATTCCCTCGAGGCTCGTCATCGGGGTGCAGCTGCCACGTTGGAGGCGCGTAACGCGCCTGCTGTCAATGTGCTCGGCCGCCATCGGTGAGACCAAGTCTGGGGTCTAACAAGGTGTACTGACGCAGTTTGTGAAGCTGGAGTTCTGAGTCACACTAGAGGCTGCATTTATGGGAATTTGCAAGGGGTGTGTGGGGCGTGGCTATCCTAACAACTACACTCAGCCAGTGGAGGAGTTGGCTGGGCAAAAAGCAAAAACTTCCTACTCCTGAGCAGAGGAAATGGAGAGCATATGTGGAGAAAGAAAGTGACTGTGAACCAGACCGCCAAAGAGGAATTGGAATGGAAATTCTCCAGAAATTATACGGTTCTACCATACGTAATTTTATGCTCACAAGGGAGATCCGGTGAGTACAATGAAAATAAACATGATTGTCAGTGGCAGTCTGGATCCCATGATAGTGCTTAATTAAAACCCACACCTCAGAGGAACCACCTATTGAATAGCGATCGAGAAGCAGTAAGTGCAGCTTAAAAACTCTATGAATGCACCTTTCTGCAACCTATTGCCGCTCCAGTGAGCAGGTCTTGTAAGCTGCATGGTTCTGAGACATCGACACTGGGAACGTAATGGAGAGAACAGAGAACTCCCTACACTGTGCAGAGATTCACTGTTTTTGTAGATAACAACCCCACATAACTAAGAAGTCATGAATGGGGTAATTGAGTACCCTAAATTATATATTGGCCCAAAAATGCAAAGGCAGTTCAGGACACAGTGCTGGCCAGAATTGTAAGTGCTCTCCTTCACAATTGCGCAACTGTGCTGTGAGCAGCCTGTGGCCCAGTCAAGTCCGAGCGGGAAAATTTATTAGATCCAGTGGTCAGTGTTTCCAGACAAAATAAGTTCTCTTAAGGGAGTTTCACAAACTCGTGTTAAGGGTGCCAGTGGAACCTAGGCTTCAGCTAACTGAAAGTCCGCTGTTGGAAAAGAAACCTGCCTCACTTGAATTGACATTAGTAAAATAGTGGCAAGACAGTGCAAGACCTCTGTTAAAGACATGTTAGTGGAAAAGTCTTCCAAGGAAAATAAAGATATGCATCTTTCGGCAGCAGCACATTACTCCTTGAGTAATTGAACATAAAGGCTAGCCTAAGCAGAGGTTACCAAAGAAATTCTACATGGCTTTTAAAAGTGAGCGTATCATATTTGATTTTGTCTTTCTACAAGGGACAAAAAATTGACCTGGACTACGAATGAACTATGTTGAAAAAACTATGGATGACAAATTGGTGGAACAACACTGCACGAGGGGCATCGTTTCAGGAGCAATGTTGGGAATAGTTTTTCAAATAGGAAGACTTTCAATAATATCAAAATCCACGTTTTGACAAAATCCAGGGATTTATTCAAGTCTTCGTAATATCCTGATGGATGTCATTATCAAGTTAATAGTCTCATTCAATTATTATTTTATTCCAACTATAATTTGATGAAATTAAACTCTTCCAATACTTCATTTGTTACATCTCTTCAAATTGATATATGTACAGTGAACATTCGTTTCAAAGATTTTCTTCTTTATCAAGGAAGGCTGCAAGTAAACATAAGCAGAATTTTGTACGCTATATATTAGAACCTTAATTTAAAAAAACTAAAAGTAAAAAGAAAACCGACAAACCGTCTCACTGTTATTTCATGCTCAGTCTTTCTTCAAGATCTTAGACCTTTAAAATGCCCAAACACTACTGAGTAGAGACTCTGATATCAGGAAGTACTTAATATCAAAATTATACGATTCCTAATTTTCTACAGGCACTTGTATCTATTAGTCAACTTTTTTAATTATGTTGAATTGTATTAGAATAACATAGATCGTAAGTTTAATAATCCATGAACTTGAAAATACATCCTAGTACAGAGTAAGAATTCTTACAAGAAATATGTGGTCCACAAGTGCATAGTATCAGAATTCCACAGTCCACTGATTGCCCTATTTATATTAATATTCCTAACATTATCCCCAACTATATATCAAGTTCAGTCAAATTTAAAACAACCTTTGCAGTCTTTCTCTAAAGTGAATGGGGATAAAGACGATGTTTGAGAACACAAAACTATCTTGGGTCTAATGAGTGACCACGATGAAGACCCAAAAGCCTCCAGATCATTTGTCAGTTTGATACTTTGAGCACAATGGTAGAGGGTATGAGCATGAAGGAGGAGAAATAATCCTTCCAGTTGAGATGTAGAATATGCAGAAACTTACATTCTGCAGAATAGGAGTCATGTTAACTAAGTGAACAGTCGCGTACACAACACAGAAGATTCGGCATTATGTGCACCTGAAGAGGAGAATCATACGTAAAGCTTCCCTCAAGCCTGCAACCTAAATGTGAGAAAGCTGAGAATAGTTTGTGCTGGAGGGGGTGTCAACAGCACTTCGGTTTCATATGCGGATAATGCGCAGGTGTAGGCAAAGGAATGGTATTCCTATTTTGATTCCTGTAAAGAGTACAGAGATTTGTATTGTGTCGTTCACTAATTATTTACAGTTAAGAGTATTGGAAGAGGGATATGCACATTCAAAATCATTTGCCCTTTACACATTCATAATACTACAAGGCTTGCACAGTTAACTCACCCCTTTAGTTTGTCTGCATTTCCACAGCAGAAGCTGCTACGTGCTAAACCTTGCCAAAAATTGGCCTGAATGGTTCTTCTAAAAGGCTGGCTTTTCTTCGCATGCTGAGGGAATCCTGGGGAGGCACATCTGATTCAGTACTCACGCCTGATACAAAATTGTCATAAGTCTAGATGGTTCCTGAGACCGTTTTTATCGAAGGGCGAAGTAGAAAGCTTTATTTTTTATAATTGCCTGTGGAAGGTGGCTCAGGTGGTTTCAGATGACATAGTACACAAATTGGTGGCTGCAAGCAGATATGCCTTCAGTACATGTCAAGAGAGTCTTCTCAGAAATGCTATGCACTTACTTGTACCACAATCAGCGGAATGGCTGAATGATATGTAAAAGGCAATAAAGTTTGTTTAAAAACAAAGTCTTCTCAGGGAAGCTATTACTAACATCCTGAATATAACAGAAGGCACTACATTCATATAGGGAGACATGAACACAGTGATTGACGGGATCAAGTGACTAAAGGCACATATAGGGCTAGTGGTTATGACATTTTAATATCCAGAAGTAACAGATTGCATTACCCATTTTTCTCTTCTGCTCACTTTACATATGCTAGATTAGATTACTTTCTCATCACCACTTTTCTGCACAAGGGAGTGACTTCTTCTAAGATCAGGATTGGCACGCTATTCGATTATACCCATATTTCTCTAGAATTATACTATAATAATATGTTATTGTTTATGGTTAATAAAAACCTTTGCAATCTAAAACAGGTGAGTTTCATAAAACAAAAATAGTTTAAGCTGACAAAAGTTCATACATGTTACAACAATATTATATCACATTGGTCGGCTGCATATGAATAGCAACTATTTGTTCCTTGCTTTGAGCAGCATAACCTTGATTGAAGTGCACATGCATTTGGACGGCCATTGTAACATGAATAATGTGACAGATTAGTTTTGACAGGTGGAATCAGATGAAATGCTCAATCAATTAGGTACGTTGTCCACTGCCTTTTTTTGTGCTGCCTGTGTTTTACGAAACAATTGCAAGTCATTTAGTGGTTATTTGCACCTCGTGAGATTGGCCTCAGCTGCAAAATGTTCCATGGCTTACGTACAATGCCAAATGCATGAGGGCTAAACGCACAGTTAAAGAGACATACTATAATTATGTGCATGTTTATTAAACATTTTAAAACCTCTAAAATGTACCATGATTTGAATCTTTTCTTAAAGTGCTTCTAGAGCAAATGGTGACATGCTGAAATGTATTAGTTGGGGCGAGGTGCTATTGCACCTGAAGTGTAAAGTGCTGTAAAGATCAGTTTGCCTTGAACACCACAAAATATGCACTAATGTCTTATAAGGTTCTTCTCAGTACAAATCATAAACAAATGGCAAACCTACCGTACCAGACCAGGACTCGCAGGGTCTCCCTTAGTTTTTCCAACTCCCTGGCTGCTAGTGCCAAAAAAGTCACAGCCTTGCATGATGACTGAACTGGGGACCCTCCTAATAGCTTAATCATGGCTGGCTGACATGATCTTATTTGCAACTGTCCTATAGATGGACGTAGTAGTTTCTTCCTAAGTGTTAACGCCAGACAAATGCACAACGAGTGGAGCAATATTTTACTACTGTGTCCGCAGAGTCGACACTCCTAGGTGGACTAGGACTGTTTCCATGACGGAATTAAGTCTTTTGATGAAAAGACTCCCAGCCTAATTAGCATTAAGTTGTGGTTCTTTGATTCGGAGAAGTATGTTGAAGGGTTTGGTTGGGGTTTCAAAACTTTGTATGAAGGCAAGACCGCCCACGCTTGCCTTTTGTTCACTGAGGCTACCTTGTCTGTTAAAAAGTATTGATGTTTGGCTGCTTTATTGGTCGCCTGTTTGAATGCAGGTATTCTGTTATGGTGTACCATGTCTCTTTTAATTTTAGGGCTGCTATTGACTTCTGTAATAAAGAGAGGGCTGATTTCATGGTGCTGGCCTGTTTTTCTATTTCGAGCCAACATTGGTAGGCCAATGAGTTTGCGTCTGCTGCCCTCATTCTCCAGTAATATTTATTAGGGCGCCTTGTCTAACGGGTATCTGATTATATATCTTGAACTCCAGCCTAATGTGGGCTTGTGATTTATGTTGTGGGATCCCGAACAATTTTTAAAGAGGCTTGATTGTAGAGTGTTCAAATTTACAGCATCTTTGCTTTTGAGTAATTCTGAGCCGTACGCTATGGAGGGGATGAATTTTGCTCCTACGGCCTGCAAAAGATGTTTTTTTGAAAAGTCTCTTAACTATTGTTGCAAGATTTGGAATGCGAACATCAATTTGTTTTGTCTTTGTTTGCCTGGATAGTGCTTTCTATTTGTATTTCAAATTGCGATCTAAATGCACTCCGAGATATTTATAAGTTGTGACCTGTTCAGATCATTACTATTTGCCCTCCAGGTAAATATGGGTTGTCTGTTATGCGCGCTCGAAAAACATAGGACCTTTTGTTTTGTTACAATTAAGGTCCAACCGCACATTTGTGGTGTTGCCCGGTAATTGAGCAATCGACCGATGCAAGCCTATTGGAGTTTTACTAAGCAAAACAATATCATCAGCATATTGCATGCTTCTTATTGGTTCGTTTCCCAACCTGGGGGGGTTTCCCTTCACTGTCTTGGCGTAGATGGTTCGCTAGGTCAAATTGTATAGATGTAGAACAGGCTGGGTGCCAGGACGCATCCCTGCTTTAATTCATTATTAGTTAAGATTTTATTGGTTATGCTTTGGCTGTCTCCTAGCTTTATCCGGACCCATATGTTCGAGTAGAGATTAATGATTGCCTCCAACAATTTCGTAGGCACTCCCCATTGTGCCATCTTTTTCCATAACATGGTCTTTGGGACCTTGTCGTAGGCTGCTTTGGGGATGATAAAACAAGCGTAGAGTTTGCTGGTTGTGATGATGGCTTGCGCGGCCAAAAGAGTGACTACTGATAGGTTGGTTAAGGTGCTCATTCCTGCTTGGAAGCCTCTTTGTGTTTTGGGTACTAGGTTTGTACTGGTCACACAGTCCTCTAATTTGGACAGCAGATTTGAGGCATATAGAATTGAAACTAACTGATGGATAATAGACAGACAGGAGGTGCCCCTCAAAGATTCTTGCTTGACAACAAGAGATATGAGAGGCAATCGGTGAAGGAATTAAATGTTTTTAAAGAAAAATAATGTTGGTGTGGTAAACATGGGAACATTATAGGACTCGCATACTGTGGTAAACAGAGGAAAGCTGATAGCCATCTAAACTTAATGTTAATAAGGAACAAGCAAGAGCAACAACACACTCATGACATGAAGTCCAGCAATATCTATATTGGGATGGGTGCAAAAACATTTGGTGGAAACTACTGGTGGCGGAGGCAAAAGTTAGAGCCCTAGGCAACGATTAACAAAAAATTCAAAAGTTGACGTAACATAAACGGGAGGGGGAGGCGTGGATGGATATGTATACATGTTTCCCCTGTCCGTTACACAAAGGAGACGGTGTTGGGATTCAAGCTTCAGGTAGCGCAGCCGGGGTACATAAAAAGTTAGAACATTGATGCATGATCAAGACTCCGTTAGTCCACTGATCTTATACTTTTGTGATGGCCCCTAACTCACGTAAGAGGCCGTCTCCACCGTAAGCCCATGCTTCGCTTACTGTTCCTGACTAGTGACCACGCCCCTTTTGTTCTGATCGAGTTCCTGTTTCTTGTTGTATTGCTTCCTGCTAACAGTCCTCGACTCCCTAGCTCGAAACTCCTTGAGAACATCATCTGAAATTCCCCGCTGCTACCTCTGGTTCCCCTCCGGATGAGGATTCCTTTCACTGACATTTGCGTTGCTGCTCCGCTCCTTCCCTATTGGAGCTGGCCAGCGCGCCAGTCCGCCATTCCTTTTGAGGTCCTCCAGCCTGAAAGCGTGTGCGTTGTTGCCCCGCTCCTTCCCCATCGGAGCCTGCTAGTGCGCCATTCCGCCCTTTACTTTTGTCCCCCAGCCTGAAAGCGTGTACGTTGCTGCGCCGCTCTTTCTCCTTCGGAGCCGGCCAGCGTGCCACGCCACCATTTACTGTTCGCCCCTCAGCCTGTAGACGTGCATTTTACTGCCCCGCTCACTTGCTGATACTGAACCGATCAGCACTCTACGTCTTGGGATTCCTTTTTGTTTGTATCATCTAAGCCCAAATGCGTTGCTGCTCCACTCGACTCCAATCGTCGAGCCGGCCAGCACACTGCGAAGTAAAGGTGCTATAGACTGCCCCCCACACATTTTCCCTTCTTTTGGGCTCCACTCTTAACACCCTGTAATCACAAAGTAACCTTGTATGTGTGTGGATGTGAGTGTCATTTCGTTGCCCCTTAAGTGCTCATTCTCTCAGTACTCAACCCAGACTTCTCTCACTAGGCAGATCAGTTATATCAACTACTGCCTGTGATTTTCCATGAGGGACCAGGACTTTCCAGCTGGTAAGTGGAATGTATTTAACTGGAATTGACATGCATTAATGTTCCAAAGACATGTTATTAGTTATTTGAGAATAACCAGTAAGAACAGTTTGTATTTTTAGTACTCTGTATATCCAGTTCCATACTACGACGTTGCCTGTTCTACATCTGGGGAAGAGTGGTGGTTACTCTATGATTAATTCCCCTCACTTTTGGGGAACAATTGCCTGTGAGTGAGTTACTATATATTCTTCCGGAAGTTGTTGTCTAGAAGTTTTGGGAACAGCATTTTCGCTCCCGTGGAACCTTGCTTGGATCAGGCTGGGATTCAGGCGTCAAACCCGACAGACTGATTACGAGCTACTCCAACCGGTTGTTGTACCAATAGTTTATTTTTGCAAGGAAACTGACAATGCGTATTTTGACCCTGCTCGGGTCTTTCTCTCATGACCAGCGACGAGTGTGCATACGTTTAAGTGAATATCAAGTGATAGACATAAAAAACAGACTGTGTACTCGACACCCAATATATCCATAATAATGTTAATACACTCAAAACTGAACATAATGGTGCAGTTTTTACTTATCTTTTTCATCTACTTTGTATCATGATAGCATTTGTTATTAATTTATCTTTTTTTTTCTTTATTTTATACTCAGATTTCTTTCCATATTTATTAACATATTTCAGTCCTGATCATCCCTGTTTCGATCTCAGAAAATAACAAACCGCACTCAGTCTGTTTAGATTCTAGGTCCTGGTGGCCTTAATAATCCTCCTGAAATACATTTGTAAGGCTAAAGTAGCCAATTTTAAATTTAGTTCTTTCCATTCAATTAATTCTCCCACAATTAGTACATTTATAGGCTAAAGTAGCCAATCTTATATTTAGTTCTTTCAAGTCGATGCAGTTATTTGCATATTAATTTGTTAGCTCTACAGTGCATCCTTATGTAATATATGTGCGAAACTGTATAGGAAAATGACCCTTTTTACAATGTTACCCCCCTTTTGCCTGCCATCTGATGCAACTGACTTGAAGTGCCCTGGGTCGTAGCCAGTCAAGTTCCCAGGGCCTGCGTTCTTTCCCAAACCGTGCCTTTGTACCCACAATTGCACATCTCTGGCCACAGGTAAGCCCCTTGTAAAAGGTACCATGGGTACCAATGGCACTGTGACCAGGAAAGGCCTCTGAGGGCTGCAGTACCTATTGTGCCACCCTTAGAGACCCTGCGCCTTAACACCCACACACTGCCATTGCAGGCTATGTATTTTGATTCAGAGAAAAGTGAAGAGTCGGAATGGCAAACACCTCTGTGTGCCATGCCTGCAACCCACTGCATGAGGCATAGGTAAGTCACCCCTCAAGCAGTGTGCACTAACCCTCAGGTGAGGGGGGTACAGTGGCATTAACCCTGTACCCCTACAGTGTCTAGGTCCTCGCAGGAGACGGGTCTTACTTCTTTGAGGGTGGTAGTCCAGAGAGGTACTGTTACTTTGCCTCAGTTGCGGTTAGGGAGGGTGGGGTGTTTCATTGTGGCTTGTCACGGGCTGTCGATGGTGAAGTGGGCAATGCTGTGGTCTGTCCAGATCCGCTCCCTAGTGTGTGAGAATTTGTCTCTGCCGTTGGTGGAGAAGATGGGGTCCAGTGTGTGTCCTCTTATGTGTGTGGGGGCAGTGACCAGTTGAGAGAAGCCGATGATGCCCATGTTTCCAAGAAGCGCAATGGAGTTGGTGTCCTTCGGGGCTTCGAGGTGGAAGTTCAGGTCTCCCAGGAAGATGTAGTGATTGGAGTCTATTGCCAAGGGAGTTATGGCACTGCAGAAGCTGGGGCCAGGGCCAGGAGGTCTGTAGGTTTGGGTTCTTCTGATGGTGATTTTGCGTCTGGTTTGATCTGGAAGTTGAGGTGTTCCATGATCATTGTAGTGTCATCGTCTGAAGCGGTGCAGTTGAGGGAGGGATATGGCGATGGCTCATCTGTGTTTGTTGGGGTGGGCGTGGTGGATCATCTTCAAACCGGGTGATGTAGCGGTGGCAATGTCTGGTTCTGACGCGGAGGTGAGACAGGTTTCAGTGATGAACACTGTCAGGGTTGCGTGTGGTTAAGGTGTCCCAGATTTCTGTGGCATGTCTTCAGAGGGATCTGATGTTAGGTAGCGCACATTGAAACTGTGGGTTATAGTTGGGTGTATGGTGGGTGGTGCTTCTGGGGATTCTTAGATTGGAGGAGAAGCGACAGTTGAGGCAGGTGAAGGGTCCTTGCATGGAGCATAGTGAGGCGGTGCTGCAGCTGGTGTCTTGGGCCTGAGGCTCCGAATCTCGTCTGCGGAGTACCAATGACGGGCTAGAGATCCAGGGGTTCTGGCGCTGGGCGCGGTCCAGCGCAGACGGCCACAGACATGCTTTCCTTTGGCAAGCCTTCAGCGAGGCCGCACAGCGGCCTCCATTTATTAGCTCTGGGAGGTGGGCAAAGCAGTCCGGGAGGGCAGGGGCTGGTCGGTGAGGCATGGACCAGATCAAACCGGTCGGTGGTGGGGAAAAAGTGCTGCGGGGGAGGAGGCGGGAGAGTGGCGAGGCATCGGGGCAGGAAGCAAATGGATATAAGGGCACTGAGAGAGAAAAGAAACGGAAAAAGTCAAAGGGCACAGAGAGAAGGAGAAGGAGCTGAAGAACAAATGGGCAGATAGGAAGAAAAGCAAAAAAGGCACAGAAGAGGGAGTAGAGGGCAGAGATGAAGAGTGACTAACAAGAAGGCAGAGGAAAATGGACAGGCCGGCACAAGAGGAAGGCGCAGAGCACAGCAAAAACTGTCAAGGACCGGGCTCGAATTGCTGCTGCTCAGCTGAAGGGCAGGGAGCGGTCCCGCTGTGGCAGTGGCGGGGAAGAGGTCTAGGGCTCCTTTTGCTCTCCACCTTAGGCCCATAAAGACGGTTTTGGGGCTTTAGAGTAGCGAGTGTTGCCTGACAGGATAGGTTGCCCCATCCATTGTTCAAAAGCAAATTTCTGACATCCACTGGGTTTTCAACCTCCACTCTTCCCCGCCCACCCACTAGTGGCATGGGGATTAAAAAGACTGTTAGGGTGCAGTTGATCACTTCTATAAAGAATGTAAGAATTTAGGTTGAATTTGTCCCTGAAGTGCATATGAGCAACTTTTTATAGCTTATACTGCTCCTACTCCACTGTCTCTATGGAAGTGGTAAACGTCTGTAGATCACCTTCCAGTATATAGAATGTGTGTCTTTGAAAGTCATACTTTATTCTTATGTTGGAAACAAAAAGTGCAATGAATGATACATTTAAATATGTTTCCAAACTTCTGGCACTTTAGGAAGTAAGACCAAGTACAGAGTTTTAGATAGCAGTGAATGTTAACCACGCATGACTGTGCTTGTAAAGCAGAACCACTACTCTACAGTTTGTCTACTGGATTCCTTCTGAATTGAAATGATTGACCATTGTTTTGCTTTGTACTATTTGAAATGACATTCAGATTGAGTAGATAATTGTCTGGGGTTCTACATATAGGTTGCATGCTAACCACAATCCAAAAGAGAGCATTTGAATTTGTATATAAAGTACAAAAACTGCATTTTCGGTTTGGCTGAATGGGGAACCCTGTGAATGGGTCGTTTCTCTCTAAATCCATTAGTCTTCATCATATTTCTACCAGTGGAGCCTCAGCTTCCATCAGAAAACTCTGACCAGGTCCGCCGAAGGCAGTTGCCCTGCCTTTTTTGGGGATAGTTGCTGTAATCTGCGTCACTTAAAAAGCATTTCAGTTGGAGAGTGAGTGAAGCTGCTGTTGGTGGTGGAAAGGACATTATTTATTTTAAATTTTAATTTGTTATTTTACAGAGTTTTATATGTTGCAAACTTTACCCGAATCGGGTATCAGAGTGCTTTACATAGCACCAGTTGAATTTCAGTCCTTTTAAATTGTGTGCTTTAGTTACTATTACGCCTCTCTCATTGACCGTCGTTTCACTTACTTTTGTTTGTGATTTTTTTTTTTTTTCTTTTTTTAAAAACCTTTATTCTTCAAAAAGCATGGACACAGCTATTCAGCCGACATCCCGGAGGTTCGGCAGCTTTGAGAGAGCAGATCAAAGAAACGTCCACAGTGCATAGAAGGAGAAACAGAAAAGGTTCTGTTTTAAATAAACACGAACTCACACAAAACCCCAGCAAGGCGAAGGACACTGAATACCACTGGTGATTGCCCCTCAGGGGAGAGCAGACCCCCCTCATGTAACAGTCACAATACTGTGATAGGGGGAAAAAGGGGGAAAAGTAGAGGCCCAAGAAGTCAACTAACAATCAGATACATATACGAAAGCTGGAAAGAATGTTAAGGAGAGAGCTGTTCATCAGGGGGATCCAAATCGGGGGCAAGACATATGCCCCCCTATACTGGTTCCACCGCCCCCAAATGGCGTGCCACTTTCGGGGGCGCCCTCTAGCACAATATACTGTCTTTTCCCTTAGCATACTCCAGTCCATGTTTTCTTTCCACGCAGTCAATGTGGGGGGTCCCGCAGAGCCCCACAGGCGCGCGATGTCTCGCTTAGCCACCATATTACCCAGAGTCACCCACAGGGTCTGTGCCTCATCGTGATCGGTAGGCCCCCAAACATTCAGGAGACAGCACCGCGCCTCCGGCTGCATAACAATGCCCGTCACCTCCCCCATCACCGTATGGACTCTCCTCCAAAATTCCATGATGACGCCACATTCCCAAATGATATGCATAAAGGTACCCACCATACCACATCCCCTCCTACATAAACCCTCCCCAGAAAATCCCATATGAACCAGACTTGGCCCCGTGACATAGATTCTGTGGAGTATTTTGAGCTGCACCAGCCTCAGCCGTGATGGGATCGCGACCTCCTTAGGAGAAGAGACCGCAGACTGCCAGTCCTCGTCATCCAGTTCAAGTCCGTCCCTAGTCCACTGGTCCCTCAGCCCCAATAGCAGGTCCGCCCGAACATTTATCAATTTCTTATATACGAGAGAAATCGTACTCTCCGGCATATGGCCGTCGAGGATCCGATCCTTCAATGGAGAGGACTCGGGCACCTTCTCACCCTCCACGAGGACCGACCGCAGGGCATGACGCACTTGAACATAGCGGAAGAACTCGGATTTCCCCAGCTCATACTCCTGCTGCAGCTCTTCAAAAGACTTCACCCTCCCCTTAATCAGCAAATCTCCAACCCTGGAGATTCCAATCGGGTCCCATTTATCAAAACCTTTCGTATGCCAGAGCCTCCCCAATTTTTCAGATTCAAACAACGGGGTAGCTAGGGTGAGCCTATCCTTCCAGCCCAGCGAGTCGGTCGCCAACCTCCACACGCGCACCGCCACCCCAGTGGGCCCCGTGAGGGACGAGTCCAGCGCCCGCGAGTACAATGCTCTATGATAATTACCGCCGCGCAGCAACCATCGGTCCATGGCATAGCCGGGGCTGAGAGCCGGACCATAGAAACCATGATTGATTGCGCTCAACTGGGTGGCCCAATAATAGCGTCGAATGTCCGCTCAACTGGGTGGCCCAATAATAGCGTTGAATGTCCGGAAGCGCAATACCCCCGTCGTACCACGGAAGCGTCAACTTAGCAATCGCTATGCGCGGCCGTCCATCCCACAACAACGATCGTTGGAGGCTTTCAACCTCCCGAAAGTAACTGGCCAGTACCCAATCAAGGGTATTCTGCAAGGCATAGAGAAACCGGGGGAGAGACATCATTTTAAACAAGGCGGCGCGCCCAACGAGGGAGAGCGGCAGCTTCCGCCAGCCCGCGACATCCCGCCGCAAACGCGCCAGTGGGGGGAGCAGGTTTCTCTCATACCGCAGAGTGGAGTCAGTGGAGATAAAAATCCCCAGGTACACAAAGCCTTGCTGGGCGATCCGGATCGAACAAGTTCGCGGGACAGGCGGAACATCGCCGCTCAGAACATACAAATACGATTTACTCCAATTGATGACGAGACCCGAGTTCCTGCCAAAGGACGTCAGAACGTCACAAACCAAGCGAGTTCTTGGGCGAGGCGAGATATAACAGGATGTCATCGGCATAGAGCGATATACGGTCCTCGTGCTCGGGCGACCATCTGAGTCCACGTATATCCGGATGCCAGCGTATCCACGCCGCCAGCGGCTCGAGGGCAAGGGCGAACAACAAAGGCGACAGGGGGCAACCCTGCCGGGTTCCCCTCCCAAGCTGGAACGGAGTCGACGCCCGCCCATTTACCACAACACTCGCAAGGGGGCCCTCATAAAGCAACCTCACCCAGCTCACAAAACCAGGGCCAAAGCCGAACTTGGCAAGCACAGCCCACAGATATGCCCATTCCACCGTATCAAAGGCCATAATGGCATCAAGAGATGCCACAATAGCTGGTTCTCGGAGCGTGCCCGCCCTGGCAATCATTCCATGGAGACGCCGAAGGTTTAACGCAGTGTTACGGTGCGGGATAAAGCCGGATTGATCCGCATGGATCAAGTCTCCAAGCACCCTGACCAAGCGGCCTGCCAGAATTTTAGCCAGAATTTTCGGCTCAGCATTAAGGAGTGATATTGGCCGATAGGAGGCACACTTATCTCGGGGTTTACCCTCCTTGTGTATTACAACAATCGTCGCCAGTCTCTGATCCAACGGAAGGGACCCACCCCCCCGCGCCTCCACAAACATGGCGCGCAGGTGAGGGGCAACCCTATCCGGGAATAGCTTATACAAGTCAATCGGCAAACCATTAGGGCCTGAGGCCTTTCCCGAGTTCAGCGCGCGGATGGCACCCGCCACCTCATCGACCGTTATGTCCCAATCGAGGTCATCTCTATCTACATCAGAAAGGCAGGGCAGAGCGATATCACGCAGGAGGTCAAGCGAATCCTCGGTCGGCCTATCCGAAACTGAGGCATAAACCATACGGAAATAGTCCGAAAAACACTGTACTATACCCTAAGGGTCAACAACCACCTCTCCCCCCTCTCTCGTCAGCTCCGGCACCACTCTATTGACACGTTCTTTTTTGTCCAGCCAAGCTAGGAGTTTCCCGGCCTTATCACCAACATCATACAAGCGACCCTGCTGTTCCCTACTGAGGGTCTTGGCGGCATTCGTCACCAGGTCCTTATATTCGGCTTGCTTCAAGCTCAGTTCATGCAGTGAGGCCGCTGTAACCTCCCCTTCCAGGGCCACCTCTAAAGCCGCGATCTCCTCCTCAACCTGCATAACCTCGCCATCTCTCCGCCGCTTGGCTGCCACTACCAAGGAGAGGGCCTCTCCTCTCAGCACGGTCTTAAATGCTTCCCACAATGACACGGCTGAGTCAACGGACCCCTGGTTGTCCTTAAAAAAGTGATCAACTGTCTTCAACAGCGCACTGCGCATCTTGGGGTCACGAAAGTACCAGGGGTTAATAGGAGCAACCCTGCCCCCTCCCTCGCGGCCGACATCCAGCCGGACCCACACTGGCGAATGATCCGATATGCCCCGCGCCATATGCCTGGCCTCAGATACCAATGAGGCGTGCGCAGCCAGAGTGAGCAGATAATCAATCCGAGAGAGGCTACCATGTGCCCCGGAGTGGAAGGTGTATTGGCTCTGTGTGGGATGCCGTAGCCTCCAGCAGTCTACCAGGCCGAGTGTGTCTATAAAGTCTGGAAGCCACTTCTGAGCCCCCCCGGTGTCCCTGGGTGGGTACCTATCCAGCAGCCCAGAGCCGACAGCATTGAAATCACCCCCCACCACTAGCATACCCTCCGGGAGGTCCAACAAGGCCCTACCCAGATCTGTAAATGTGGAGGCCTGCAGGGCAGGAGGGACATAGACCGAAACCAAAACCAAAGTTCTTCCTTCCCACCTCCCCGCCACAAACCTCCCCCTATCATCAACAATGGTGGAGTTCACCTCAAACGGTAGTGAAGCTCTAACTAGAATGCCCACACCCCTGGAGCCGGAGGAGAATCCCGAGTGAGCTATGAATTTGTAACCTTTCCTATTAAGAGCATAGCAAGTATTACCTATGAGGTGTGTCTCCTGCAGTAGGGCGACATCCGGCAAAGACCGTGTCAAGAACTGCAAGACTATCCCCCGCTTAATGCGATCCCCCAATCCATTAACATTCCAGCTAAGAACATTTAAACCCCTACCCCCCATCCCCACACACAAAGAGGCCCACCCCACACCCGAAGAGCCACCATGGAACAATCCTGACAATGATTACTACGCCTTGCAAAAACAAACCCCCCAACAACAAACCCAAAATCCCAACTATCCCCCCCACCCTGCACCCCTGCTGCAGCTTACAGAGCCCCCCCAACTTGCAGTGTGCCTGTCGCCCTACCAGAACCCAAATCTACAAAAAGTACCCTGAGGGAGGAAAGAGCTCCCAACGTCCTCCCGCAACCCTCCGTATTTACTGCAATCAGCTCAAGTCATTATCTGGAACCAAATCAAGTCAGTCCGGCTCCAAAGGCATCAACCCTGCCCATCCCGGCCACATTCCTCGTCTGCGGCAGCATCCTCGCCAGTCCGTTGTCGGGGCAAAGCGTCCAGCCATTCTCCGGCCATAGCAGGCGACTCAAAGAAGAAAGTTTGGTCCTCGTACACCACACGTAATCTGGCAGGGAAAAGCATGGCATACTTCAGGTCCCTCTCCCGAAGCCGTCTCTTCACCCCCAGGAAACTCTGCCTTTGCTTTTGCACCAGCTGGGTGAAGTCAGGATAGAAACTCACTGACGCGTTCTGAAAAGGGAACGGGCCCGTCACCCGCGATGCTTGCAGGATAGCGTCCCGATCTCGGAAGTGAAAGAGCCGGGCGACAATCGGTCTCGGTGGAGCTCCCACCCTGGGCCTCCCACCCGGCACTCTGTGAGCCCGCTCAACTGCGAAAAACTTCCCAAGGCCCTTAGGCTTCAGATGGTTAAGCACCAAGTCCTCCACGAGCAGGTCTACAGATATCTCGTCCGAGGACTCCGGGACCCCGATAATGCGCACGTTGTTGCGCCTGGCCCGGCTCTCAAAGTCCTCGAGCCTACGGGCGGAGAGGTCACTCTCGGCCCGCAGCTTACGAACCTCGGTCTGAAGTTCCGAGACATCATCAGCGAGGCCCGTGGTCTTGAGATCAAGGGTTTTAACCCGTTCATTAGTTTTGCCCAAATCCGCGCGGATCAGGTTAACGTCCACCAAGATGGTATCCACTTTGTGCGCCAGGGCATCAAACTGTCTCCCAATCGAAGCCTGCATCCCTTCGAGCGCGCCCATGACATCCTGCAACGAGAGCTCCGAGGCCGAGGGTGAGGCTGTCTTCTGTACATCCAGCGACTGGCTCGATCCACCAGGCGACCCCTTCTGCTGGGCATAGCGATCCATATTATTAGCTTGAGTATAGGCTCCCCGCCTGGTAGCCTTGGGTTTCAGCCGATCCACCTCTGCTTTACCCGACATGTCTGGCACCAAGCAGACCGGTGCAAAAAGACGGCCCTCTCTCCGTCAGAGGGAACAGGAGAAGTCAGATCTGCAATAGCCAGTCAGAGTAGGGCGCAGAGCGTCCAGAGGATAATAAAGCAACCGAATGCACTCCCAGGCCAAGGCAGACAAAGGGCTAGAAAGTGAAAGTGAAAGGACGGGTTCTCCGTCCGACAGTTCACACCTCGCCTGGCCGCTGTTGTTCAATTAGAGGTCGGGCATCCTGCCAACGCCAGCCCCTGGCATCCCTCGGAGATAGGCCTCAATCTTCCGCCGCACACAACTCCGGTTCCCGGTGGGCGATCCGGGCAGCATCAATCGCCTCCATAACGAGTCATCTGCAAGATGCCGTGCATATAAAACAGGATTAAAGACCGGATAGTCGACGGAGGGCGCATGGGTCTCGGGAGCTCAAAGCTCACGCGGCCATCTTGGTCAAGCGCTAGGCTCCTCCCCTGATTTTTTTTTTTTTTTTTTAAACATGTCCAGCTCTTTCCTCCCTCACTTTTGTGATTCATTCCTGAGTTAGGCTACTTCATGAGCCTTCAAGAGAGTCGTAGCCTTAGGGAGAACTACAAACTTGAGTTTCTAAAGTCAATATATGAGACAAAAAAAAATCTAGTGTGAAGTCGTATTGATTAATTCCTGACTTGACATACAGTTGTGAGTGAAAGTGAAAATTCACCGCCATAACTGTGTGTGGTTTTGTGAAAACAACAGCAGTATAACCCATAAACCAGGTTGAGATCTGGGTAGGTACGTGAGAAGAAGCAACAATATCTCAACTGGTATCATTAAGGGAGTCTGATAGACAAGTATGTACATTACATAACCAGGCAGGACTAAGGGAGACTCAGGATTTGTTATCGAAATGTGCACATGGCATCATAATTAAAGTCACAAAATAAGAGTACAGTTGTAACAGCACTGTAGGCAAGGAATGCATAGGCAGCCCAAATTGGACATGGTGCACAATTGTGCTTGTGCTTGTGAAACAAAAAAGTGGCGACGCAAGTGACAATGGGAGATCAGCGCAAGGCGCACGGTGACAAATAGGTGAAATATGTACAGTGAAATCAGTGGTTCAAAGCAATGATTTACAATGATTAGTAAGGAAATGACTGAGTAATTTGATTGTGCCACACAAGGGTATGCGCCGTCAGTTGCGCTGAGGAGTCGACGACTTTTCGATCCTACTAAATCAGGATCATCTTCAGGACTGGGTTGCAGGATGAGCAGTGCTTCGGGGGAGACACAGGGTCGGGGCTGACCATATCTATGTGGCTGTGCCGTGAGTGCGATCGGCGGCCAAGGGGGTGTGGGAAGCTGGGGCTTTTCTGTGCCCCACGGTGTGGGTACAGATACAGGAGATCGTATAGTGCGGAATTAATCCAGCGGGTTTGGGAACGCTCAGATTAGCGTTAGGCTGCCACGTTCGTGTGCGAGCATGGAATGAAGCCAGGAACCCACACATTTGTGAGAAAGATGACTTGATATATTACTCATTGAACTTCAAGCACTTTTTTTAAAATTATCAGATGTTGTTTATTTTTAACAAATTCATGTTAACACAGGCAGTCATTCACATAGACTTATATTCCATAATAAAGTGATACACAAAGTACACTTATTGTTGTCTCAGGAGGGAGAGCACAGCATCTGAACAATATTTATTTAGGTAAATCTGGCAGTGTTCCTTGAACATGACTGCACCACATTCTTCTGATGTTGCTATGTTTTAAAGGGTATCCCCTGACTTGTAAATGGCATCCTCCAGTCATGATAGATGATCCCTTCCTAATATCCATTCACTAATTGGGGAAGCTATGTCAGAGTACCAGCATCTTGTAGTATCTCTGTTAGTTAACAGGAACCCCATGCCTGTTAAAGTTCCAGCTGCACTGTGGCCCCACCATTCCCTCCATAATTCTTAGAATCACAGACTTCAGGTTTAGGTCTATAGAATCGGTCTTCTCGGTATCGTGGTAAGTGTGCATTGGTTCTATCCCCAGTATCGCTCAATTATCAGCCACTTCCAAATGATATGAAAGAAGGTTTAGGTGTCCTTTTTACGATGCAGATAAGTGAGGTTAGTGCTTCTGCATATTTTCCACAACCTATCTCGGGAGCAATGTACTCTTTGTGGAAATTTAAATAAAAATTGTCTCCAGCATGAAGAAGTGGCTGACTCCCAAGGGCCATCTTCGCCTCCCTGCATTTATCTTATTCCATGGGCCCCAGATCTGATTTCCAGGATTCTCATAAAGTCCTGTTACGGTTGGGCATATCCTCTACCTGGGCACTACAGATGCATATGATTTCCTTTCTGTCTATTGGTTTGATTGCGAACTTGACTTCTAACAGTTTACATTTTGTGGCATTTGCTAACTCTTGTTAGTCAGCACCCAGGGTATGCCTCCGTTGCAGCAATCTGTTGAAATGTTTAGTAATGGAGGCAAATTCCTCTTTCAACTTCTCAAAGGAATTTGTGTGTGATTTGGATATACCAATACAGTCTTATGCCCTAAACCCAACAAGGTGAGATAACTAGTGCATCGCCACAAAAAAGTCTCCATGTAACTCTGCCCTCCCTACCTATCTACTTTGGCGCTGCCCACCAGCAGACCAGCGCCACTAATGTGATGGGAGGTAAGGCTGTCTGTGGTTTAGTGCCATACAGGCATCCCAGTAGGCTAGAGTCATCAATCTGATCTGTCTCCAACCAAAAAGGTAGATCCTCTCTATCCATAAATAGCCAAGGATAAATGGTGAGGAGATGTGCCTTCCAAAAATAAAGCAGTATGTCTGCTATCCCTGGTCCTCAATCGTATGGGGATTGCACACATCTATTGAAAGATACTCTCCTTTGTTTAGCTGCCCAGGCAAATTCTCGAGCACAATTATGTACTGTCCTGCAAAAAGGTCAAAGGGATCTGGTAGGCATAATTCTGCAACACGTAGAGCTTTTTTGGTTGTGTGACCATCTTAACAGCCGCCACCCAGCCAAGTATATTTAATTTGTTCAAGAAGGAGGACCACGTTAACCTCCTAGCACCTGTGGGGATTGGTAGCGATTTGGACACTCGCCACTGAAATCTGTGCACCCGGCCATCTCTTCTAGTAAAGAGCAAAGTGACAGTGGTCAACTCTTTTGTGCCCCTTTTAATAGGAATTATTTTGTGCTACAATGGTCCCTAGGGAGGTAGGGATAGGAGGTAACAAATTAATACAGACCCAATTAGTGCTGTATTGGTTAACTTATCCAGCCGGACAGAGGTTCAATATTTAATTTAGCAAGTTTCTTGGATATAAACAAACACAAATACTGAAAAGTGGGATACAAGCCTGCATCCTACTACACAAACATACAAACATAAAATAGGGAGAACATTTAAGCGAGGCTCAGGCAACGCTTACAGTTTGTTTTGACAAGTAGTATGAATTTTAAGTGACAAATCGCAAGTAACGTCTCTACACAGTTAATAATGACATCACATTTAGTGCGAGGCGTTTTAAGGTGTTGACGACGTTTCGATCCAAGTGAGCAATGCGTGGATCATCTTCAGGTCATTATATTAGCATGCCTGTATATAAGTGCCTAAGATAATTGGGGGAGTCCGGAGGGCCTGCCACGAGACTGTGGGTGTTACAACACCGGATGCGGGAACGTCCGGGCTCGGTAGGGGCTCCGGCCGTCGCAGATATGCGGTACTGGCAGGTCGAGGATCAAGGGGCACTTCAGGGAGCACTTCAGGAGGGGCGGGGTGTAATACGACTTCGCGATGGCTGCGCGATGGCCTCAAGTAAAGAAATTGGAGGATTCACGGGAGTGGAGCCACAGGCGTATGCTCGGACGGCAAAATGACCAATAGTCGATGAATGCGCCATGCTGCTCAGGGGTCAGCATCCGGGATAGCGGGAATAGGAAAGCATACAGAAAGGGAAGGGTGCCATTGATCCTCCCCTCACCAGGAATCTGTTAGAGCGTTTGTTGTAGAAGAGAAAATGAATTTTCCTAAGGATTTAGTAGATGAAGTCCCAGCTTACGAAGTCAAAGGCATTATTGAAGTCCACTAAAAATAGTACGCTGGGGACAGAGAATTCCTGTTCCTGGACAAGCACCAAGTGCACCCTTCTGAAGCAGTGGCTTGTGCCCCTACATGGCATAAATCAGTTTTGGTCTTGGTGCATTATGGATGTGATGACCTTGACTAATCTGCTTGTCAGGACAATAGGAGAAACAGTGACTCAGGTTTTTCCCAGGTCTTAATATCAAAATCAGAATTCCATAGAGGTCTTCCTGGTTATAGACCACTTGGAACACCTCTTTGAACATATCGATGAGGTGAGGTGAAGATTTTTAAAAAATATCTATTGAGAAACTATTTGGCCATGGGATTTTCTTGCTGTGCGCTCTCATCAGTCTCACATCCAAGACTCCCATGCGATCTTGTTTGTGGAAGAATCTAATAAAAGGCTTTTACAGCAGGGGGGATTGTTCGTTCTGCCTATGCACACGGATCTCCTTTATAGAGATGGCTGTAACAATCTGCAAACATGGCTGCAGTTGAGGATGCCTTCATTACCTGCTGGGTTTCCAGGTTGAGTACCCCAGGGAATAACATTGTATGATGCCTGTCTGCTTGCCAGTTAGTACAGTAACTTGCCTGCTTTGTCCGCGTTGTCCTATTTCCCATAAATGCGCTGTTGTGTGGCCATGTAGATTAGCTCAGCTATGTCTAAGCCCATTTGTTTTAGTTACATTTTGGCTGCCTCTAGTTGGTGGAAAAGCGCCTCCTCTCTGGAATCAAGGAAAGAATTTGGGCCACTAGTGTGGTCACTTGGCATTCTCACTCCCTTTCTTATTACGTAGATATGTAATAGTGTGTAATTGGATCCTTGTCTTGAGAGACTCCCATAATTTGGCAGCCGTTGAAACCTGTGCTTTGTTTATTTGAAAATAGGACTCAATTTCTAGGAATACTGGGAACTCTCCTAGCAATCACTAAGTGACCAGATGCACCCAGTGCTGGAATGGCTGCAGCTTATTCACATTTCCGCTAGTGAGTATTCAGACAAGGCCCTCTGAAGAATTGTGTGTGCTTGCTACTCCATTGAAGTCTATGACTGAGAGAAAAATCTATGCGAGTTAAAACCTGCTCGGGGCCACACATCACAGAGTTCCAATGAAACCACCCAGACAGTGAAGTTTTTTCCGTCTGTATGCTGTGCAATGGGCTTCTATATGTTTAACTCTGCATGTGTAACAAAGTTAATGTCTCTTCTCATGATCGACTTTTCAATGGGTAGGTCTCTTACACCAGCGTTTTATTAGGTTGCATCCTATCTTCTGCTAAGAGAGGAAACATATATTCACTGAGGAGGATCCCAGTAAAGATGTGTGTACCAGGATTGGTTTGCCACTAGATCTCTTAATGAACCCTGAGTAAAAGTCCTATTCATGAACTTGTAATCGGGGTTTCCCAATTCTGCCATATGGGTGTCATTGATTCTGGGTACAGGAGATAATATGACTATACGCTACCTGTTAAAAGGGTATGTTAAAAGCAACTTTGATCCTAGGCATTAATATGCCCCCACCTCCCTCACCTACCCAACACTTCCACCCCAGGAGCATTTCCCGCTCCCCAACTTGATTTCAGTAAGTGGGAGCGTGAACCTTATTGTAACCGATCTTTCACAGTGCAATTGCCTTTGTATTAACAGCTGTGACATGGTCCTGCAAATTAACCATATGCCTCAACTAAAGGGAACCACAACCTCGAATTCCACAGGTCATGACAACAGGGCCATCCCTACCCTGATCTGGCTTGCCTTCCAGAATAGACATGTGTTATCACCCATGGCTGGGCCTCGGGAAGCCTGTTCACCCCACCTGGGACCAACAGAGGGAGGGTCAGTCTTACCAGAAAAATCTCAGTTGGCAGTCTAGGCCTCAGACCTCGCTGTCAATGAGACAGCCAAGGGGAGGTCACAGCCAGTCTCATCATCTGCCTCTGCTCCATCGACTCACCTGGTCGTCTGCCCCATGGAAGGCAGAGGACCAGGTGAGTCGATGGAGCAGAGGGTATGGAGTGGATCTGGACGGGCGATGGTGGCATTCTTCGTTGTGGTACCTTCCTAACTTCAAGCACTTCATCCTCCAATTAGGATTTTACATTCATTTATTTTCTCTTAACAGAAACGCCATTGAATTAGGAGAAATATTCCAAAGCATTGTTGGCAACCTCAAGTAAGAGCATAAGTGATGCTTTATCTGAAGGAAGTGCACAACTCCTAAAGAAAGCAAGTTAAGACTTATGTAAAATGCTAATGCTTCCTCCATGCAGGACTTTAAGTCAAATACAGTATTTCCTCTTTTTCTCATATTGTATTTTAGTTGTTTTTCCTAAAGTCAGTAAAATAATATATTTGAGCAAGAGATCAAAACATCCAGTGTGAGCAGGAGGTAAAATACCATTTAGAAATGATTTTCTTCTTTAACCCAAGGCAAACACTGTGGCTTCTAATGGTGTCCATTTCGAACCGCCATACATAGAAATCCGCTATTAGTGCACATTCAAAACTTCATCTTTCCTTACTCCCTTACATAGCAATTCCTTCTATCTTCTACAATGTACACCAATATTAGCGCTCTTAATTGCATGCTCAGTTCATAATCATCCAGCTTTGAATGTATCAAACTTGTTGAACAGCCATTTTTTTTGTCATTCCGTATTTTATTTGTTGTTTATATAGCGTTCAGAAACAATGTGTGCCACATGTGGTAGAAGTAATTGCATGGTAAGGTGACAGATGGCTGTTTTCTATGAGCACTCAGTTGTGGTATTATCCAGAAGCTTGTCGGAACAGTGGCCCTTACATGCCTTTCCAGAACCTGAGATTGTATTTAAAGACTAAGGGAAAAGAAAAAGGTGTTTCAGACGTAGAAGACGTTTACATTTGCCCCAAAAATGTTAGTGTCTTATCTGGTGAATATGTAATTTGGTTTGTGTTTAGAAGCTTGGTCAACCAGTATGGTATCCCTAGTTTGGAAAGATAGAATAATTCTCTGTAATTAAGTGGTTTTGGTGCAGGAAGCGTAGGTTTCTGAATTTAACCAATTGTTTCCTTTGGAGATATAAATTACATCAGTGGGTGAGATGTTGCATGATTCTACAGTCCCTTTGGCTTGAATGTTTTCTCAGCAATTTCAGGTTTGTTAGTTCATTCCTCTGTCCATGATCCTTAACTGCTTTATTTGGGGGTGGGGGAGAGGATGTTATCCTTCGATGTTCATACCGGTTCTGCAATTTAGGACCACAGCTGGAGGGTATATTGTATCTGATAGAGAAATCTAGCTGCAGATTCCTTACCTTTGAACTTCTAGGCGTCTGGCTGGATCTGGAAGTTTTTGATAGCAGGACCCCTGCGCACGGGAGATGGCATCTTTGTCGTGTTCGTCGCTGACGTCCGCTTTATCAATATAACCCCCACTCCAGAGAACTTACCCCCTGTCATTTTTTGACCGTCTTTGTTTGACTTTTGTTGACTCCTTTTGGTGTGCCATGTCGGTCACGGACCTCCACTTATTGTGTCTCTGGGGCCTGGAGCGCGACCGCGTCACAAAGTTGTGCTCCGATTGCCAGGCTAAGGCGCAGAAGGGTTTGAGGTCATCTCGCCGTTCTCGCTCCAGATCCAAGTCCCGGTCTCAGTTGAGAGGAAGCTCCGAGCAACGCTTCTGTGGCTCGAAGTCCTCTTCCTTGAAGTCATCATGGTGAGGTACGAGGCACCACATTAAGCACAAGAAGTCGAAGCATGCTTCGACTTCACCTCGTCCGTCACGCAACGACACTGAGGAACCTCCGGTGTTCACTGCCCCGCTCCGCAGAGTGGGTGCCTGGGTCGGCTCCCCGTTTTCCTCCCTTTCCAGGGCCGGGAGCGATCCCTACACAACTCAAGGAGTTTTAGGATGCAATGTTGGCCATATTTGGGCGGCCTGACCCTGCTGGCGCGACCTCGGGCCCGCAGGCTCAGATGAAGGAATCCATGTTGGTTCCGTAGCTTCAGCTTTGGCCACGGCCTTCTTCTGGACCCGTTCATGGGTCTAGACCAGTGCCAGTCGTCCCTCAACGACCTTCCCTGGCGCCATGCCCGGCGCCAAGGTCCTCGGCGTTGCCAGCGTCCACTGACGGCGCTTCCCCAATCATCATTCCGGATGACATGGAGCCGGTTGGGAGTCCACTGACGCATAGACTGGCTCTGACTGTGCCGTATGGCTCCATGCCATTCAACCTGCCCTATTCTGAAGGGATAGGAATGGATGAAGAGGATTGAGAGGGGGAGCAATATCCCTGAGAAATCCCGGAACCTCAGGATATGGAATGGTATGAGGAACTGGGTGATGCCGGTGGCCTGTGATTGCAGCCCGTGTAAGCTGGTGCTAGCACCACTTAAGACCGATAAAAGTTTCCTTATATCAGAGGTCACTGCACTTAAAACCTATAAGTCACCCCTAAGGCAGGCCTTCAATCCTGAAGGCAGGGTGCTAGGTTATAAGTGTGAGGGTGCCGTGCATGAGCAGGACACCCCCCTATAAACCCCGGAGTCGATTCTCTAGGCTTTGTAAGTGCAGTCAGACATTTTGATACATGTAGTGGCCATGCGTCATTACGCAATGGCTAACTGTATATTGGCTGTGCTGAACCTGGGCATGTTTGGTATCAAATATGTTGGAATCCTACCTCAACGCTGTTACTGGTGTTGAAGGTATGATTCCATGCACCAGGGGGCTCCGATTCGAAACCCTCAGTGCTCCCGGTAACAGCCTTCCAGGGTCTGCCAGCAAGCTAGTGCTGCTGCCGACCTCAGACCTGATTCTGACCTCCTCCTCCTCCTACTGCTGAGCTGAGCTCGAGCTGGGGAAGGTTGAACAATAGGTTTTCTATCACAGAGAGGTGTTACCACCTCCCAAACATGACTTAGTGTATTGGGCTGGAGGTGGGGCTAGGGGGTTGCGGGTTTGCCATCGCAACCAGACTGCTATGAAGGTTGAAGAGGAGTTTGCCTAATGGCTAGGGCGGTCAACCTCGAATCTCGGGTACTGCGTTCGAGTCTCGGCAATGACGCTGAACATCCTGTGATTATGGGCAAATCACTTAATCTCCCCGTGCCTAACAAAAAATTGAATGTGTCCTTGTGTAATGCAACTGGTGCTATGTAAAGCGCTCTGATACCAGATTCGGGTCAAGTTTGCGCTATATAACACTCTGTAAAGTAAAATAAAATATAAATAAAAAAAGGGCACATTTGGTGCTCTCCTTGCATACTCCAGTTTCAGCCAGTTCAGGGAGCTCTTGGCTCTGGTGCGAAACTGGACAAAGGACAGGCTTGTATCCTCCCCTCTGTCCAGCTCCTCCTCTGGGAGGGACCCTTGAATCGTCCTAACCCTTTCCCTAGGGTACTTAAGGGCTTACTTGTGGGTGGTTCTTCAGACTCCTCGTGGGACAAGAATCAGAACTCAAAACCACTTCAACGGTCTGGGCACCTGGAACCAAGACCGCACCAAGGAAGACTCCTGCTGCTGGTGACGCTGTTCTGCAAGTCTTCTTCATCGTCTGTGCTTCATCCAGGTTCCTCTCCAGGCGTGTGGACATCAAAGACACCAGAAGGAATCTCCCTTGGGGTGAAGGAGTCCCTCCCCTGCATCTGCAGGCACCGCAATGAAGCTGACCAGTGTGCTGATTCTGACGTTCCACGGACTCCGAATGGCTAAGCAACTCAGGTGGTGGTTCTGCAACTCCCTTGAAGCCTGACCTGTCCTCTCAGCACGTTTGAGGCCAGTATCCCTCGTCAGAACAGCTGGAACAGAACCCCCATGCACTGCATTGACTTGCCGTTGCCAAGGCTTGTTGGCTGTGTCCTCCAGAGATCTTCGGGCTACAAGAAGCTCCAGCCTCCAGCATCTCTTCTTGCCAAGATATGTGTCCTCACCGCATCCTCTGCACTGTGGGCGTGCATCTTTGATGAGCTGTTCGAGGTCCTCTTGCGACTCCTGTGCCTTTGGCCTGTAAGTCCTCTTGAGCGTAGTCTTTGGCTTCAGTGAGCTCCTCTGCTTGCCCGGGGCCTGCTCTTGACTCTCCTGCATTCGGTGAGTCCCTTGGACCTTGCTGGTCCCAATGTTGCACCTTTTACGTTTGCCACGTATGTTGCTGCTGCCAAGGCTTGTTGGTGCTCCCACCAGCCACCGACCCTCTGGTTCTTAACTCCTGAAGTAGGACAGCTCATGAACTGCTCCTGGTCTAGCACAGCGTCGCCTGGTCCTCACAGCTGCAGTGACAAGGTCACGTCATCAATCCTGCATCTTCCGTTATCAGTAGTCATTTATCTTCCGTGCCTCCTTGTCACCTCTGTGTGGCATAGACTCTGTCCTCTCTGCTTGCAGGTTCTTCGCTTCCAAAATCCAACCTTGGATACCACTGGACTGTTCCACCTTTGTCCCCGGCGGCATCTTTCCTGAAGTCCTCCATTGTGATCTACGGTGGTTTCGGACGTCACTTTGTACTTGTGCACCCGGATTCTGTGGTGTAGGTATCCTGGTTCCTGGGCTATCCATGGGGGTGACTCTCCAACCTTCTGTCTTCCACAGGGTTTCTTCAGGGTCCACTGGGTAGGGTCCTTCTTGAAAACTGCAACCGTGTCTTTCTGATTGACTTGCATTGAGTACACTGCTGTGTTTCCACTCTGCACACACCCTTCGTGGGTTTCCTGGGTACTTACCTCAGGTGGTTCCTTGTGTCCCCAGCTCTTCTGATTCTTCTGGTCCAAGTCCCGACTTCGGTCGCAGTTCGCATTCCACTTCTTTAGTATATGGTTTGGTCTCACCCTTGAGACCACTGTGTATTTGTGCTTACTTACCTGTTTATATTTTAAGTATTGTGCGTATTGTGTTGAGGTCGCCAAGTATGAGAGATACCAATGTGTTATTGAGTGTGTATAATAAATATACCCATTTTTCTAACTACACTGTGTGGTTCTTTTTCGTTTAACCTGCACTATATAATTAGTTCTGGTAAAACAAGCTTCTTTTAAAAAAAAAAAAAATCTTTTTATTGATTTTTATAAATTTTGATCATGGTTGCAGTGCAGTAAAAGGTAAACCACATTTATAAATATACTATACAAGGTGCAGATATAGACATACAAGGCTAACACAGTGTACTGTTTACACATCATGCAAGGGACCGAAGGCACATGTATCAAAATTACAAATCCTGTAATGTCCCATCTGCCTCTGGTGAATCCCTCCCGGGCCCAAGGGCTACATCGTGAAGTCGTGGCGGTGTGGGCGTATCCTCAGTGTCCAGTGCTTTCTGCAAGTATGAATGAAATGGTTGCCATATGTCCATAGGCCTCGCAGTGGGTGGTTGTAAATGTGCATAGGTGTCACTGTTTGTATTGCAGAATGTCATACTGCGTAGCTATGACTTTACTGTTGGTGTGCGCTTATTGCCCCAATTAATGTCCACTTCACGTTTGGCAATAAGCAACGCAATGGCGACAAACCACCGTTTGGATCTAGATAGGTCATGCGTGTACCCAAGCAGCGCCATTAAGGGCGTAGGTGTGATCGCCAAGTCTACCATTCTGGAAATTTCCACAGATATTGCTGTCCAGTACTTGCCTATCTTAGCACATGTCCATGTAATGTGTGCAAAGTCCACATCTGGGGAGCGACTCTTAGGGCATAAGTGTGAACGAGACCGGTCTATTCGATGTAGCGCGCTTGGTGACTTCTATGCCCTCCAAAGGAATTTGAAGTGCAACAGTTTATGCCAGTGATTAGGGGAAACCCGGTGAATTTGTGCACAACATCTGCTCCATTGTGTATCTGTGATGGGATTACCAAGGTCCCGCTCCCAGGCCGCAGGCACCCCTGCATCACGAGAAGGCATCCGGGCCAGCGCAGCCGTATACATTCTAGCCTTGAGGTGCGTCCCATACCGATCTTTGATAATACCCGTCAGGAGTGGGAATGCAGGGGCTCTAGCGGATAGCTGTAATTGTTGGCTTTCAGGGCACCCTGAAGCCTCTCAACACAAAGTGATCCATAATAGTGGCCTCACGGAAGCGACTATCTTCCGTACGTGAGAATACCAGCCCTTTGGGGAATAGGTCTCCGAATGTTGCCAAGTGGAATTTGGAAAGTGTGCGCTTCACAAGCGTTTCCTGCAGAATGGGGATCCAGTCATTGCCCACTTTTGGCATTTCAGGTGAGTACAATATATACGTGAGCCTGTTATCTTTAGTAATTTGTGCCATGCCCAGCTGGTAGTAGAAAGCATTTGAATGTCTCGCGGATCCCGCTGGTAGCCAACTGGTAGCAGGGTCCCAAGATGCAGGGAGAGCCAAGTCGGCTTCTGGTCTTTAATAGGGAATCCTAATATCCGCATGGTACCAGTGCCATTTAAAGCTCGCCTGTGCCACTAGATAATAGATTTGAAAATTTGGAACCCCTAATCCACGCCTCTCATATGACAGCATAAGTGCATCCCACCTAATGCGAGGCTGTTTACCACCCCACACCAAACATATCAGCATAGTTCGAAGGTTAGAAAAAGCCATTATACAATGGAATTGGGATATTATGAAATAGATAGAGAAATTGTGGGAAGACCACCATATTAACAATAGCTATTCTACCCGCCAGCCAATTCACAAGGGCAATGATAGCCAGCGCTCTATGTTGTGCCCCAGTCTTTCAAGTACCGGACCATAGTTCAACTGTAGGATACAATCTTTCTCTCTGTGTATATGAATCCCAAGATATTTAACGAAATCTTCACACCCATGTCAACGGATAATCCACCGGTTTGCCACATGGCGCCTCCGTTAATTGGAACACATCCAACTTTTTTCCCAGTTAATGTACAAACCAGATTGATTGCCATACCTGGTAACCTCGCACAGAAGCAGCACCAGGTTATCATCTGGGTGTTGCACGTAGAATATGATGTCATCTGCGTATAACATGAGCAGCAGGGGTCCAGTATTAAACTTAAGGCCCGATGGCTGTGTTGCTCCTGCCAATGGCGCACCAACGGGTCTAGCGCCAACATAAACAATAAAGGGGAAATTGGACATCCCTGATGCGTTCCTCATGTAAGTTGAAACTCAGACGACAGTGTTCCATTGAGTCTTATGCGTGCCTTCGGCTGTGTGTATAACGGCTGAACAACTGCTAAAAACTGGTCCTGCACCCCAAGTTGAAAGCCTTCTCCCCATCAAGCAGCACAGCAGCTGCCGGGACCGACAGAGATATTCTGTGCAGCGTTGCAAATAATGTGCGGAGATTGAGCGCTGTCGAGTTATGAGGAATACATCCTGATTGTGCAGGCGAGAACAGCCTTTCTACTATTAGTGTTAGTCTTGTTGCTAATATTTTTGCTAGGATCTTATCAAAGTTTAAAAGTGACAGTCGTCTGAAGGATCCACATCTCAGTGGGTCCTTGCCCGGTTTCGGAAGCAGGATTATAACCGCCTCTTGTAGAGTGGGTGGGAGCACTCCGGCATCGACCACCTCTTGATATACATCTATTACATAAGGTGCAAGGACAGCCTTGTACTTTTTAGGTCTCGCCTACGCAGCACACATGCGCTGCATAGGAGGGCCTTTAGCCGTCGCTCTGCTCATTTTCAAGCACACACTCGTGCTTGTGGCGGCATCAACCTTGCGAGAGCGAGCAGCGGCACTCCACAATCACGAGTGCAGTGCTTGAAAATGAGCAGACTGCTCTCCCGGCTCGACATTCTTGCACTTTCACTTTTGTTCGTGGCCGCGCAGGCAGGCCACTGTAAGCCCGTGCTGACAAAGATGTATGGTTACTGGATGCCCCGCCCTCTCCCCACCACGTTCGCTTCTGAAATATTCCTTCAAGCGTCGGCGAGGCATGACGTGACGCACCTGCTCCACTAGCTCATGGACCTGAAACCGCCTCTTTCTACATGCTAGTGAGTATGTCTGCGAGGCTGCGAACGCGAATCCCTTTCTATCGGCCCACTGATTGTATCCGCTAAAAGTGTTTTGCAGCCCTCTCAGCTCGGCCTTGGCACTCCCAAACCTGCATTGCCCACAACTTCTGTTCTGCAACGTGATGCTCCGAAGCTGCCACATCTTAGCACTAGCTGCCAAATAAAACCACAACGTTTCAGAGTGAAACACCATACCAATGATCCACTAACCTGCCAACAAATGGAACGCCTCCCTCCAGCGTCATTGACGCGCCGAAAACCTATCTGAATAAACTCCTGGGCGAGCACACGGTCCCTGCCTACCGACCCTCGGAAATACCCTACCAGCTGCCTTGACACCTAGGCCGCCCCATTTACCCAAAACGCCTAGTAACGAGCTAGCGTCGCCCCTTTCAACAAACCTTCATTCTGGTTATTGCTAATTCCGAAAACACTACTACGTTTCTTTTATTACGTACCTCTCTGATTCCTAGTCTTTTACTGGCTGCTTTCAGCGTCGTCTTTGAAACTTGTAGCACATTAACTCAACTTCGTCTTCCGCTATTTCTATACCTGACACCACTTTTCACACTAATTAGGATTTTTTTTTTTATTAAATATTTTAAAGGTGTCTTAACACCCCTTGAACGACTGCCAGCTCAGTAGGTTACTGGGGGGGAGTTTGCTATTATACCGTCCCATTGAGGGCCGGCCCTAAATCAGATTGACCGGGACAGCGCCCTGTGCGGAAAGAACATTTGGTGTTTGTTGTGGGGCGGGGTTGTTGCCTGTGACTGCAGCAGGCGTAAGGGAGATGGGAGGATGATGTATAAGCCTAATGCGGGGCCCAATATTAGAAAAGCACAGGGAGTGCCCAGTGACTTTTCTTTGCCGCATGCACTAGCACTTTGAGATGTTTTAGTCCAATAAACAAAGAGGGTAGTGGTGGAAGAAAAAGTCGCATCACCATAATAGGAACACATTTGGTGGGCAAGTAGTGCCACTAGGGAAGTAAAAATTAACTGCAATGAATTGTGGTGCCATTCAGGGTAATAAAACACCCCACTACCTTGAGTGTGAGTATGCAACAAACAATGGCCTTGTGCTACAATAGACTTAAGGAAATGTACCCCGGCACTCCACAATCATTAGACACTGTTAAGTGTCATATATTTATAAGTTTTGCTAGAAGAACTTTGTTTCTTTTTCACAGGTTGCACAAATACAGAAGAAAGTCATTCATGTTCAATGGTTTAATCTAATTGAAAACACATAAATTCCATTTCAATTTTTACAGAAAGAAAGCAAAAATATGTATACAAGGACTGAACACTTTGATGGCGTTTCCAAGTCCAAATAGTACAGCAGTTTTCGGTCAAAGACAACAGCCGACTCATGTTATGTCACTAAGGTGACTTTTTCAAGGCTGTATGATAGTAAAAACGTGTTGAATTTACATTTACTGATTAATAAGTTACTTAGTTGTCCAACCTACACCTAGTGTCAAACAAGCATTGGCATAGCCAATAGGTCTCGCCTTTGGGACCTTATAAGTGTTTAGCTATGCAACAGTTGATGTTGCACCAAGGATAATGTGCTGCATAATTAAATACTTCTAAGGTCCCAAAGGCGTGACCTATTGGCTATGCCAATGCTTGTTATTGAAGCATCCGGTGAACTCATGAAACCCTGGAGCCTTAGAGCCATCCAGCGCGTCCATGGCGTCAATCTCCTCATCCTTCGAATATTTATTTATTTTATTTTTTGAAGGTTTTATATAGCGCGGACAAGACCCTTGCGGGTATCGGAGCGCTTTACAACAAATAAGGGAAGTAGAGGGAATATACAGAGGAAAATAGGCATAAACATAAAAAAATATGATGGCTTATAATAGGTCAAACGGTAACTGTTCCAACATAGCACATATCTACAATCCTGCATCAAATAGTGAATTTTGCCTGGAGAATCGATTTAACTTCCTTTTTAAAGGATGCCGCGTGAGGGTTCTGTCTTGTTTTTGGGGGTAAGGCATTCCAAATCCTAGGGGCCATGCCTGAGAAGGAACGGTTCTAAGTTTTCTTTTTTCTAAAACGTTCTGGTTTCAAAAGAAGGTTATATGAACTCCTCTAAGTTCTGTTGCCGCCCGTTGGTACTAGTTTCTCTGCAAGGTATTGTGGTGTTTTGTGATGCAATGTCTTGTGTGTCATACAGGTGGTTTTCAAATGGATTCTGGCCTCAAAGGGTAGCCAGTTAAGGGCACGCAAGTCCAGGGAGATGTGGCAGTTTCTTTTGGAACCTGTGATTAATCTGGCGGCTGCGTTGATTGATGCTCTTAGTGGGGCTGTCGCTGTTATGGGGAGGCCGCAGAGGGCGACACTCCCATATTCCACTCTGTGGATTACTAGAGTTTGGACTGCCTGTTTAAAGTCATTTTCGGGTATAAAGGGTTTGTCTTCTTAGGGTGTTCATTTGAAATGTTGCTTTTTTGTTGCTGCACAGATGTGCTTCTGCATGTTTAGCTTATTGTCCAGAGTTATATCTAGCGATTTGGCAAAATCTATCATGAGCGGTTGGCCGTCTAGTGTTGTTAGGTGCTTTATCGATTCCATGATGGTGGTTGTTTGGTTGGGGGGCGCTATTAGGAGGAATTCTGTTTTTAGGGTGTTTAATTTGAAATGGTTGTTTGCAAGCCAGGTCTGCGTTTTTTGGAGCGTAGAGTTGAGGGACTTGATGTCCTCCAGTGAATGTACCTTAATGTAGACTTGTGGATCGTCTGCGTCCATGTGATATTGGACCTTTGCAGAGTTGAGAAGCTCTGTGAGTGGTTCCATGAACAAGTTGAAGAGTGTCGTGGAGAGAGAGGAACCTTGGGGTACTCCTAAGTGACAGGAATAGGTTTGGATAAAGATTGATTGCTCTTGAAACTTTGTGTTCTGTTTTGAAGGAAGGAAGTGAACAAGTTGAGAACCGTTCCCGATAGCCCCATTCTATGTTTCAGGAGGTCTAATAGACTGTCGTGTTTCACAGTGTTGAAGGCGGAGGATAGGTCCAGTAGGATTGGTAAACCTGCTTTGTTTTGGTCCAATATTTTTAAGGCATCATCTATTATGTGGGTCATGGCGGATTTGGTACTGTGCCCTGATCGAAAGCCAGATTAGAATTTGTCGAGCAGATTGAAGTGATCAATGTGGTGGGTAAGTTGCGTGTGAACAAATTTTTCTAGGAGTTTTGCCAGGGTAGGGATGTTGGATATGGGGCAACAGTTATTTAGGTCAGCTGGGTCCGCTGATGGTTTCTTTAAAATGGGGGAGACCTGACCAGCTTTGAGGATATCTGGGATGGATCCTTGAAGCAGAGGGGTGTTTATAATCCTGGTCCATAGAGGCACTAACGTCGGTATGAAGTTTTTTAAGAGGGAAGTTGGAAGTGGGTCAGTGAAGTGATTGGAGAGATTTAAGGCCATAAGCGTTTTTAGAATAGTTTCTTCGCTGTAGAGGTTGAATGAGGACCAATCTGCATTGTTTTTGGGGTCGAGCTTTACGGAACAACTAAGCGGGTTCCTGCATGAGGTTCCTGAGGCGATCATGTGAGGGTTTGTGAGGGGTGATAGGTCCTTAAATAGGTCTGTCTTCATGTTTTCTGTTTTTGTTGTGAAATAGGACGCAAATGCCTCTCAGTTGGGGAGTGTTTCTGAATTAACTTGAGGTGAGTAGGAGACACCCTTAGATTGCGCTTTGATTATTTCAAAAAGTCTTTTGGGGCGATTCTTGGATTGGTTCAATTGATTGCTAATGAAGTCGATTTTGGAGCGTCTGATTTTCCTGTAATAGGCATTTCTCGTGCTTCTGAGTAATTTGTGGTGAAGGGAGGAAGGTGCTGCTCTCCATTGACGTTCAATTGTTTTTAGCGCTCTTCTGTCATCATTTAACCTACCGTCATACCATGGGTTTGAGACTTTGTTTGAGATACTTTTCAATTGTAGTGGGGCTAAATTGTCTAATAATATGTTCATAGATTGGAAGTAGTGATTGGTTAGATCGTGTACTTCATGTGAGCTGTCAGATGGGGCGTTAAGATAAGGCAGGCGGTTGCAAGTGAGGAAGGATTGACGTTTTTTAGGTTTCTCTTCCAGATCTTTGTTCTCTTGGGTTGGACATCGAGTGGTTTAACTACTTCATTGATATAGAAAGTGATGATGTGATGGACGGACCAGTCACAAGGGAGGATAGAGTCCAGCTGGGTGGAGTCCGCTTTGGAGATTACCAGATCTAGGGTTGATCCTTTTTCATGTGTTGGGCTGTCACAAATTTGGAATAGGTTAAGGTCAGTCAAAGTTTTGAGGCTATTGACCTCCAGGTCGTCCGGGTCATTCCAGTGAAGGTTTAAGTCCCCAAGGAATATCTGCTTGTTCTGTGAGTCCGGCATTTGTGGCTAGAATATCCATTATGTGTTCAATAAAGGTAAAGTTGTTTCCTGGTGGATGGTAAAGTGAGTGAAGTGAGCATATTGGGGTGTTATTAGAGATTTCAAGATGTAAGTATTCACAGGAGGAGAAAACTGAGGAAATGAGACGTTTCACGGAGAGGTAGTTCTGCTGTATGCAGGCAATACCACCTCCAAGCTTATCAATTCGATTTAGTATTGTGATGTGATAGTTGGGTGGGACTAGTATGTCTAGATGGGTGAGGAAGAATCGTTTAGCCATGTTTCCGTTAAGATTGTGAGGTCAGGTTCGTTGTTTAGTATGAGGTCAGCTATATCAGCGGCATGACGCGCGGCTGACCTACAGTTTAGTAGGATACATTTTAGCCAGGCCTTGGTAGGTATAGTGTTGTGGTCTTGTAAGATGGGAACTTTCTTGGGGTGTTTTTTCAACGATACCTCTGGTAATGTGTCTACAGGCTCTATCTGGGTTGGAAGGGATGGCTTGGATAGAGGACAGTATCCATGTGTTGTCTGTTTGCGCAGAGAGGGGAGGCGGAGTTCGGGTTCGTAGTAATGTAGTAGAGAGGTAAGATCTTGCGGTGAGAGTTTTTTTTATTCTGAACGGGTGGGTTAAGGCATTAGGGTCAGGTATTGTTTTCCATCTAGGGGGTTTCTGTGACGTGGAGCTAGCGTGTGATTGTTGGAGGAATTTCGCGTTTGGGTTTGGTTGTGTCAGGATAAGGTCATGAAGAGTTTGGATGTTTTTTTTAATTTGAAGTAGGGTTAGTAATATCTCCTCGAGTCTTGGGTCCGGAGCCTGAGTTGACTTCTTCCTCACCTGGTCTGTAGGTAGGTGAGGGAGGTTATAAGACTGTGTTCGTGAGGCGAGAAGTGAGGTGGTCCGATGAATGGCATTTTTTAAGTGTGGTGATCCGATGTAAGGGGGGGAAGTGGGGAAGGGGTGCGACGGGGTAATGTTGTGTGCTGTAGGTGGAGAGGCTGTGAGGTTCGATGTGAGGGGGCCTGTAGGAACGCTGGCTGATCGAATGTACAGGTGTAGGGGGAGGTTTGTAGTGGGGATGCTGGGCATAGCCAGAGCGGTGGGGTGGGTAGAGTTGTATAATGTGTGGGAGGGGGAATGGATGCAGGATGGGACAGCTAGAGGAGAGGGGACGCTCGTGTGCGGAGTGATAGGCATAGAGGAAGTGTAAGTGGAGTTGTGGGAGGAGTAGGCCATGGGGAAATGTATGTCATACTGTGGGGGGTCAATTGGCGCGGGGGCAGGTGTATAAACACAATGGGAGCTAGAGAAAGGAGGACTAGTGGGGGGGATCATGTGACTGGTCGGACTGAGTGCAGGGAGAGTGGTCTGCTTGGGGGGGGGGGGGGAGGTGTCTTACAACCTTCTCTTTGATGTGCGGAAAGATGTTATCCAGTAAGATCAGGTTCTGGTCAGAGGCTTGCAGGAGGATGATTCCATTATGATATATGGTGATTGTCGCTGCCGCCTTATAGAACGTGGAGGGAATGATGGATAGTGTAAGCCCATGTGGTGTTTTCTTAGTGGATGCAATTGAGAATAAGGCGAGAAAGGCTTTCCGCCATTAGACCCTTCTCTTGGTATAGAAGATGTTGTCATTTGTTATATGTCCTTTATAGTTTAAGAAATAGGTGTCAGAAATTTGAATTTTTGGGTGAGATTTTAATAGACTATGTTTGAAACTTTTTGCCGCTTTTTTTGTAAGGTTAGGGGGGTAGTTAATGGAGTAAGTGTGCAGGCCTGTTAACTCCATGTCTTTGTTAAAAATGAGCTAAGGGGTCGGAGAATAGAAAGAGGTAGAGTCACTTGTCAAGGTTTTTTTGTGTGGTGTGGTGGTCAGAGGGTATGAGAGGTAGAGAGAATTGTTGCGTTGAACAGTAACTAAGGTAGGGGTGGGAGGATCAGAAGTATGATAGATAGAGGGAATTGATGCCTTGAAGAGGGGCTTAGATAGAGGGGAACTAGTTAAGAGTGTGTGTAAATGTCGGAGTAGGGGTCGAGTTTGTATAGTATTTAGAATAAATCCTACTGAATTAGTGGTTGTCAGAAAATATGGCCAAATCTACCTCCGTGATTTGGTAGTTTAGGTAATCTAAGGGAGAGTTTAGGGTTATGCTATAGTTAGATATACCTAATAGAAAAGCCATTCCAAGATGGCTGCATGTTTGACCAGTGATGATTTGGCTCAAATGCGTAGTCCTGTCACTCTTTCCATGAGCCTGTCTCTAGTTAAAGTCCTCTATCTCTTACCATAGGTTGCAGTTGTTGGTCCTTTGTTTCTTTTTAGTACTGTGTAGAGCGAGGTAGTCCTATGTTTTTGATCATGGCTTGGTGTGGAGAAGGAAGAGCCCTCTCGATTTAGTCAGTTAAGCCTGCCATTTTGAGGGGAGGAATCGCTGCTATAAACACTGTGTGATCAAAATGGTGGCTTTGCCATGATTAACAGGCCCTCGATGCAGTTAATAATCCTGTGTTGGAATGCGCAGAGGAAATTGAACTTAAAAACAAGGCAAAAATAAGGGAAACGTCCAGATTAACCATTAAAACAATTAGAGGTCTGTGGGGCAGCTTCCTTGCAACACGCCTCGCTTTTTGTTGAAACGCCGTGCGGTCTATTGCTCCGCGACCTTTTAACTAAGCAGGCGCGATGTGTCCAGATTAACAATAAACCAGTAAGGAATCCGTGTGGCCGGTTCCTTGCATCACGCATCAGTTTGTGTAAGTTGAAATGCCGTGCGGTCTAGTGCTTCGCGACGTGTTCAATAAGCAGGCGCGATCTAAGCCAAATACACTGAGTGCTGCCGCCTGCACAAAACAAAGATGAAAGAAGCAGGCGCCAGGGGGGAAAGTCCTGATTGCGGCAAGAGGGTGGGAAAAATACCTGCATTTAGTAGCTACGACCCTGCCAAGTAGATCATCAGGGGGTCACGAAGCCGCTTCAATCATTGCTCCTCATCGGTGATGAGGGAGGATAGACTCTGGTTGGGTCATCTCCCCTGGGGACCCGAGTGCCCGTTGTGAGGAGTGAATCGAGTGGGGGGCGGGGATTCGGAGTGCCCAGTCCTGTACTGCACGCTCCTCCCGATATCCGTGCTCACCCCTGGGACTCCCGCTATCCTTTTTCGCCACGGCAGCTCCCCTGCGAGGGCCGGCCGCCGATTATGCAACCCCAGACAATGCAGTGCTGCCTCCAGCGATGCGCTCTCCTCCTGGGACGTCCTCATGCAAACTGTGTGCCGGTGTCCTGCCGATTCCTCCGCGGGACTGCATCTAGTCACAACACCAACCCAGGGGCCCCACACAACCAGCAGCGATGTGGGCGAGCTTGGTCGAACGGAGGGTCGCCACCAGCGAAGTCCTGCTCCTGAAGCGGAGGACTCCCGCCGATCGACTCAGGCAAAGTTGGAATCCATATATCTTAACGATGTAGTTCCTATGTTCCGGTGCCTGAAGCAGCAGGGCTGGCAAGGGCTAAACAGGGATATTTTGTCAATTTCGATCCCCAGCCTACGGAGCTCTATTCTCAAGCTCCTCTCCGGTCGCCGTCTTGCTTTTTTTATATGCCAGTCATCGCTGCCCATCAGCTCAGCTATGGATGTCGGTCTGCGGGATTGTTTCATTAAGTTAGCGAGGATCCGGCCCGGACGCTCACCCTCTCCGTATCGCCTAGCTGTCGCGTATTTGTCAAGGTAGTGTGCCTCTCCCTCTTCTGCCTCCCGGAACTCTGCACGTTGCTGTAGCCTGGGGGGATTGGTGGGTTGCGCATCTTGCTGATCTAATTCTGTCAGTTGCGCTTCAATTCTAGGAATTGTGCGCTGTAGGTCTTTAAGGATCCCTGAGCTCTTTGATATGCACACTCCTCTAATGTATGCCTTAAACGCCTCCCTTAACGTGGCTTTATATGTCACCATGCCTTCGTTCAGTGTAAAATATTCACTTATCGCTGCGCTCAGTTCTGCTGCAAATACCGTGTCTCTCAGGGCCATGTCTGGGAATCTCCATGGACGTTCCACCCCCCTGCACGTGGAACGCGCAGTACTGCTCCTACAGGGGCGTGGTAAAATAAGCTTCTTAAGACTCCTTCTGGTCTAAGCCTGAAGGCCGCTCTCCACAGCTGCCACTTAGAGAGCTTTCTATTGTTGTCTAAGACCACTAAAATCACCTTAAGGGTGTCTGGATTAGTGCAAGGGGCTTCACTTAAATAAGTGTGCACCATGTACTGAGCCAGCCTCCTACACAAAGGTACATAAATCTAAAATTGTCATACATGCACTTCACTTTGAGAGTGACAAGAGGCCAAACAAACCCTTTGGTAGATCTGCTTGTTATCCCGTCAAAGCTTGGACGAGGTAAACAGTTGTTTGATAATAACTTTTGAAGCAACTCCTCAAGATGAATGCCAATTTATTAGATTGTTTACAATAGCTGATGGGCATACAATGTATCGTATTCTTTCAGTAGTGTTTCCACCTCTAATATGTTGTTTAAACATAGTCCCATGTTGCAAAGAGAGAATCACAATCCTGCAAACACCAGCATCAGAGGAAGAGTTGGCCTGTGGTTATTGCTACTTGCACAGCTGGACGGTCCTGCTAAGTGCCACATATTTGCACAACAATCTCTAATTTGTCTGGGAATGTGGGGATACCCTCATAAATTAGTTTAACACACGATTTGTGTCTTTCCTGCATTCCTCTTATTTTTTTATATGATCTTGCTTGTCAGATACTAATGCATATACTGATGTGCATGAAACCTAGAAAACCTTCAGAACTTTAGGACCACATACTCTACTGTACATATGACCCACCGATAGATTGGAAGAAAGTGTGGGCTATCGACTTGTCTAATATCATGCACTAGAGGAACCCAGACTCTTCATCTCAAGCTTTGGGACTTGCTCCTATGTAATGTAGTCACTTTTTGCTAAGGAAAAGTAATAGCTCACTCTATGCTACTCGGTCTGACTCACCCAGATAGGGAGTATGTTTAGTTGTTTATCCTCGCAGCCTAAGGCTCATAGGTAATGGGACATAGTGCACACTGGTTCCCATCACCTGACTCCGCAACTCCTCTCAGCATGCAATGTTGTTCCTTATTTTCCAGGAAACTGCATCAAGCCACATTGAAAGGCATCAATGTTAGCTTACATAGACTACAAATGGGGGAATCACTTGGCCGACCAGCCTCAACGAGCCTCATCTATTATCTGGGCGTGAAATTATATAATGAAAACATCAGTCTCAAACTCCACCCCATCTACATAAGGATCTACAAATGTAAATGGCGGATCAGTAATTTAATGCAGGGCTCAGTCAATAAAAGTCACTGTGATTGAGAATCAAAATGCTTGCTAGCAGTCTTGAATGAGCAGAAAATTGCCTTAATACAGACACTCCCAGTTTTGAAATATAGAAGTAACCTACAGAGAAAATGGAAGATGACACCTAGACTCTATGGTTTGTGATGTCACATGTTCACTGCACTATCTGGGAAGCCATGCTGCCTTACATCCCTCATGTTAGAAAGGTGTGACAAGTTTCTTCATTGCGTTTGGGCATCATTGGTGTCTATAGTTACACATTCACTCTTCATGCCCTCATATCCCTTTATACACTGTCTTATTTTAGATCCAGTACTGTCAGTTTCACTGGTGAGAGCCTGAAGTTCTTATTTGCTGGGGCATGGCACATTTGAATTCTGTCCGTGCTGTTTGTGATTTTACCAGTTCAGGAAGGTTGATGTAGGTTATGCTGAATCTTTCCTGAAAGCCTCACCTTGGGGTTCTCAAATCTGATTCTGAGTTATACCAAATGTCTTTGGTACTTGCCAGTCAGGCCTTTCTTTTGGTGTCATACTCTCCATGTATGCAAGGGTGGAGGGAGGGAATGGGGCACTAGTTGGGGAGTTTGAATTTAATGCACCAGCAATACACTGAGAATACTGTAAGCAATGCTTGGACTGAACAGTATGTAAAGTGTTGATTTACTAAATGCCAATAAAATCTAGTAAAATCTTAAAAATAATACTCTCCATGTATGTGGACTTGTCCAGACCGGCCGATTGAAAATCAGGGAGCCCGCAAAATGATAATGGGTGGAAATGATATCCATCTGAAGCACTAAAAGCTACTATGGATGCATTCCTTTAAGTTCAATTGTTCTAGCTCATTTGTGCTATTTTAAAACATTTTCATTGATTTCCTTAAATCAACAAATTACACAATTCATATGAGAAAAAGAGGCCAGTTAAGAAGGTTGTTGCAATACTTTTTGGGAGCACTTTACTCCTTTGTCCCTTTCAGGAATCCAATTTGCCACCTTACAGCAACCCCCTTCCGGTTTCTCTCTGTTTTTAGTGCAGCCATGCCACTCATTTGTGGATATTTTTTTCTTCAAAGAAAAGATTCTTTATTGTATGATTACTTAAAATAATTTACAAATACAGTGCGTGTTATGTCATAGAACGTACATCTGATTGTTTAAAGGTCTAAAATTTATAAAAACATGAGTGACCCATAACATTTAAGAACATCTAAAGGTGCATCAGAAAAGCAAAGGGGCGTCACGAGCAAGACTGAAAGAAATAGGTGCATGGATGTGCAATAGGGCGTCGTACAGGCATGCATGTAATTATTGTATGCGTAGGCAGGCATATGGGATAAAACATGTGTGAGCCATAAAAGAACAGCGAAAGAACATAAAAGAAAAATGAAGGGGCGTCACTGGGTAAAACAGAGAGGCATAGGTGCGTGAGCGTGCGATAAAGTGTCGTAGAGGCATGCATGTGAATATTGTATGCGTAGGCAGGCATGTGGGATAGATTGAGCGGCAGTACTCCTCCCAAAGTAAACTGTACAGAATAGAATAAAAAGTAGTGGTGCAGGTGGATGGAGTATAGAATCATATGGTGTCAGTGCAGCTACCACATCAATTATTGCGTTGTTCATAGAGTCCTTCCAGCTGCCGCATAGAAATTCCCAATTCGTGCGACCACCATCGGCACTGTGGTGGTGTAGATGAACATTAGAGCCTCCTTGCATGATCTTACACCATTTTGAAGGAACATAGTTCTTCGATATAGTCGACTCGGGCCCAGCAAAGTTGGGCAACAACAGATAATTCTGTGTGGTATTGACACAAGCAGCATCCACTGCTTCTTGATGGTGTGTTTGTCCAGTGGGCCCTGTAGTCCTATATTGGTAATGTTAGGAGCTTGGTTCTCAGAACATTCTGTAGAGCTTGCCTTCCCAATCCTGCCTTCAGATCTGGTTGACATGAGGTGCCTCTGCGCCAGGGATGTATCTAATCCGTTCGAGATCCTGTTGCCTTGAGGTGTTCTTGCCCTGCTTTTTTAGCAGGCTTTTTAGGCAGGCCATCGTTAAGAGTGTGTCTGTTAAAAGGTCAGCTGGCAGGCCCAATGTCTTGTTGGCCATCAAGAGATACCTTGCCTAGTGGCTAGTGTTATCAATAAAAACTGTAATGCTTCCCTGATCGTGCCAGGACCTGCCTTGTCACACGATAATAAAATTTAACTACATCTTTTACATTCAATGTCCATTGCTGAAATATTCAACTCCAGGTGGATTAGTGTCCGCCTTGTTGAGTATGGAAGGTTAAAAACTTTTCTGATAGCCATGTTGTGCAGGCGCTCCAATTTATCGATAAACAAGCCAGGAAAGGCGAGATGGCTATAGCTCCGTGTTGGATTTAGCTTTGCTTGCAATAGTTGTCGAATGCCCTCCGTTGAGGGGCTTTGGAGCTTATGAATAATTTGCATAAACCATGTGTAACCTTAGCCGCTTTAGCCTCGAGTGCTTTGGCCTCCGGTGTTGGTCTGCCTGTGTCTAAGAATTGTACTCCCAGATAAGTATATTTGTTAGCAGTAGCAATCCTTAACGGGCCGAGATGCCAACCCAATAGTGATTGTTCTGGTTTGTGGCTAAAAACCAGCACCTTCGTTTTTGTTGCGGTGGCTTGAAGTTTGTTTTCCATATTATAAAGGTGTAGTGTCTCCAATGCTCTTTTCATACCTATTCTAGCTTGATCCAGTAGAGCGAGGTCATCCGCGTACTGCATGATCACAAGTCTGAGATGGCCCAGTATGGGCGGAAAGATATTGGATTTTAGGAGCGCCTCTCCCAGATTCGCAGTGTATACGTTGAACAGTGTTGGGGCGATTACACAACCCTGTTTTAGCCCTTTGTTCGTGTAGATCTTAGCCGTTACACAGGTCTGTGTGAGCTTAGTGAGAACTCAAGTCCCAGTGTAAAGTGACATGATGGCTACCAGGAGTTTCCTCGGGATGTCCCACTTTGCAAGTTTTGCCCACAGTATGGTGCGGTCAATGCCTTCAAAGGTGGCACTGTAGTCGACAAAGCATGCATATAGTGGAGTGGTGGCGGCCTCTGTGGCCTTGGTTGCCAGGTATGATCGCGCGATGGGTTTGTCCAGCGAAGATGAATTTCGACGAAATCCTGTCTGGTATTGCGGTATGATTTAGTTTTTTTGTTATTCATGCCTCTAACTCTTTCAGGAGCACTTTTGCAAATGCCTTCCCATCAACGTCCAACAATGCGATCAGTCTGTAGTTCTCCGGGTGTGACTCATTCCCTTTTTAGGTCGAGCCTAGCGCAGTGCGCATGCGCTGCTCTATGGGGAGGCTTCTTGTAAGCAATCCAAACATCCCACAGCCTTTTCCGTGGGATTTAGTTAACTCCCACTGATTTCATTGGCCATAGTGTGTGTCTTTCAAAAAATAAAGCACGCAAATGGCCGAAGGCGTGTGTTTGTCCCACCTTTTGTTGAAATGTTCCCTCCCATGGCCTATGGGTCTCGGGAGCGAGCAGCTGCGCGCATTGTCGCTGCTGCATTCCTTACATTCTTTGCAGTGCGCGCGCACCACTCGCGGTCTTCTAATGCTGGGCAGCACGAAATGCTTGTCTCCTGGCTGCTGTTGTAAGTATCTGCTGTTGCAGGCAGAATTCGCTTTTTAAATATTTGTTAACCAGCACCGCATAGCCAATATGCTTGCCATTTTCCCCTACCCTCATTCCTTGTTTGCTCTGTGCACCCCTCTTCAGCCTCCCTCAAGTGAAGCATCCACCGGGCCCGGCTCCTGCCGCCTGCTCTCTCTGCTCCAGGTGGGGGTGCCGCGCCGATCAGTCTTTAATTATTCTCCCAGATACCCCCCCTCTAAGCAGCACCGAGCACTCCCCCTGACATTCAGACCTTTTTTTGGGAGCTGTCTGTTTCTTGTTGCCACAACATGTATAGCGCTCTTTAGCACTAGTATGATGACATTGTAGCGCTTTCTTCATCTGAGCATTCGGTTGATACGCTTCTGAGGTGTCTGCAGACAGCTGTGTATGGTTGGTGGGTTGGTTAGTAGAGATTTCTTAAGTCTGGAGACTTCTGGGGATTGTTGGGGGGTGTAGAGTGCAGGCTCCCCTCCCTAAACCCCTTCATCCTCACCTCGGCCTTCATTTGCATTTCCAGGTTGGTGTGAATTAAGTCGCCCCTCCCCCTCTGAGACCATCTGTGGCAGCCGCCGCCCCGCCTCGCCACCCTCAGACGTCATCCTTTGCAGTGCCTTCCGAATCCCCTTTCTCAAGCGCGTGCATTCCCAAGGTGCAGACATGCCCTCCTCCCCTGGCCCATTGACTGCAGCAGTGCACTACAAGGGTTCGACAAGCAAAGCATGCTACATCGACTCCATGTAATAGAAAAGCACAAGGGAAACCCCACTCACAACGAACCAGGGTAAGTACTGTATGTCAAGAAACAAGGGTTCTTGTGGAAACAATAGTATACTATACTGATGATACAAAGCACAATGGCAATAACAATGGGTCGTATGGATTTCAGACCGAAAGGAGGCAGAGTACAGTGTGATTGAGTATTCACAGTTTATATCAATTTTCAAGAGACTTTTCAAATATATACAACAAGTAATGCTTAGTGTCCCCAGTGTGTAATGGAACCAAAAGACGAACTTGTGAAAATTGTGACATTTACAGCTTGGTTTCCATTAAAAAAACGACCATTTACAATTCTTAAGTATATTCAGACACTGTGTTTAGTGACCAGTGCTGATACAATGATTCGTTTTTTAGGTCTCGCCTGAGCCAGCGCATGCGCTGCATGGAGAGACATTTAGTAGGGGCTTTAAAAAGTGCTACCACAAGCTGCTTTGGCTGACCTAGCGCTTGCGTTCATGGGCGCGTGCAACCGCCAGCTTTCAGTGCCCGATCAGGCGCCATCTGCCTTTCAATGCTCCTCCACCCCTCCCCCGTCGCATCGTGCTGCTTTCACTTTCGCTCGCTCGCACCACTTTTGAAGGCTGCTCGGGAAATCCAGAGCAGATCTGTAAATAAATGAGCACTGCATTCTAAATACAAGTACAGTGGCAACGCTTTTTAAATGAACTTGAAAACAAGTAAATTCAAGTCGTTTCACAGTTCCTTAAAAGTCAACAGACAGTGCAGTGTAAATGTATCTCGTTTTCTAATTAACCAAAGTGAATGCAGTTCCAACTCACCCATGCGGACCATTTTACCGTTACACTTGTCTCTATTCTGGAAGTTAAAAAAGTAAACCTGGGCTCTGTTCTTACTTACCTCTTTGGATGTCTGCCACCTCTTACCTCACTGCCTCGACTTTGAGCTATTGACATTGCAAATAACAGTACCTTTTAATTGTGTTTTCGTTTTTAAAACATAAATAAAAAGGCATTGTCATTTACAATACCAATAGCTTAAACTCGCGTAAATGCGACACCTATTTTTTACATTATTTGCAGCCTTACTGCACAGCATGGCTAAAAATAATTTCCATAGCCTTTCGGTCTTAGGAGCACCGGAAAGGGGGGGGGGGGGTCACAGCACCACCACCAAGGTAATCCTGCTGGTGTTCGGAAGGCATAAAGAGGACTGTACATTTTGTTTTATTCTGTTGCATTTGGTGTGAGTTTGAAGACAGAGGTAAAGTGTCATTCAATATATACTGACATACTGCTGTTTATTCAACAAGAAGATGGGTGTTTACTTTTCTTTCGTAATGACAAATGGGGTGAATTTTATAATGTGAAATAAGTGACAGTCTTGCAGGAGTACAGCGAGTATTGATAAAAAAAGCTGCAGAATACCACATGTTTTCTAACACAATAAAATGTAATTACTTGTAATGAACTTTTCAACCTTTCCAAAATATATTGTCAGCAAGAAAAGTTCCATTGAGACACATTGTTGTATTTGTAATTCTGAGGTAAGAGGGAATTTTAATAGGATCAAAACGAACCAAGACACTTCACTTGTGTGATGCAAAAATGATAAATACACGCAGAAATAAGATTTCTGCGCATTATCGTTTGAACCTAGGTTTATCAGTAAAGGTCATGACTGATGCTAATCTAAGGGGGCGAGGCTAACCAGCCAACATGGCGGACGCGAGTCCGTAGTGCTCCGGCCGACATCCCTGGTAATCTGAGAAATTCTCCTCCAAGTGCGCCACCCATGCCCGCAGCCTGATGCGTCAGACAGCGGAAGGGCAGCGGTCACTAGGAGACTCCTGCTTCTGCGATTTTCACAGTCGCGGGAGCGATTATGCCCGAGAGCGCGGTCGCGGCCTACGCGAGGTGAGGCAGCGGGACGGAGACCCCTGCTGGGCGGCGGTCCCTGGTGCCGCCGAGGCCGTTGATGCTGCAGACGCCCTGCTGGTGTGCCCTGTGCTTTCCTGCCCCGCTCTCGGGGGCGACCTCGTGAGCGGTGTTACGGCGATTGGACCAGTGTGGGTAGGAGAGGCCGCAGGATCGTTGCTGCGCTGGGACCTGAGGCCAAGGAGGACTCTACTGGAGGACGGACATCGGAGCGGCTGCGACGGTTGGCGCCGCGGCAATAGTGAAGGCGAAGCCTGCGGCCCCCTGTCCGCTCCGTGAAGTGGACCTGCCTGCCCCGTGGTTGCGGGAGACGTGGGGTGACCCACGGGCCGGAGGAGAGAAGAGGTGCGACCCCAGGACTGCTGCCGTCTGGGGACCTGAGGCCTGGAGCGCCGGCGCTTAGGTGACAAACTGGCGGTCAAGGAGGTGAAGACGACCCCTGCCTGGTACGGAGATCGGCTGGGGGCGGCGCCGCGGGGTGGCCGGATGCCTGCGTGATCTTGCTTGTCCTGCTGCGGCCCAGAGAAGTCATTGCGGAGGTGCCGCATTGAGGAGACAGCGGAGGAGGTGAGCAGGAGCTCGGGTCATGGCGAGCCCTTGTGGACTGGGGGGGAACTGCGCAACTGCACATCTAGCCCTCCCTGGGTGCCGCGACGGACGGTCAGCGCCTGCATTCCACGGAGCAGAGGCCTGTGGGCTGTATCGGAGGGTCGATTTCGTGGCAGGACTGGAAGGGCGGTCGGCCTACGAGGTGGGGGGGGCTCGTGTAGGGCTGAACTGGCAAGCCACGGGTGAAGCGGCGAATTTTGCAGAGGAACTCTAAAGCCCGGGCGCTCTGAAATAAAGAAGTAGATGTGAGGGGCGGCCTGTATGGCAGCATGAGATGAAGACTGGGCAGTGCTAATCACCTGTGAGGACGGCAGCCTTCGGGAAGTGCGAGGACCGTTGAGTATGCGGCGGAGTCAATCAGGGCATCTCCCGGTGGGGCACGGGCAACTTGAATGACACGAAGGACGCCCAACAGCTCGCCCGAGGGAAATGCAGGGGAAACGCACTCCTTCTATTGCAGCCGTGCACCCTACTCCCTGTGCTGCTACTTCCAAGGTGTGCTGCGTGGCGCAAGAACGGACTTCAGCAGCGGTGCCCGGGTGCACGCGGTGCGGACCTGCGCTTGCCGCCCTTTCACGCATCGTGCTTCGCCCAGACCCAGACTGGCATCGGGTCCCGACCACGCGGAGGCGAATCTCTCCGGTGCTTCGGAGGCGACGGACGGTCTGGCGACGACTGTTGCCACAAGCAGCTAACAGTCCCGCCCATACCGGACACTGGCTGTGAATGCCCACGGCGCAGCAACTCGTGATGGGCCGTATGTGGGCCAAGGCGCAACAGGGACCGATGCGAGTTGGAAGTCTAGATCCTGCACGTCCGAGAGAGTCGAGTGAAACGGAGCTGACCGCGGCGCTGGCTGACAAAATGGACACGATCCTCGCGGCGGTGGAGAGGCTAGGGACTGCACTGGAACACACCAGGACATCCTTGGAAACTCGGATCGATAAAGTCACGTCTGACTTCACACTCCTCCATGCGGATCATCGCAAATTAACTGAGAAGGTCACCGCACAGGGACAGGTACTCAAAGATCTCCAGCCGGTCACCCACAGTCACGCGGCTGCATTACAGGATATGATGGAGCGGATACATGCCCTTGAGGACAGGGCGGAGGATGCTGAAGGACGCTCGCGTCGCAACAGTGTGCGTGTAGTGGGCTTGCCAGAAGGAGAAGAAGGGAGACATCCTGAGCAGTACGTCGAGAACTGGCTGCGAGGCCTCCTGCCGCAGGGAACACTTTCAAAACAATTTGCAGCGGAGAGGGCTCACCGGGTGCCCGCCCAAAGGCCTCGGTCGGGTGCGCATCCGCGCCAGTGTCTGTTCAAACTCCTTAACTATCGGGATGCGGTGCTGCGGGAAACCTGGAAACTGGACAACCTGATGTCAATGGCAGCTGCATCATGCTTTTCCCGGACTATACCGCCCTGGTGCAGCGCCGACGAAACTACATGGCGGTGAAGCGACAGCTTTGTGAGCTGGAACTACCGTACTCGCTGCTGTTCCCTGCCAGGCTGCGAGTGGCTGCGAAAGGTTAAACTCACTTCTTCGACACACCGACGGAGGTGTGGGACTGGTTGGAAGAATCTGGCCTATGGACGGGGTCGCGGCCAAGGGATCCGACTGACATCGCGACCTCAAGCAAGAGAAACAGGTGTCGCCAAAGGCAGAGGACGCCCCGCGAGGCAGCGCCCGAACAGGTGGCCACCAACCCGGAGAGAATGCAACTGGAGCGCCAAAACGTACTGGAAGCAGTCGCGACGCTTGGCTCCCCAAGTGCTCCGGCTCGCCTGGACTCTCCTACACATCGCACTGGGGTGTCGAGCGGCTTGTCGACACCGTCATCCGAATGCTCTGAGGAGCTGCACATGCCGGTAGTCACTCCGCAAACGGCGGATGAGATCCTAGGATGACGTTGTTGCTGTAATGGACATTGTGGACGTTCGTGCACGCAAGTACTGAATTGTGGGTTATGGGGGTTTGATAAATAAGCGGGGGGTACTTAGCGGGGGCACTGTGCATGCGCATTTGGCTGATTGCTGCCTGAGACAGGCTGCGTTTGGGACTGCAGAACCCGGTGGGTCCTGGTGTGGCTGGCACTCACGCACGCGTAGATGGCTCGCGGTTGCGCTAGAGCACCACCACTTTGGTGGGCTCCATCAATGGCATCCTGTGTGGCACACTGCATGCGAGAGGGAAGATGGGGATGGTCATAGCAGATTGTTGGCTACACACGCACCCCATCAGGCTACACACTGACCTAGTCCCTGTCTATGCATGGTTACAAGGTTTGGACGAACGGACGAGCAAAGTTCGCCCCTAAAGTTATGCTGGTCACCATTTACAAGTTGTTATGGTTACGACAGACCGGTTTACTCAGGCAAGCCCAGCACTTACTAGAGCACACCCCCCTCCAGACCTTCCGCCGATCTGCACACCACAGCAATGACGCACGTTAACATAATCACGTGGAACATCCGCGGTATGCACACGCCAACACGTAGATATTCTATATTTTATTTTATTTTGGTCACTTATATCACGCACGAATCATCCCCAAGGGGATCTATATACGCCTATCTTCACAGATACTCTGTTGGAATCGCCCTATTACAGGAAACACACAACACAGCTCAAGCTTGAAAGGCTGCGCAGGCGCTGGCGAGGACAGGTGTATGGTACGGTGTACTCCGCTCATACCAGGGGCACGCTCATCTGGGTGAGGGCGGGAGTCCCGTTCATTAGCTCCGAGGTGGTAGTGGACCCGGAGGGCAGGTACACTCTAGTACGTGGAACACTCAGCGGTCAACACATACTGTTAGCCTCGATCTACGCACCGAATGTTGATCAACCGTCATTCCTGACGCAGCTGTCGCTGGCGGTCACCCCGTATGGTGGTCTCCCCTGGCTACTGGGTGGCGATTTCAACTCCGTGCAAGACGTGCACAAGGATAGATCCTCCCCCCCCCCCCCCCAGAAACCACCCCCCCCCCCCCTTCGTGCCACGTCGGCGGTGACTAACGCGCAGGCACTCACAGACTGGCTATTACACTGGACGCTATTAGATGTGTGGCAGGTCCTCCACCGAGCTGATTGCATTTACTCCCATTACTCTGCGAAGCATGACCTGCATGTCCGACTTGATAGGGTGGTGGGATTCCCAGTCTCTCCTGCCTTTGGTCGCGTGTTTGGAGTATTTGGGACGGACACACTCCGATCATAACCCTCTACGGATTCAACTCCGATGGGAGGCTGATCGGCCCCCTATCCCCACATGGTGCCTCCATCCCGCTGCGCTGGAGGATCCTGAATTCCTCTCCTCATTAGGGACAGCTATCCTGACATATTTTGAACTTAACAAAGGCACGACGGGTAGTGCGCTGGTGGAGTGGGACGCCCTCAAAATAACACTTAGAGGTCACTGCTTGGGAGCCACGTGGAATATACGGAAACAGTTATCGAAGGCTCTTGTCCCCCTTGAATCCCAGCTGTTGCAGCATGAGCGCGAGGGTGAGGGTGGGGGTAGCCACTCCAATCGACTAGAGGAGCTACAGACACAGTATGCGGAACTTCTGGAGCAATTGCGATGTCATAACTATGCAGCCCACACAGCCCACATACACCCCACGGCAGATAGGGCGAGCCGCTTGCTCGCCTGGCTGCTAAAGCATGATGGCCCTCGCGCTCCGATCGCTGCCATACGTACACGGGAGGGAGAATTGGTGTACACACAAAGGGAGATTCATAGGGTCATGGTGGATCATTATGCGAGGCTCTATCAGTCAGGGGTTAGTGGTACGAACCTCGAGATAGAGGAATTTGTCGAGCGGCTCCAGTTGCCTGCAGCCTCGGCCGCCCAACAGAGTAACTTAACCAACCCCTCACCTTGGAGGAGATAGGGGAGGCAATCGCGTCCATGGCATCTGGGAAGACGCCAGGACCGGACGGCTTGCCGGCCAAATTTTATAAAGCTTATCGTGAGACCCTGGTGCCTCAATTGCACGCGCTTTACGCCGCAGCGCTGGAGGAAATCGCGCTGCCCCCCCTCGATGCGCGAGGCGTATTTGGTATCCCTGCTGAAGCCTGACCGAGATCCAAGCTTCTTGGGGTCTTACCGACCGTTGGCGCTTCTCTACGCTGACTATAAAATACTGGCTAAAGCTCTGGCGGAACGGCTGGCGCCAGTGCTTGCAGCTCCGGTCCACAGTGACCAAAATGGGTTCGTTCCCAAGCGAAGCACGTCGCTGCACTTGCTGAGGTTTTTTAGAGTGGCGACGGATAGCATAAACTAGTGGCCAAGGGCAGGTTGCTTGATGTTGTACCTGGAAAAGGCATTTGATTGTTTGGAATGGAGGTACTTGTCAGCGCTGTTGCAGCGATATGATATGGGGTTGGAATTTACACAAATGGTCGGCCTTTTGTATAAGAACCCCACGGTCCGGATACGGCTGGGCCCGTATATATCAGAAACTGTGCCTATCTGCAGGGGTACCAGACAGGGGTGCCCACTGTCGCCACTCCTGTTTGTGCTGGCGATCGAGCCTCTGGCGGTAGCCCTGCGCGCATTGATGGGTGACGGCATACCGCTGGGAGACGCAGTTCACCAAGTGTCGTTGTATGCGGACGGTCTATGTGAGAGACGTCGAAAATATCCCAGCACAGTTGGCCCGCATATTGCAGGATTTCGCTACTGCATCGGGGCTGCGGGTAAACGCCAGTAAGTCCTGTCTTTATGCGTTCGGGGAGGAGAGGCAGGACCCGGGATATATCCTCAATGGAACGAGGGTGCTGTGGAAGGGGGATACCTTCCGATACCTGGGGATACAGATATATCGTCAGCCGTCGGACCTTTTTGACGGAAAGCTGGGCAGGGCTCTCACAGCCATTAAGTCACAGATGCGTTTCTGGGGCACATTACCGCTGACCGTCACGGGCAGGGTGGCATTATCCAAAATGGTGATTCTCCCCAGACTCTTGTATTACTTTGCCAATCTGCCATTATATGTCCCAGCGGCATTTTTTGCCACGTTCTCCAAAATACTTCGGGACTTCATCTAGGGGAGTAGTCGGCACAGGCTGTCATCAGCAAAGTTGTACCTACCGACAGATCAGGGGGGACTGGCAGCGCCTTGCTTAGAACACTAATATTTGGCTGCCCAGCTACAATGGATTGCTAGCTGGTTTGCGGATAAAGGCCGAGAGGACACAGCCTCAACACTGCCCCCCTACTCACTGGAGCGACTCCTTGCGCTCTTTCACCCAGCTGTCAAGCATGCGGCGCCAGCACCGCTTCTCCTGAGAGTGGCATATAAATGCTACCACAGAAGCCTATTTCTCACAAGAGCTCTAACTCCATACGCGCTGGCGTTGCCACTGGAGGGCGCCCCTAGCGGGGTAGGGACACTCACCACTCTCATGCTCACACACTGGCAGGATGCTGATATACAGACTCTAGGAGATTTGTTATTGAGATAGTGCGCTTATATTATATGACTCTCTGATGAAGAGGAGAGACTACCACCAGGTCAATTCCTTCTGCATTGCTCGCTTGTTGCATCCCTGACAGCGAAATGGGGGAAATGTCCACAGAGCCTCATCAACACCTTACTATTCAATACCTTCACGTTATGGGGCGTGGTAGGCATTTGATCCGCTAGTTTGCCGCGTCACTACGTACCCACGCAGCGATCACACTGGAACCCCTTCTACATAAATGGGAAGCTGACATGGGGAGGCCATTGGAAGATAAGGAATGGGAGCGAGTGTTGGGGAGCCCAGTGTGCATACCCAGAAATATGAGGTTCCGGCAGATCCAGTTGTTCATTATACACAGGGCGTACCTTACACCGGAGGCAGGTATTTCCACCGCACGGATGCAGTGTGTCCCAGGTGCACCGAACCGGGGTGGGTATAGTCCACATGCTATGGAGCTGTCGCCGGCTCCATACGTACTGGCATACAATCAGCGAGTTACTGCATGTAAGCACTGGCCGTAGTTTACAGTTTGAATGGACTGTATACCTGTTACACCTGTTCCGCAGAACCCCGTCCACGAAGGTAGCGTCCTGGTTTATGGATCTGGGTATAATAGTCGCTAAGAGACTGCTCACTAAGAGATGGAAGGCGCAAGACCCACCCCACGCGCAAGCATGGGGAAATTCACTTCTTGCGTGGACCAGAGCAGAGGGAACCGCCATCAGGAGGGAGGAGACAATGGGGTTGCGGAAGGAACCCATAGCTGCCCAATGGGAGGTTTTTCTTCAGGCGCTACAGAGCGCCGGGGAAGAGTGCTCAGGGGGTCAGCTTGAAGGGGAGGACGGGACGCAAGGTAGATACTGGAGTCTCTCACCGTATGCAGCTGTGATGTTCTCATGTGGGAGTTGATTTGTATAGTTATATGCGAAGACTGCGGTAGTCGCCATTGAGAGAAATTAAAAGTCAATCTGAAATGCTGGGACGTGTTGGGGAGACGGGGAAAGGGGCGGGGAGAGGGAGATTGGGGTGCCAATACCGGTCTGCATTGAGTCTGTTAGTTGTTCATAATTGTTATTATTCTACGCTGTCTGTTCTGAAGTCCACGCTGAATCCGCTCAAAGACTGTACTTATGGGACTGCCATAGCTAACCAGTCACCGACCTGTGATGCATCGCACTAATGTAAGGAGCCGTATGTTGTCCTTGTAACCAATTTGGAGCGGTGAATGCGCCGTGTATGTTAATGGGCTCAACTTACATGCAATGAAAATACGCTTTTATTGTTGATGCGTTGCAACATGCATGACCAGCGCAAATATGCTTCTTTGTATGTACCTGTAAAATTCAATAAAACAGATTTGAACAAAAAAAAAAAAATGACTGATGCGAATCTAATGGCCATTTCAGTTGAAAATATGCTCTGTAAAAACCGGCACCCTAGCACACCACGTTTAGTCATATATTTGGGACAATGAGCTTCACAGTGCACCACTGGACACACACTACTTGAACACCATTCTTGTGCCGAAGGTCGTGGCTCATTTGCTACACTTTGCATAACACTTGGATTTTTACAGCCCCTACACTTCAATGCAGGGCTCTGAGAGTGCTTGTTGGACTGGAACTGTCAGTTCTCATTCACAAAATTAAGTTGAATGGAGGTTTTCAACCCTCAAATGGGTTATTTGAAAAGTACAGAGATGTCTCCACAGAAAGTAATTCTAAGTCAAAAGACATTTAATTCAGTCAGTTGCAGTTTGAACACCATCAAGCTACTTTATTGGCAAATAAATGAATGAATAAATAAATACATGTCCATCAGCTTTACAGGTCATGGGCAATAATTTTAGTTCAATCTAATAATTTAAGTTACAGGTCCTGCATGTATGATGACATTGGCATAGCCAATAGGTCTTGCCTTTGGGACCTTGTAAGTGTTTAGCCATGGAACAGTTGATGTTGTTGCACTAAGGATATTGTGCTGCATAACTAAATACTTATAAGGTCCCAAAAGCGAGACCTATTGGCTATGCCATTGCTTGTTTATATATGTCAAAATATATAAAAAAAGAATCATTGTATCAGAACTGTTGTATATATTTGAAAAGTCTCTTGAAAATTGATATAAACTGTGAATACTCAATCATACTGTACTCGTCCTCCTTTCTGTCTGAAATCCATACGACCCATTGTTATTGCCATTGTGCTTTGTATTATCAATATAGTATACTATTGTTTCCACAAGAACCCTTGTTTCTTGACATACATATGCTACATCGACTCAGGCAGGCCCTGAGGTGATGGAAGTGACCTCGCAGTCTAGGTTCACCATGTAATGATGGTAATGGTGGCAGTGCACCGATTGAGTATGGCTGACCATGCAGTGTTGGGGCACACACTCGTTGACTAAGAGTCACTGTAGTATTAGAAGCTCACTCGTTGGCCAACATTAACCGTTCAGTACTGCAGTGTCCACTGCACCAGCCGAATTCCTGGCAGTTTCCACCAGTTAGTTGTTCACCCCTTTCTACCAATAAAATAATTGTCAATGAGTTATTAGAAACACTTAATATCGAGCGCACAAAGCAAGCTGTACTCCTGGTGTGCGTTGGGTTGTACTGAAGCAAATCACCGCCAAGGTGGCTCTGGGCGATAGGAACCGAGATACCCCGCCATGACGCAGCTTTGATCGGTCAGTGTTTTATCAACCGCCTATGCTCAGGGTTGGGCCTGTATGGTCTGGATCACCCTTCTAGGGAGTCCTATCCTCCCTGCTGCTGGCTGGAATATGCTTCTATTGTCTGCACCCATTTAAATAGTTGGTCATGTTCCATTGACCCCCACTTCATTTCCCCCTCCTCGTTTGCCCATCCTTTCTGCCTCCTCCGCTCACCCCTTCCCTGCTTTACTACCCTGATTGTTTGCCCCCACCCCCTCCTCCGCTGCTCTCTGGCTCCTGTTTGAGAAGTCATTCCTCCTGCCCTGCACCACTGTAAGTGCCAATCCCTGCAAATAAACGTGTGCCTCTCTCTTCACTTCTTGTAGCTTGCTGCATGTCTAAATACTTACAAGGTCCCAAAGGCGAGACCTATGGGCTATGCCAATGCTTGTTTATAAATGGGATGCAAGATGGAGGCTTTCCACGAGTCTGGTACTACCGAGGTATTGTAGCATTGGTAGAAGAGGCTATGCATGTAAGGGGCCCAAAGATCTCGATCTTCATTGAACCTACTGCCTGGTAACCCATTAGGCCCGGGAGCCCCATCCTTCTTGATTCCCTTGAGGGTATTTAGGATTTCTTTTTCTGTTGGGGCAAGGTGCTCTGCCTCATTCTCGCCGCGGTGATTGTCCTCTACCTCCATGGTTTTTGCCATGGGTTTGTCTAGGTCAACATATAGCCTTGTTGCGTGGGCTGCCCATTTGTTGGCGGGTACAGCCTTCACCATTTAGACCATTAACATAGCTCCAAAACTCCCTGTTCTTATTGGGTGCTAACCGTGCATAAATATGTTTCCATTTTTCTTCTTTGTTGGTTTGTTTCAACTGCCAGACAGTTTTTTTTAATGCAGTTTTCTGGATGTGTTCAAGATTTTTCCATCCGTGGGCACTTTTCTCTTCTGTACTGTAGCTCTGCTAGACGGCACCTCTTTCTACTCTCTCTGAATTCTTTGTTATTGAGAAGATAGATTTGCCCATTTTCAATAAGTTTGTCTTTATGTGTCGGTTGCCTTCCTGCAATCAAAGCTTTAAATAGCGAGGCCATGGTTTCTGGCCAACTTTTCTGAAGACCAGTTATGCATATAACCTGTTTCCACTTGTTACATCTGGCCCGGCTTGGGGGTCCGCACTTAATTTGTTTTATCGATGCTGGTTCACTGATTGGATTAAGCATTTTGCCAACAGTGAGTTGTTCCTCATGCATCATGGTGCTCACATTGACGAGGATGGATAATGGATGATCACTTACAGTAGTGTGTGGCACCTTATATTTTTCGCACCTCTTCGGTATGTTCTTGCTCAGGAAGATGTAGTTTAACGTGGAGTTGTTGAACGTAGGTTGTAGTTTCCTGTTTGGCTGCCCTACATGGTTCACGGACTTCAGGTTAAATTAATGAATGCAGGCTTCCATGATATTCCGCCCACTGTCCCCTCGGCTTTGTTCTGGGTTACACAGGTATTTCATGTTAAAGTCCCCGGTAATAATACATTCATGCCCTGAGTTCTCATAAAGATATTCTCTAATCAGTCTAGTGATTGTCCGGGTGTTTGCGGTTTTTGCCTTCTTGTTTGGATTAACATAGAGGTTAATTACTGCGATTGTGATCGGGGTGCGCTCTAGTCCAATTCCTTTTATATTTATGATCTGAACGTCGGGCGAGTGTGTAGACCATTCCTTGATTCATATTTGCAGGTTTAGTTTTACAAAAATTGAAACCCCACCAGTCGGTCTTCCAAAGATGTTTTTCTTGTTGGCCAACGTGTGGGTCACCTGGAAATATTTAATAGAGCTTGGTGTTAACATTCATGTTTCCTTTAAGCATAAAATGTTTTGAGGAATGCCATGGCTTCTTTATTAGTTACAGCTGATTTGAACCCAGCCACATTCCAATTTATTAATCTGATCTTGGTTCTTGTTGTTGGCTCTTTTATGCCAACGCTCTTGTGGATATGAACCTTTCTTCATGTGTTTGTCTGTGTATCATTACCCAGCCTCTGGCAATAATAGTGCAGGTTACCTTTGGAACCACGGTGTTATGGATCTTTTTATAAGCAGTGAGTTTACACATTTCTCGTGGCTGTGACAGCAGCCAACTCCAACTGAACCTTCACCCAGAAGAAATAGACTTTCGGGCAAGCCTAAAGTGCATGGAAAGATGTGCTTTCATTCTGTCTTCAGCCCACTCACTGTGGACTATCAAAGATCCATTGCATGCAGTGTTGGCCACTGATAATATTTGGAATGTAGTATTTTGAGTTGTTGGAGTGTAAAACTAGATGTATTACCAACTGCTAGGGTACACCCACCTCTGTAGTCTGTCCCAAATCAATTTCCAATTTGTGTTTCAAACCTAGCAATGCTGTTGGCACATTATAGTTAATTGTCATGTACAATTTAGACAATTCCTGCTCTGCCAGTTATTCTAACGATGCCCATGGCCCAATTTGTGCCTGGCAGCTGAGTGATAAATCTCCTAGTTGCTTTGAGAGAAACACTTTCTTGGACTCATTAATGTGTCCGTGTCTGCTTTAAAATTTGCACCTGTTCTGACAGTGATACCAGGGATAGTTCAGAAGGATTAAATCTGAAATGCAAGATGTTTGCTGATCTGAACATGTATGGGCTCTCTTAAGTGCACCTTTTATTTCTAATTAAGTGCTTCAATACAAAAATAATATCAACTGCTTTGAAAGCCAGCTGTTTACTTTGAGTACCCTATTTTCTGTCAGTTATTCAGGACAAATACCTTATTCTTGCTCTTCAGAGATTTACTTTTCATCAAAATTTGCATTTGAATTTATCCTCTTCAAAGCTTGGCCCATGACAGGTACTCATGCACTGATAGTAGAAAGTAAACTCTTCAGACATCTTCTGTTGAGAGTATGCTTCAGAGTGAAAGGCATATGGGTTTTCATAAAGGTAGCTTACACGTGTGAGTAATATACACATGCAGGTTTAAATTGTGAGTAACTATTACTTTTGCGTATTCTCCAGTTATGAGTGTAAAGTTACTCAAAAGTGTAGACTTCAATGTCTCCACCACTGAAACTAGACTTACGAATCTGAAGTTACTGCAGCCAAAAAGGTGCAGTAGAAAGTCCAGCACCATACATGGACAACCACTGTTGCTGTAATACCCTCCCATGGAACATAATGGAGGTAGGGACTTAAAAATAGTACTCCATAGCAAATAATGTTAAATTACATTAAATTATTCAAAATATTTACAAACATAAATACATTTAATTTAATGTTAAAGATATTAAAAAATAAAACGATATAATACTAATTATTCAAATTAATGCATTGAATTAATTAAAAGTAATTTAATTATATTTTAATAAAAATAGTTTAAAATTCGTTTAAATAAATAAGTTATTACAATAAGTTAAAATAAAGCAAAAATATATTTTTATTGAGAATCTTTTGTTTTTAGCATTAAATTAAATTTTTTACTATTTTAATGTTAAATGAATGTCACAGTATTTGCTACTGGGTTTTATTTTGAGTCCCTGCCTCCAATATTTTCTATGGGAGCCTGTTGCAGTACCAGTGGTTGGCTATGAGTTATGATAGACGTCAGCTCTGAGTGGAAGTATATTTACCACTGTTTTGGTCCTCCTTGGCTGCAGTAACTATAGAAGTGTAATTTATGAATAGGAGTGGGCTTCCTCTTTTGTGAGTCGCTGCACGTCATTCTCTACCCCCACCCTACTTCTCCCTTAGCACCATCTATTTTGTAGTAAGTACACCCCATTTTCCACCACTCACCTGGTGCCTTCCACATTTTCTACTAAGGGGCCTATTACGATTTCGGTCGGAAAGCCTCCAACTTGAGGTCGGAGGCTTTCCGACCGAGATCGTCGGTTTCAATTCCAACCACCTAATTACAATCTAGGCAGTCGTAATTGAAACCAGACTGTAATTCCGGCTGGTAATTCAGGCTGGATTCCGACGGGCTCAAGAAGCCCGTGGGCCAGTTGGAGACAGGCCCATAATCCCAATGGACAGCGTTTCCATTGTTGGGATTACGATGCTAGGTTTCCCACAGGTTTTCCATGTCGGGCTTTCCGACATGGAAATCCTGCCGGAAAGCAAGTATGTGGACCTCTACCAGATCACCCTTCTCTTTGTGGTCTCTGGTTGGGGGCTGTGGCGGTACCTATGGGGCCCCCGTGTTCATGCCTGCAACACAAGACAGGCACACTCGGTTGTCTGCCACGCGGTGCAGGGATGAACACAACCTCCCTTTTCCCTATGGGTGCCTTTGCTACGGACGGATTATGGCTGTAGCACAAGCTCCCATAGGAAAATGTGAATATGCGAACCCACCATGTGCGGTCGCATCTTAATTAGGCGGTTGGGACCGCCAACCAGATGTCGGTCAGTCCCGATTCCGCGATGATGTCGATCGGAGGAAACTACGACTAACATCATAATCGGCCCCCAAGTAGTAAACTTAAGTTCTAGAGGATCTTCCCTTAGAAAAGATAAGAGAGATGGAGATTTACACACCTAGTAAACACACTGTATTTCAGGTCTTAAGGCTCCACATTTAATACTCAATACTTGATGAATCAATTAAAGAGTATTTTTATTAAGAGTTCCTTTATAGGTCAACGTGTGTTTCCGACAACATGTCGCTTCATCAGGGCCAAACGGTATATACTTTGAAAATGCTGTTAGTAAGGCACATCATTGATAGGAACAAGATACATAAAAATATTAAAGATTTAGATCATAGAAACAAAGGAAAAGTAACAGAAAATGGAAAAACAAAACATTTTTGATAAATAATTAATCTAACGTGATTATTCTAACTGAAGAACGAAACTTAAAACAAATTTAATGCAACAATTGGTACAGCAGGCTAAGTGACAAACGGGAAGCTTAGTAAAGAAAAACAGATAAGATCAGATATGGAGAGATAATTGGCCAAGTGTCTTATGAGATTAGTATCTGAATGATACATCTTCTAATAAGTAATACTCCACATGTTTGCCTTAAAAACCAAGTATATGTGAGGGAAAGTGATGAGAGACTCCAGGACAGAATACGATAGAATCGAAAAAGGTCAAACCATACTCAAAAGTTGTGGTTAGCGCAGTTCAAATAACTATTTCTTCAGAAAATGTGCAGTGGGAGTGATAAAAAGTTCAGTAGGGAAAAAAGCACAACATTACCACGTAGTGTAATCGTACCAATGTGAAATTATTTTAACCATTTGCAAGGTGATGGGGGGGGAAAACAACTGTGTTCTTGGTCTTCATCCTGAATCTATGAAAAAGATGGTGGATTTTCAATTCAAAACCTGAATAACACATGCGTAAGTTTACACCTAGTGAACACATTGGCCACAGGTTGCAATACTTACAATGTCAACAATGTTCTGTAATACAGGTCATGGGATGAAAGTGGACTTCACAATCTGTAAAAAGGATTACAAAAAAAACTTAATTGGAGAATGAAACTGAATAGAGATCAATTCACTAACAAAAACCACCGGATGACATCCCCTACATGCTCAAATATAGCACGAAGCCCGAGTTAATATTTGGTGGTCACAGTTGGTTTAATTAAAGTGCCGTAATGAAGTGTATGAATTTCAATAACCTGCAGTTTCCTTGAAAACATGTTGCGGAAAGTAACAGTCTCCAAGTGCAGTTGCCATATATTACACAACCTAAAGCTTCCAATTTAGTAGTGCGACTGACTTGACTCATGAAATCTGATATGTAGCCGCAAATCAATTCTGACACTAAGACCAGACATCCGTAATTATGATGCTTGTATTCATGTAAATGCTAAGCTATCAGTTTGCAAGGTGATACAATCACTTGTTGTGGTACATCTACTTTAGAGCATACCTATTTTCAACAAATATGGGAAACTACTTGGCAGTAAACCTACAGACCTAGAAGTAAAAAAAAATTATGGGGAACATATTTATCAAAGGTTGCAAAGACTACGTTGCCAGTAAACCAAAAGAACTTCAATGCAGAGAAACACTCGCACATCTCTCAAAACTCTCTAGAAGGTTGATGCGCATTTCTGAGATCTCTTTAATCACTCCTTTCACAAACTAATACCGTATTGTTGAATATAAATGGTATGATAACTCGACAAAGTGTTAGGACACACAAGTTCAAACAACACAAGCTGCTCCAAACACCAACAGCCACTTCACATCACAACATGGAAAGACATCCGCACATCCCACAGTGTCGGAGCACGCATGTTTAAACTTCACAGGCGGCAAAAAACACCAACAACTACTTCACATCACGAGACGGATAGACATCCGCACATTTCACAGAATCACCATGGTAATTTAAGCGCGTTTAAAAGCAACCACATTATGAACATTGTGAAAGTTAGTGCCCTTTAAATTGCGAAGCCTGCAGAATTAGTAAACAAAGTGGTGCACTTTAGAAGCACCATCAAAATCGCAATATAAACCAGTTTGCAAAATGAACCTTTTATCGTTACCGCTGCACATTTTCTGAGGAACAGTTATTTCAACTGCAATAACCTCAACTTTGGAGTATTGTTTGGGCTTTCTTGATTTTATCATATGCTGTCCTTGGGTCTCTTATCACCTACCCTCACATATACTTGTTTTTTAAGGCAAACATGTGGTGCTACTGTTTATAAGTTGTCACTCAGATACCACTCTCATAAGACACTTGGATAAAAATGTCTCTCTATCCGATCTTATTTGTGTTTCTTTACGAAGCTTTCTATTTGTCACTTAGCTTGATGTAGCAATTGTTACATTAAATTCTTTTTTTCAGTTCTTCATTTAGAAAAATCATGTTGGATCAATTATTTAACAAAATGTTTTTGTCTTTTCGTTGTCTGTCACTTTTCCTTTGTTTATATCATCTAAATCTCTAATATTTCAATGTATCTTGCTCCTGTCAATGCTGTGTGTGGCTCACTAACAACATTTACAAAGTATATTTCATTTGGCCTTGATAAAGTGGCATGTCGTCATGAAACACATGTTGGCCCATGAAGGAACTCTTAAATCAATAAAAGAAAATCTTAATTGATTTATCAATCCTTGATTGAGTATTACGTGTGAAACTTTAAGACCTCAAATACAGTTTGTTTCCTAAAATTACATATAGGACTGGAGGGTTTTCTCCGGTAATCCCTTTTTGAGGTAAGTGTCTAACCCTTCAGAGATCCCCTGTACCCCTTTCCTTCCATTTACACTCATAGGTTTGTGAATAGTATGTTGTAGTTCTGTAGTAATAATAGATAATGCAGTTTGTGACTAGGCCCCAGCATGCTGACAATGTGTAAAGACTGTGTATGATTGGGAATTCAAAATCATCTTTTACTCTGGACATTATAACTTTTTAGTAAAACTGTTGTTAAATTCTGATATGATTGTTAAATAATTCATACTACAAGACCTAACCCTAGTCTGCAGTCTTTCATTTCATTGGTTAGACAACCCCACACATTATCTTTTGCAACTTTTCAACTTCCTAGGCAGCTCTACTTTCCCTGACCCCAAATTACTTGGGTCCCTCCCTAGCTCACTGTTAGACCCCATCCGATGCCTTCCCATCCTACCCCTCTTCTTCCTTCCAACTACCGTTCACTCCAGTTTGCTTATTACTGTTCAAAAAGACAACAACAAATCTGCCCGATCCAAGAAGAAGCAGACTTATCTATTAATATTTGTACTGGTTGTATAAGTTGTACTGTAATTTATGTAGGCTTAGTTGAGAGCTTTGTTATGAAATTAAATTATGAAACAGTTTAAATCTAATCCTGTTGTGTTTTTTTCCTAGAGCTTTGGAACTCCAGCCATATTCCATTAAACCTCTGCTTCGTCGAGCAATGGCATACGAATCTGTGGAGAAATACAGACAAGCCTATGTTGATTTTAAAACAGTTCTACAAATAGACAGTGGAATCCAGTCTGCAAATGATAGTATTAACAGGTACTAAAAATCTTAGAAACTGCAATGCTTATAATGCGCAATTTGCATATTGTTTCTCACTCAGACCCCACATAATTAGTATTACAACTAGAAAGCATTATGCTTATTGTTAATAGTCCTTGATCCTGTCAAGACCTCTAAAAACCTCTAGCTGGACATAGAAGGCACTAATCTTTCACACAAAATGTAAATGTTTCTCACAATAAGTGCACTGTTGGCTACTGGAAACCTCCCCAGATAAGTCTGTGCTGGTGATAGATGTTTTCTTCTTCTGTCTTTCTTCTGATATCCTTCAATAACTTCTTTTCTGTCTCTCCATGTTTATCTGCTAACATCCTCCAATGGATAAAGTCAGCATTTGCACAGGGGTGCCATTAAATAAAATACAAATGTGTTTAGGATGCATTAATTGGAGAGCGGAACTGAGCTGAATTTTGAATTCTGCAAGGCAATGAGTGTGTATATGGTGTTTGAAAAAACTACCACATTCACTTACATTTCAAATGCAAGGGATGTATTTTCATGGACACAACTATTATAATTGTATGCACTGCTATAAAAATGAATCATTTGCATTTAAAATGGAAATACCTGTATTTAAGTTTAAATGTCATAGAACTTTATAGAGCAAAACAAAAGCAGTGATAGAAAGCAGTTTTTCCCCGTTTGTCTCAGAAAGTGCCTGCCCAATACTGTCTTTCTACCACTTCCTGTGTTTTATTCCTATATCTATTTTGCTGTGGAATCCTCCCGTAGGTTGGGGATTTGAGAGTCCCTAGATTTTGGGGATTTGATTAAGTTAAGTTAAGTTACCCGCGTCGGTATTGTTTCAAACGCATATCCCACTTCTCCGTGTATCGTATCCAGCGAGGAAAGCATTTATTTCGATCGAAGATCTTGGAAAGGCCATCTGCCTAACAGCGTCGGTCCTCTTTGCAGTCGATGGAACGGACTGTTGCGGGGATTCTGCTCATGCACAGAACTATGCGCAGGAAACCAGGACGTCAGTGAATTGTGGTGTACCAAAAAAACTCACCTCAGTACCTAGAACCCCTATCCGACTAGCATCAGTGTCTCATTCATTCTCCGTATCCTATCGAAGCTACCAATGATTAGAAAACCCAGAACAAGTGACTTAGAATACTCTCAGGAATGGTGGGAATCAAGAACACCTTTTCGTTATTGTTCTCATATCAGTCCACATTTGAGTAATCAGAGACACGGAAAAGTTTAAAATGTTTATTTTTAACTAAGTGCTCTAAGGTGCAGTACTTTGGCTAACATAAACAGACAAATGATTAGAAATAAAACCATCAGCATTGTTACAATACCATAAAAAACAAAGGGAGAAATCATATTACAATGATAGTGGAAACAGGTCCTATAATACCTTGGGTACCACCCTCCCCTGGCTAATAAGCTAGTTTTATAATAATAATAATAGAAGGTCTCTAGGTTTGAATGGGGAACCCCATACCTCCAAGATCAGCTTAGGTGAATCACCTCACAGGATCAGCACTGCTCTGTGTCTGGAAAGGTTTTCTCCAAGTGTGTGTGAATCATGCATGCAATGCAATATTAAAAGCACCCGAGTTTCAGATATTTGCAGCTGTGTGCTTGTTGTGTCTAGAGCGTGGGCCGATCAACCTGAATTCAACAGCATACATGGTTATTTGACCTTGACTGTTTCTGCACACAGTGTTCAGACTAAGGTCGCGGTGCACGTCTAGGAATGTGAAAAACAGACCGTTCTCATGTGAAGAAAAAGCAAGCAAGCAGTTTTACTTATAATAACCGCTACCTGTAGTGTTGTGTGCAAAAGCAAAGTGGCAAGATGGCGTTAACATCTAAAACACTTATGGTAACATAACAATGTGTGCAGGCAAAATCCTGTCTTCACTACAGGACTCCATTCAAATGTTGCCCTCGGTGCCGCGCCAAGTATACGCACACCGACTTGAACGAAGTGTGCAACTTGTGCTAGTCTCCGGAGCACAATGAACCGGACTGCGACCCGTGCAAATCGTTCCGATTGAAGAAAACACACCATGATCGTCGGGCTTGATGTCGCGAGATGCAAAGTCAAAGCGTCGAATACACACCGGAGCACAAATTTAGCGCACAAGGGGCAGAGGAAGAACAAGAGGAACTTGTCACAATTACAGAATCGGACTCCGAGTTAGAAGAAGACTTGCCACAAAGTCAACATAACGTGAGTACCAAACGCCCCTTAACCCAAACTCAGCCGAAACAAAAGGCTTCGGTCCCACCCCCGCCTTCGGGCCACAGTCGGCACTGACCAGATGTTTCCGACATCCCGCTCTCCGGCTCAGTACCAAAACACGTCTCTAAGCCATCGGCTCGGGATCGAGTCGGACGAAGTTTGGCACTGAGCCGAAACCTTCCGAAATGGTTGACACCAAAAACAAAGCCTCCTTCGGCACCGAAACCTTCAGCGCTGAAGAGTGATTCTACCCCAGCACTGAAATCCTCTGCCCCGAAACCCAAAACTGTTCCTCCTAAGGACCCAAAACAAAAAACTTTATATAAATCCAGATACAGGACGTGTTCTTACTAAGTCACCCCAGAAATGCACACCTGAGTCAGAGGACGCACCTATCTTTATTCCTTTCAAGAGGAAGAATGTAGGTACTAACCCTTCCCCTCCTCCTCATTTTCCACGTTCCCCTACACCAAACTCTCCACCTTTGCATCATTTACTGATCGCACCAACTAACTCTCCACCACCTGACAATGATGATGGAGATGGGGGGGACGATATTTTACCAATAGATCCCCTGAAGGATTATCCCACAGGTTCACCTACAGATAACGACCCAGATCTTTAATCTGCAAAGCCTTCCTCTCCTGATGACAATGTAGGATATCTAGAATACTTGCTAAAGCTGCAGAACATCATGGGGTATAATTACACAAGGAATCTTTAGAGGAAGATTCCCTATTTGACACGCTCAGTACCACACAAAGGGCTAGTCACACTCTACCTATGCTTAAAGGCATTATGAGACATGCCAACAACATCGTTAAAGATCCAGTGCGGGCTCGCATTCTCACCCCCAGGATTGATAAAAAATATAAAGCTGCTCCCTCAGATCCAGTCTTTATTAAAGGACGGTTACCACTAGACTCTTTGGGGGTCTCTAATGCCGGTAAATGGGCTAATTCACAAACTACAGGTGATGCTCAAAACTATTAGGCGCCTCTAGTAAACAAGTAGCAGCCCAAGCAGCAAATAATTGGTGCATTGCCAACACCCAGGCACCCCTAGCCAGATATGCTAGGGCAGACTGGGACAAAATGGAGCAGTTGCTACAACACCTCCCAGATGAGCACAAAGCAAAAGCCCAGGATTTAGTCCAGGAAAAGAAGCTCATATCCAATTCCTCAATAAGATGCACTTTAGATGCTGCAGACACCGCAGCTAGCGAGATTAACAGTAGTGTGTTACTAAGAAGACATGCATGCTTGAGGATTTCTGGTTTCAAACCAGAGTATAGCAGTCTATTTTAAATACTCCCTTTGACAAGGAACATCTGTCCGTGCCCAAAGTAGATAAGTAATTAGAAAAAATGAAAAAGGACACAGAGAGTAGCCAAGTCAGCTCTGCAGTCTCCCTCTAATTGGGGCTCCTTTTGTCGCTCCTTCTATCGTGATGGGTCGAAAACTATATCCTCAGACAATACTGCCACCTCTTACAAAGGCAACAGTCAATCTTCCTCTACAAGGGGTTTCTTTAGAGGAGGATATAGAGGTAACAACAACAAAGGTCGAGGCAAGGGTTCCGCACCGCGTAATTCCCCCTTCCCCAACAAGCAGTGACTTGCCTATACTTCCCACCCGATCATTTAACACCTGTCGTTGGATGTCTTCTACAATTCCTCCCCATTTGGCAATCTATCACCAGAGACAAATGGGTGTTAAGAATTATCAAACATGGTTATTGCTTGGAGCTTACCAACAATCCTCTAAACATACCCCACGTTCTCACATATTGTCACCAGAACATTTACATCTATTTCAGCAAGAAATCCAGTCTCTCCTCTCCAAAGGACCTGTACCGTTACAACATCAAGAGATAGGCGTGTACTCCCTGTACTTTCTCATCCACAAAAAGGACGGCTCCTTGATACCTATTCTAGATCTCAGAGAACTAAACCTCTATATACTGTCAGAGCATTTCCACATGGTAACACTTCAACAAGTGCTTCCGCTTCTACTTCAGGGAGATTTTATGTCTAATCTAGACTTAAAAGACACATATTTCCACTTTCCAATTTATCCCGCTCATCGCAAATACCTCAGATTCATCATAGCGGGTCATCATTACCAATTCAGTACTACTATTTGGAGTCGCCACTGTTCCCAGGGTATTTACCAAGTGTCTGGCAGTAATTGCAGCACATCTGAGAAGACAACAAATCCATGTCTTTCCATACCTAGACGACTGGCTCATTAAAGCCAGTACTTACCAAATGTGTCTCCAACACACTCAAACCACTATTCACTTACTTCACCAACTAAGGTTTACAGTGAATGCGTTTAACTCTCATCTACAGCCTTCCAACACAAACTTATCTGGGAGCCACTATAGACGCTCACAAAGCTCTAGCCTCTACCAAAACAGCCAGGATTCACAGTTTTCAGTACCTTCTCACTCCATTTCAGCCCAATCAATTATTGCCAGTAAGAGTCTTCATGAAACTGCTAGGCATGATGGTGTATTGCGTTATAATTGCTCCCCACGTAAGACTTCACATGCGTCCCCTTCAAGAATGCTTAGCAAGTCACTGGAAACAGTCGCAGGGTCAGTTAACCATATAGTGTTGGTGGATGGCTCTCTGAAGTGGTGGAACCTACAACATGTATCCAAAGGGTGGCCCTTTCTCGACCCTGCACCACAGACAGTGCACATCAGGCAAATTGTTCACTGGTTGGGCCGCTCACCTACAGAGTCACACAATCGAAGGATTATGGACTCAAGTACAGTAGCCTACATATCAATCACCTAGAGCTACTAGCAGTGTTTCTAGCGCTCCAAGCCTTTCAAACTCACCTTATAGGCGTTACTGTCTTAGTCTGCACAGACAACATGAAAGCTATGTACTACGTACATAAACAGGGGGGACACACACTGTTTCCAACTGTCACGCCTAGCACACGCCATTTGGAAATGGGCCATACATCACAAAACGTATCTCCTAGCAGAACACCTTCCAGGAGTAAGCAATCAAATTGCAGACCTTCTCAGCAGACATAGACAGAAAATCCATGAGTGGGAACTTCATCCCCAAATTTTTCTTCCCTACTTTCAGGAATGGGGATTTCCTCACATAGACCCATTCGCCACAGCTCAAAACGTAAAATGCCCAAGCTTCGCCTCCAGGTTCCCACACCCGCTCTCCAAAGGCAATGCCCTATGGATGAACTGGTCATGGATATTTGCCTACGCTTTTCTGCCTCTCCCACTCAGTTCGGAAGCTCAGGCAAACATCCCTCGCACTGATTCTCATAGTTCCACATTGGCACGTCAACCCTGGTTCACCTTGCTGGAGCTGACAGTAGTTCCACGCCAAAAGATGCATCTCAACTCCAGTTTCCTCACTCAGAGGCATGGAGATATCTGGTGTAGCGCTCACCCGTGGAGCGACCTCTCGACAGGCACTACTGAGCCCCAAACAGGTTCGCAATCCCGGGGGTTGGTGGAGAAAAGGCCCGGGATGCTACATTTCCCTGCATGCCGTGGGCCGTCTCAAAAAGAGGCTAGGGCAGCCCCTGTACATAAGCACCGCCTCCTCAAGAGGAAGGTGCTTGACAATCCGGACCTTGAGGATAATGGCGGATGGTGCTCCCCGCCGGATACCAGCGGGAAGCATATGCAGCGTCTCTCCAGTTGTCTGAGCCCGACAAGCGCTTTACAGAGAAGCGACCTTCCGTGCGAGGGAACGACGCGAGGAAGTCACAGGTATTCCGGAGGTAGCTGCGCTGCCTTCTCTGCTTCCTCAACCGCGGTAGTGAACCGCATTCGAGCTTCAAAGGAACCCAGGGGTTCAATGTGAGACCACTAAACAGACTTAACTCTCACAGAACGCAGCGGACGAACACGCGTGAGCCAGCGCGTTCTTTCTCCGCCCCGCGGATTTCCATGTCAGCCGTTGGCAAAAGGAAATCGGTGAACTTGCACTGAGGCATAGTTGCAGCTTTCCGGGTCATAGCAAAGCGGTGAATTCAACCGCTCATTAGTTACCGGAGAGTTGTCATTCATATTCACTTTGAACCTTCCGTGTTCTTAAAGGGGCAGTACCCGTTTTCTAGGAGAGTTCTCCTATTTCAGTTTACAGTGCTCAGAACTAAGAGTGGCCTTCGCACCCTGTTACTTTCCGTTTCTTGGATGACATTCTATGTTGGATAGACTATTGGTTCCACAATACATCATCTGGCTTTAGTTCTACCATTGACATCAGAGGACTCTGTTTAGGTGCTTCTTTCATCGCGCATTAACTGGTCCACAGCCAGGAGTTGCTTTCAGGTTGCAGGAAATCCTGGTGGCTTGGGAGATCGAAAAAAAAAATATATAAATATATATATATATCCAACGCAATCCAGTTAACGTTCATGAAATGAGACTCACTGGTACCGTGGCCTCAGTTTAAAGACTTGCTTTATTCAATGAAAGTCCCTACGCGTTTCGGAGTTTCAATCACTCCTTGTTCACGGGCGGGGATTCAAAGTGCAAGTGATACTTTTAAAGTTACAGCGTCCCATTTCTGTCAGTTTTAGTAAACATGGAAAACATACTGTCGGCCACAATGTTGCAATAAAGTTTTTGTTAGACATCATCACATTTCATATAAACAAAGCAGAGGTTACAGTTCATTATTAAATGTTAAGACCCCATTCTATGTTTTTGCTTGTTTCAATATTTATGAAAACAAATTTGTTTGAATACAACTCTGTCAATAATACCCAAGTGGGTGTAATGTGCTATATTTATTAAACGTGCAAAACATAAACTCTGTTGAACTCAAGTGAGTTATAATCCTCATGGTGTGGTTTCTTCTTATACATATACTCAGTCTAATGTATCTGCTTTTCGGTATCTGCTTCAATCCTGCAACAAATCAAAAATTTATATTAACTAGACGGACTGCTGCGTGAAAACAAAATTTATAAAACCCTTAAAAACATCTTTAGACGGTTGCAGCTACTGGACAATTAATTTATCTTAAATGTATTGACATTTCCTCATCCTGGTTCAAACCTGTAGGGCACATAGTGTCCTACTTGATTATCATTTTCGATTCCATCTTCCTCAACTCCAATGTACGGTTGCCTCCCCTTTCCCTTTGGGGGACACAATCCAATACACAGAATTTCAGAAGATTTACATTTTGGTTGTGTTTCAAACTGAAATGGCGGGCTACCGGATATTGTTTGTCACTTTTCTTTACAGCTCTAAAATGGTCTAAAATCCTTTTCTTTACTTTGTGAATGGTACTTCCAATGTAAAATAGATTACATGGACATTTGAGTGCATAGATTGCATATTCTGTGTCACAAGTTAAGTGCTTCAAAATTTTATATGCTGGTTTTTCATTGTTTAATTTCACAGTTTTACAGCTTTGACTGAATTTGCACGCCTTGCATTTATTACAAGTAAAGAAACCTTGTATAGCATTCGGTTTCTTCATTTCTTTTATCGTACTTGTCATCAACACGTCTTTCAGGGATTTGGCTTTCCTAAAAGTAATTGAGGGGTGGTTGCCTATCTTTTCTTTCAGGTCTACATCAGTCTTTAATATTTCCCAGAATTTATTTAGACTTTTTCTTACATCCCATGCTTGGTTATGATACGTTGTGATGAATCTTAGCTGGTCATTAGTTTGTACCCTTTCCTTACTCAGGAACATGTCTTCTCTTTTTATTTTAGCTACTTTCTCAATAGCTGAGTCAATCGTAGCTTTGCTATAGCCACGCTCTATAAATCTGACTCATCACTTTTTCTTCAAGTACATAATTATCTTCAGTGCTACAATTTCTTTTGGCGCGTAACAATTCCCCAAATGGAATGCTGTATATCAAATTCTTTGGATGGCAACTCTTGGCGTGCAACAAACTGTTACCTGCAGTTGTTTTTCTAAATAATTTACTGCATATCTTTTTGTTGTGAATTTCTAATCTTAAATCCAAAAACTCAATAGAGCAACTATTGGTTTCACTGGTAAATTGTAAGTTGAAAGTATTTTTGTTGAGATCAGAAACAAAATCCTGTGCCGGAGTTTCAGTGCCCTTCCAAATACAAAAGATGTCGTCAGTATATATCTTACCCAGAGGACGACGTGGTCCTGGTATTGTCTGGTGTTTCTGACAATCTGCTCCTCCCACCAGCCGAGGTGAAGACCTGCAAAGCTGGGGGCGAAGTAGCTTTCCATCGCCGTCCCCTGGGTCTGTCTATACATCAGTTTGTTAAACAAGAAAAAATTGTTTTTAAGACAATTTGAAATCATTTCTATGATCATCTCTGTATGTAATAGAAAAGACAAAGACCTTCCCTTAAGGAAGTATCTACATGCATCTATTCCTTCATTCTGGGGAATACTCGTATACAAACTGCAGACATCCATGTTCATTAGTAGGTAACTATCCTCCCAGGTGATATCCTTGATGATTTTCAAAAAGTCCCCTGTATCTTTAATATAGGAGGGTAAACCTTGCACTAGAGGCTGCAAAAAATGATCAATATATTTTGATATGTTCTCAAGGGAACTACCTCTTGAGGACACAATTGGTCTCCCTGGCGGACAACTTACATTTTTGTGTATTTTTGGCAATAAGTATAATACTGGAATTTTAGGATCTTTGCATAATAAGAATAAGTATTCTTCCCATTCTAATATGCCTTGATCTCGCCAATCAGTTAATTTGTCTATCACCTGTTTATTTGCATCTTCATATACACTTTTGGATGTAAGGCAATATTTTTCTTTGTCTGCCAGTTGTGTTTGACCTTCCTTTAGATACATCTGGAGAGGCCAGATGACCACATTTCCTCCCTTATCGGATTTTTTGATTACAATGTCTCTCCGATCTTCTAAACTCTGTAATGCATCTCTGTTTTTTCTCCATATTTTGTGCAACATTCAGATTTTTCTTTTGAATTTTCTTCAATTCATTTATCATCCCTTTCTCAAAGCAATTAATGGCATCATTGTTAATATAAGGGATAAAGATAGATTTCGGTTTGAAATGAGTCCCAGCACTTATCCCAATATCAATATCTGTATTAATCAAGTTTAAAAATGGATCATCGATAAAAGATTCTACATTTCCTAATTCATGAACCGTGTGCAAAGTGTCACTATCACGTATTGTCAATACCGAGGGATCAACCCTTCCACTTTCTACATTTGGTACTTTACAATTTGCAAACCATTTTTTCAATTTCAACTTCCTTATGAAGTTGAATAAATCAATTAGTGTTTCCGTGTAATTAAACTTGGAAGATGGACAAAAGGACAACCCAAACGACAATACCTCAAGTTCAGTTTTAGAAAAAGTATAATCAGAAAGATTTACCACAGTCATTTTTTCTTTCATTTCTTGGCCTTCTTCCCCCTTGTTAGCATTCCCACGGGGTTGTCTTGCAAACTGTTGTTGACGAGTCTTGCTGTATTTCCTCCTCTTCCTCCGCGCCCACGACCTCTGCCCGGGCTTTCACTGTGTGTTTGTATATTTTGTGCTCTTCCTTTCGCCATTAGCGTGAATTCGATCTTTTACCACATTGGGTTCAGGAGGATCACTCTCATCACTGTCTACAGTAACATGTACATTTGTCTCTTTTTCTATTGCCGTTGTGCTCATTGTTTTGGAGGTAGCTGCCTGTTGTTGGTCTTTTACTTCAGTGGTTTCTTTTCTCAAATGATCAAATTTTTTACTGAACGTCAGGATTTGGCCCTTGTTGTAGTCCATTTCATCTCTTTCAAACTTGATTAATTTTTTCATTTTTATCTCTTCCTCAATTTTTTCAAGCCTTTTATCCATTTTTGCCATTTCTTGTTCATACTCCTCTGAATTGCACAGTTCTTTTAATTTATTAACGATGTCTTCACTTTCTTCATTTAATCCGTTGCATTCTTTTTCAGCGTATTTGATCAATGTTTTCAGCATATTTGATGAGCAATCATGATTATTGTTCATCCATTCATTAATCATTTCAGGATCAGGATTTTGTAACGTTGGAATAATGTAGATGCGGAGCCCACGAGGTATTCTCCCCACATCTACATATTGTTGTAAGGCTGTGGCCTATGGATATTTCACTCGTAAAAAACCAATGAAATTCCCCCGTTCTAGTTACTTCAGATAACTATAACTCGCGCGCCCGCAATCCTCTGCTCATGACGTCACATATTACATCACTCATGACATGGTCAGTGGCATCACTCTTGACATCACTGATGACATCATCCTTGTGATAGAGTGGCGGTCGCGCGAGTTATAGTTATCTGAAGTAACTATAACGGGGGAATTTCATTGGTTTTTTACGAGGGAAATGTCCAGCTAACTATAACATGTGTGAAACCTGTGGTTTTTTAAGTGAATTTGTACGTTTTTTTAAATGCTAAGTTATGTATTTATTCATATTTTCTTTTTTTTTTCCAGGTTTTTCACCGTGCGCGCACCGTGCGCCCCGCGCTTTTTTGTAAAAAAAAATAATGTTTTTTTCACCCTTGGGGGTCCTTCAGTGACCCCCTGACAAAGGCTAGGGGGTCAGGATTTGTCCAGCCTGCCCCCTTTTCACGTTCTCCACCTTTGTTTTTCACTGCCTCAGACTGCGAGAGACAAAATGGCGGACGATTTCGACCGATTCGACATCGCGCTTATAGATATATATGTACTTTTAACTGAAATTTTCTCAGGAACTACTGAACAGATTGACTCCAGATATTCAAAAGGCACATCCCTGACCTGAGGACTACCTCAAATTTCAAGTAATTCTGTTCAGCCGTTAGGGCTGTACCTTGGACTAAAGGTTCCTATGGAAAAATGCATGGGGAAAACGCGTTTTGGGACCCCCCTTTTTTCTCGGCCCCCGATTGACTAATCACCCCGAGACTTTCAGGGTAGGAGCGGAGCGCCCCACCTATTTTGAAAAATTCGCGAGGATTCGTCAACCGGCGCCAAAGTTATTCAAAATAGAATTTTCAGATTTCCTATGGAAACACGGTCCTAACTATAACTATGTACTGGCGACGTCAGATATTACATCACTGTATTTAGACACTTATTTACCCATGTCTTCTTCCATTAATCTTTAGCTATACATATATTACAAATATTTATTTTTCATAAAGAGACATATGTCATCAGTGATGTAATATCTGACGTCATCAGCAGAGGATTGCGGTCGCGTGAGTTATAGATGCCTGCACTAACTATAACGGGGGAATTTCATTGGTTTTTTACGAGTGAAATGTCCAGCTAACTATAACGTGTGAAACCTATGGTTTTTTAAGTGAATTTGCTAGGTTTTTTAAATGCTAATTCGTAACTATAACGTGTGTGAAACCTATGGTTTTTTCAGTGAATTTGTACGGTTTTTTAAATGCTAAGTTATGTATTTATTAATTTATTTTTTTTCCATCTTTTTCACCGTGCGCGCACCGTGCGCACATGGTTCGGCAGCCTTCGAACCATCCTCCTACAGGGGAAATCCAGTCTAAAGTCAATCGACACAAAAATAGATCACCTAATGTCCCGTCTCGACCAGGTCAAACAAAGGGTGGACTCCCATGATGCTCAAATCAAGGGTCTCAGATGCTGAGGACGCCTGAGCAGAGAGCGCCGAAGCTCCTCACAATGGACAAGATCCTCTAAGTCATACGTGCCAAGAACGAAGACGTAGAGGCGCAATCCCGAACTAACAACATTTGGGTCGTTGGCCTGCCGGAGTCCACTGTGACTAGAAGAATGGAGGATTACCTCGAATCTCTGCTCCGCGACCTCTTCGGCCCGGTCCTATCTGAACACTTTATCATCAAACGGGCGCATAAGTCACTTGGCCCACGCGCCCCCCCACACCCAACTCCCCCCCCCCCCCCCCCCCCCCCCCCCCGGGTCCCCCGCGAGGCACATTATCGCCCGCTCACTGAATTACCGCGACTCCATCCCACGCAGGGCCCGGGAGCTGGGGGAGATTAACCATCAAGGCAACGTTCTGTTCTTCTATCCTGACTTTACCCTGTCCATCCAGGCGGCCCGCAGGAATTTCCTTCCTGCCAAGCGCATCTTACAGCAGCTTCACATCACTTATGCTATGCTCTATCCTTCAAAACTCTGTATTGACTTTGGGGAGAAGCCGAGATTTTTCACCAGTACGAATGCCGCCCTCACTTTTGCTAAGCAGCATCAGAAGTCCCCTCCACTGAACCGCCACACTATTTCCGAAATATCAAACAACAATGTCTCAACGTGGAATTCAATGGAAGGACAAGTAATTAAAGGTGAGCTGTATATTACAGTATCAGAGGAGTGAATCCATACACAGAGGACAACAGGAGACCAAGTAAGTAGGAAAGAGTTGTATTTTCATTACATGATGAACATATTGCGTCATATGTACATATCATAAAGGTTAAAAAAGCACTGTGTGACACTTAGTGAAAGTGTAACCGAAAAGATACTGTGCACAAGTGCTCGTGCAGTTTGTGACGGCGCAAGTGACACATAAAGTGGTATATACAGCGGTGAAACGGCGCAGCAAGAGAACAATGGTATTTTGAATACGCCAAAATTAGGGCATTTACACAATAAATGTATGGGAATTCAAAGGACAATAAGGCAAATGCCCATGTTTGTAAATGCGCCAACAGTAACGCTGTTGAAGTCGACGGCGTTTCGGCCCGTGACAATCAGGGCCATCATCAGGACTGGTTACACATATTTTGAACAGTGCTAGGGTAAAGAAAAACAATTCTCAAACACTGGACCAAAATGAAGAAAAAGGAGACAGTTGTGCGGATGGTGGTGAACACGGCGACGTGTGGAGGCCGTGGGTAAGCGTTTAATATATGGTCGTGGGCCAAGGAGCAGTGATCGGACGAAACGTGAGCGCGAGAACGGGTATCACATCGGCGCGCGAGTCAGGTGAGGTGTGCCCGGGTGGGCAAAGGTAGAGTGAATGGGGAAGTCCCCTCCACTGAACCGCCACACTATTTCCGAAGACAGTCGCATAAGTGACCATGACTGAACCTCGCATGCCTACCCTGCCTCACATATATGCATCTCTCTCTTACCCCACTTACCCTGTTTGATGTAATGCCATGTGCATTTTTTCGTATGTACTTTCCTTCGATTGCTTTCCCCTGGGGCATCCAGCGAGGGGCCAAAATTGTATGTCTAGCATCGTTTATAGGAATATGGGGCATTCTAGGTATACCCCGTTCACCTTGCCTGCAGCAAAGGATTCACATGGTCGTATGTATTGCCCTTCAGTCGCCTTCCTCTGAGCCTTACAACGTCCGGCCACCCTGCCTACATGGCAAGGGGTAAGTGGCTGAGCTCATGCACCCTGAAGGGATGATTTCCATACCCGCACTAAGTTCTCCAAGTTTGGGCTTCCTGGATGGGGGTGGTTCAGATGCTCAACCTATATGGGGGGGTTGGAGTGGGTGGGGGGAGGGCTTGGGTTTCTCATTTAGGATTCAATAACTGGCTCCTTTCACAGGGGGTTTGTTTTGTTGTTCCTCTTTTATTGTTGTTAGCATGTCACCAACTGTATGCATTCCACAATGCTCTAAATTTTACGACAATGGCTCTCCTTGGTTTAACCACGGACCACAGACACTACATCATTAATTTACCCCGGCTGCTACATGACTAACACCACCTTTTTGATATGGAACATTAGGGATGTGAACGACTATCGAAAGGCACACCTTATGCACGCACATCTCACCAGACATAATGTGGACGTTTATTTCCTCCAAGAGACCCACCTCCTCCCCGCCACCTCATCCAAGCTGCAATCCCGTCGCTGGAAGGAATCTTACACTGCGACTCTACTCCAATTATGTGTGCGGTGTCACAATCCTCTTTAGGAAGGGCCTCCCATGGCTTGGCACCCACTCCTTCATAGATACTGATGGTCACTTTGTGATCCTTGCTGGCACCATCTACAACCAGCCATTGATACCAGCGGCGTTCTATGGCCCCAATATCGATGACCTCAGCTTTTTCACCCCCGTCTGGCAAATCAAATCCTCTTTCGGACCCAACTCTTTGATATGGGGCAGTGACTTCAATATCACACCCTTGCCGGCATTTGACAGCTTGGGGGGATCGCACTCAACACCTACAGGCCACAGCTATCCTCCACTCAATTTTAGAAGACAACTCCTTATTAGATGCCTGGCAGCATGCACACCCAGGCGCGCGCAAAGGATCTTGCGTTTCTTGCTCGCGGGGATCCTGGTCCCGCATCGACTAATGGCTTATCACCCGTGATGTCGCCTCTTAGACCACCTCAGTGGACCACCTGGCACGCACATTATCTGATCACACCCCGGTGCGCCTGTGTCCGCGATTTCCGCTTACCCTTCGATGCATGTTCACATGTTCTTGCCCCCCAACTCGCTTCACGACGCTGCTTTCCGTGAGGACATTTGGGGTGCCATCATAGACTATTTTGAGCGCAATACCGGCTCAGTCAAGTCACCCTCGACACTCTGGGAGGCCTTCAAGGTCGTGATTCGGGCATTGCTAAACAATCTGAGGTGTTAAAATTCATCAGAGGAACCCTTGAGAGCCTGGAAATAGACATCAAAGCCTTAGATCTTCAACAATCCCAGGACCCCAGCCCCGTCACTCTTGCCTCCATCAGAACTAAGCTCACTGAGTTTCACAAGGAGGCGGATAGAGAGGTTACATTCCTAGGCAGAGGGGCTCCTGCTCGCCGCTATGGCGAGGGCGATCGCCCTGGCAAGACTCTTGCAAACTTTCTCAGACAGCCACACGCATCCTCTTATATCATGACACCTTGCGACTAGACTGCTGGGAGGACCACCTCCCACGCAGACATCATCACTAGGATTTCTGCTTTTTACGTCCAACTGTGTTTTGCTGGGGAGGCAATTGAATTAATTGAGCTGTTATGGCTTGGCAACGGTCACCTGGAATACCTGGACGAATCATTCACCCATGAGGAAATCACCAAAGTCATCGCGGGACTCCCGAGCGGTAAAGCTCCTGGCTCAGATGGGCTCCCCCCGCATATTACAAAGAGTATGCACCTCTTCTCGTTCCCACATCTGGCTGAAATATGTAACAAATCTCTTGACTTGATTTTCTCATCTCTCCGCAAGGCCATGATTACTCTCCTTCTAAAGCTGGATAAATCCCCCGAGAGCTGCGATTCCTATATTATCACTAATCAATACTGACAAAATGTATGCTTAACTATTAGCCAATTGTCTCCTCCCACTCATGCCACTAATAGCTCATCCTAATCAGTCGGAGTTTATCCCGGGCTGCACAACCTGCACACCATCTTCTCTTTTATTCACCAGATCAATCCCACCATGCCTGCAGTGGACACCCTCCTGGATGCCAATAAGGCTTTTGATACCCTTGAGTGGCCCTTTCCTTTTTTTATCTTCTTCCTCGTTGGGCCCGTTTAGTCTGAACTTCGCGCAAAAAATTTAAATTCTCTACACACTCCCGACGGCACCTATCAAGATTAACGGGCAGGTCACCGACCCCTTAGCTTTCACGAGGGGCACTAGGCAGGGATGTCCCCTGTACCCCATGTTATTCGCCATTGCTATGGAGCCTCTGGCGGCGCGCTTACATCAGCACCTTACCCAGCGGGGCATCAGCTTCTCATCCCGTGCCCTGGTTACCTCTATGTTCTCAGACGATGTCACAATATATATCGCAAACCACAGGAGAATCTAGCTCCCATGACTAGGGATGTTATCCGCTTTGGCTGCCTTTCCAGGGTTCGGGTTAATTGGAGCAAATCCGTTCTCTTCCCCTCACAGATGCCACTAAGCCGTTCTCAACAGACTATCCATTCATCTGGGCGAATGGTCCCACCAGATATCTGGGCGTTTGGCTGAGCAGAGATATGGACGATGAGTGGAGGTCCAACTTTGGCAAAGCAATGGACTGGCTTGAAACCAAGATACACTCTTGGCAAAAACTCCCTCTTTCATTAGCCGAACGTATCGCCATTGCAAAAATGAATGTGCTCCCGAAATTCCTATACTTATTTTTAAATATTCCCATTCTACTTGCATCTCCAATTTTTTTTTTAGACTAAGCTCTAATAGTATTACATTGATTTGTGCAGGACATCAGCCCCTTATCACTTACAACGTCCTAACGCTGCCCCAGTCAGTGGTGGAATGGGGGCCCCGGATCCAGGCTATAGGTGCTGTGTGCCCAAGCTAGCATTCTCCATTTTTGGATCCACCCAACGCCTTTCTAGCCACATGTGGCAGTTGAGACAGACCTGGCCTCCCCTTGGCCACTACAGACGGCACTATTTTTACCACACAGAATTCCGTGAGGTGACATTGTCACGGTGGAATGCGTGTGTTGTGCCTCGGATGGGCTACGCAGGTACACTTGCACTAAAGAACTCTTTGCACCTTCAATGCAGCTTGCCAATATCCCGTCATTCTCCCCGTTGCAAACAGCGGGCATGGCTCGCCGTGCAGCAGACTTGGGCATCCACACCAACGCTGACATCTACCCCAATAATAATTTTCTCACACTTTCTGATGATGCAGCACCACTAGACAAGCTGCTTTACTATCAGATTAGGGCCACATGTAAAAGTAACTACCCTGCCTTTCCACTCGCTCCTCCGCCCAATGCTGTGCTCAAATACATTCACTCATCCACTTCCCCCTGCAAAATGGTCACAAGGCTATATGCTGTCACACTGGCAGGCTCCCCCACGGAGCGTGCTCGCAACGCATGGGGCGTGGACCTGGTTGGTGGTCTCTCTCTCGCGCAGTGGCAATATTGCTGCAACCAAACCAAGCGTCTCTCCCCCAACTATCGCTCACAGCTCATTCATTTTAAATATCAACACCGACTCTACCGCACTCCTGTTAGGTTGCACAAGATGGGACTGATGGACAGTGACAGATGTGCGCGCTGCTCTGCGCCCGGTGCGGGTTTTGCACACCTGGCCTGGTCGTGCCCCAAGGTCTCCGATTTCTGGCTGGAGGTGTGCACCACAATTAGTGACATCACTCTAGAGCGCATAGCTCCTGACTCCCTACTGTGCCTTCTGGGTCATGTTAAGGACATTTCAGACGCTAACCGCAAACTAACTGCGATGCTACTGGTACTTGCCAGATGACGAGTGGCAATTTACCTGGGCTGTAAACCGGTGCCGCAGGCCATGCACTGGATAGCCGACGCAACCCAATGCCAAGCACTCCTGAGTGTATTCTGGGACCTGATGCCTGTGGCAAACAGACCTCCAGATATATGGGGCCCTCTCATATCCTACCTTCACCGTCTGGCCAAGCCGGACAAACCCACTGAAGGCTCACTGACACCCAGACCGCCGAAGATGGTCCCGACAAGAATGACTCTTGACGCCCGACTGACGACTTACATTCTACACAGATGAAACAGCCACATCTTCCCTTTTATATGATGAGCTGTGGTACACACTGCTCAATATGCCTCTAGCAGTGTCAACTATATTCGTGATTGTAACAGATGTTATGCTATCTGATGGAATGGAAACCTGTATCATGCCTGAATGTTCCATAAAGGTTTTTGAAAAATCAAAAAAAAAAATTATAATGGCGTTCTAGTTTAGTATGATAATAAGATCATACTTTACTTAAAAATAAAACCGAGAAAAACAAAGGTTTACGTTATATTATAGTTAGATGTTGAAATGACTCAAGTTTGAAAAACCAAAAGCACTGAAATGCACCAGTTATAGTTTACTGAGCTAACTAGGGCTTGCTCTTCCAACACACACTGCTTATGACCTCACACATTCATGTTGTCACCTCTCATGACATGTTAAGTGACATCAAGATGTCTAAATACATTTCAAGTAAATACAATTATTTAATATTTTTTAAAATACAATTTATGTATTCTAGTTTAATAAATAATTTACTTTACACATATATCAACTTTAAAATCAATTAAATATAATTATCAATAAATATGTTAATTAAACACTTTCACTCATTGATGCAATGTTAAATGCTCTAGATATGAAAGCACTCTCAATTGAATGACTCTCAATGTAATTGTTTGTGAAGTGACAACTGTCCCTTCCCCCCACACACACAGTCTTTCTGTGGAGTGGACTTCTAAAGATCTTAGTAAGATGCCAGGTTACGTTTTTTCACAGTCACCTACAATTTTTAAGTAGTGCTCTGAATTTGAGGGCACTAAAGGAGAAAGATTAAGAAACTGACGTTAGCATGCAAGGATTGGGCTTGTATGCATTTTCCCCTCGTCCAGTATGGAGTCACTGCAGAGCCACAAGGTACATGGTGAATTGCTGAGAAAATTCTCTGCTCTAGTCTGGTGACTGGGATATTCTTAAGGTGAGGAATCTGCGTTTAGATACAGTGTCCACTGGAAATTGTGTTATTGAAGGGAAGTAATATGCTCTTCTACCTGAAGATCCTCTGCAAGTACCTTTTAACTTTTTTTCCCCTACATAATAGGAGTCTCAGCCTACATTAACGCCACCGATTAGGAAGATGCTAGTGCCAGCGCAACAATCTTCAGCATGATATATCCCCCTCAGCATCATCATTCTCCCAAAGGAGTCTAAGCACACACACTACTTATGGACAAAAGGCATTGAAGATGTATGTCACCATCTCCATCATGTTCTTCGTGCAATAAAGACTCCTCATACCGAATAATATTACATTTCATTAGCTATTGGTAAGAGAGGTGACTAAACGAAACTCTGCGCGTGATGCGTGTCTGTTATAATGGAGAGACTACAACAAAGAGCTTCAGTAAGGTCTCGCCTCCTATTAGTTCCAGGCTTCTTTGAACCGGTGAAAGAAAATCTGCAACATTGAAAGCAGCACCTCTAAAGCTTTGTGTTTTTTATAGTTTTTGTTGTTTTTTTTTCAAAGTACTGGCTTCCTGTCAGGGCCCAGATTTTCTAAATCAAATCTGAAACCTGATTCCATCATTGTTTTCTCAGTCAGAAGAAGGCATGCATCCAGATGTGGTGACTAAGAGAATAGACATGGCAGAAAGAAAGCTGTGGTACAAAGGACACTGCATTGAAGAATGCTAGTGCCACAGCATCCAATGGCCATTATGGTAGACAAATATGGGATGGACGTAAAGCTTTTTTCCACAACCTTCCTGATCACTTCAAGGAACACTTTGAGTAAATGGTAGAATTCACTAGTCTGCTACTATGTGATTGGTGCAGCTGTTGATGGCACAGAACTGGCAGCACCTGGTTGCTGTCACAGTGGTCACCCTCATACTCTTCATGTTGAGTCTGATAAGATGAAAATTCTATTACTGTCTTTCTCTGGCTCTTCTCTGGTTGGTCAGCAGAGGGAGGAGAAAGCAGAAATAAAAATGGAGCAGAGATCATAAAAGCACAAAGTTGTGACACAAGAAAAAGATCATTTAAGACCAAATATAAGGACATGTGTTTTTACCCAAGGCAGGATAATTCCCGTCACTGGCCTTGCCATCAACCAAAGGGCCCAAGATATCAATACCATAAAACAGTTAAAAAAGAAAGGTGGCTCAATCTCCAGTTACAAGCAACTCCGGACACTAGTCATCAGATACTCATCAACCTGTCAGTGACCCTTCAATATTACCCCAATTAAAAACACAGAATCTCAGCCTCTTTTGTTTACAAATAAATTTACAGAAGTTGACATAACCACCAATTCAAGTAATAGGAAATCTAGGAGCAACACTAAACTCCAGGAAAAGTGTTTCCTTTGGAGGGAAGAGTGTCCTCAGTCTGAGAGAAATTCCATCTTCTAATTACTTCTTCTCCATTAGCACAACATACCTCCTCTCTGTGAAGTTCCATAGCTTCCTGCATTCCCATTGTCCCAGGTGCAAGACTTTATTTGAGGCCTCCGGTATCAAGAAAAGGTCAGTGGTAGTCCCGCAGGATGACTATTATTGACCCTGGTTTGTTGTGTCCCTGTTTGAGGATCTAGGCCCAGCCAGTGGGTTAGCATTTTTATTTGGACAAGTGGGGAGTGCTGGGTGGTAAGTATTTTGTGGATTCCTGCTTATTTCAGAAGATTGCGGCACAGAAATACAAGAAAAACACACAATTTTAGGCAAAGTTTGTGGTTTGCAGGGCATTGTGGGTAACAAAACGTTGTGGTATCCACGCAGGGCACACCACCCTGGACTCCCCTGGTTGCCTAGTTTTCAGAAATGGCTGCTTTTGGTAGATTTCCCTGGGTAGCCGCTGAGCCCTGGCCCAAAAATCGCAGCTACCCCTATTGCCAAATCAGGTCATTTTAGTGACTGGAAATGTTGATGCTTCCACATTTTGTTTTGGGTCCTTTCCTGGCATGGGCACTAGGTCTAATCCTACTAGTGAGGTACCATTTTTTTATCAGAAGGCTTAGGGGAATGCTAGGTGGTAGGAAAATTGTCGCACTCTACAGATTCCAGAACTTTCCACCACAGAAATGTGAGGACATTGTATTTTTGTTTAGTCCAAGTTTAAGGTTTGCAATGGCATCTGGGCAAGAAAACCTGGTGTGAGCCACACGAATCCCCCGGGTGTCTAGTTTTAAGAAGTGTGCAGTTTTACTACGTTTCCTTGGGTGCCAGCTGAGCTAGGTCCCAAAATCCACAACTACCCACATTGCAAAAAAAGGGTCAGTTTTCCGTGGAAAAATGGGATGTGTCGAAGATGCATTTTGGGCCCTTTTGGCTTACCCACACAAATGAGGTACCATTTGAATCTGGAGACTTGGGAGATTACAGAATAGTAGAACATTGGTTATTACCAATTGCATTTCTCTTCATTTGTGCCTTCCAAATGTAAGCCAGTGTGTAAGAAAGGAGGCATTTTGAGAAATACCTTCTGAACCACATGCTAGTATCGGTACCCAAAACTTCAGAGGTACAAATAACTACTGCCCCTAAACTCTGTAACTGGTATCCATTTCAGAAATGCATAGGTTTACCTGATAAACATTTTAACACCGGTTTCCACCACAAACTGGCAATAGGTTGAAAGGAAAAAAATTGGAAAACGGGCTACCTCTTTGAAAAATGCCAAAACTGTGGTTAAAAAGAATAGTTTCTTTTATTCAGCTCTGCCTGCTGGGAAGGTGGTGGCCTTAGTACAGCAAACCTTTCATTGATGCCATTTTTAGGTGGGAAAAACAGACACTTTTTGCAGAGTACTTTTTCTCATTTTTTTCCCATAAAAACAAAAAATTTGCTACATTTTGGCTATTTTGAGAGTGGACTCCAGGGGTATCCACAAAGCGTGGGTACCTTTGAAATCCCCAGGAGATTCGAAAAGGAGGGCACAAATTTGGCATGGATACCTTATGTGGAAAAAGGTTAAGGAGGCTTAAACGCAAAGCACCTCAAAGAGACACAAACAATCTTAGCAATTTAGGGGAAAAGGCCCTGCAGTGAAAGGGTAAATGAAATCGATTTTGTATATGTTGTCAACAAAAAGCTTCCCATACCATTACCTGCTAAGAAAATGCCATCCTCTTGTATCTGGTCGAGTTAAAATTGCAGTTTAGTTCTGGTAAGGTTCACCTTGCTGTTATTACAGCATACAGAAAAGAATGTGATTATTCTCCCTTTTTCAAAAGACGTGATTTATGAGTTTTTGGAAGGCCTGAAGAAGTTGTTCCGCCCATCAGATCTCCACTACTCCTTGTGAGCTGAACCTGGTATTGACCAAATGAATGAGGTCACCGTTCAGGCCAATTAGTTAGGCTTCATTGCAGCATCTTTCATAGCAATCACTTCACCCTGTAGAGCTAGGAAGATTCAGGCTATGTCGACTGCTGAGCCTTACAGTATATTCCATTCTAATGGATTTGTATTTAGGACACATCCCTTCTTTACCCTGAAGGTAGTTTCAGAATTCCACATCAGCTGATCTTTCATTCTTCTGATATTCTTTCTTAATCCATTGTCGCATGCGGAGCATCTTTAGATGTTAGACGTGTTCTTTCTTTTTATTTAGAAAGAAAGAACACCCTTCAAAAATCCAACCAATGTTTCAAATACTGTTGTCACGACTGTCAAGGTCTAGTTTCTTCAAAGCAATCCATTTCCTATTGGATGCACACACTGCATAGCCTTATGCTCCCAACTAATGAATAAGCATTTACTGCGCAGGCCAGAAGCCCACTCTACCTGTGGAAAAGTAGCCACCACAATTTGGCTGAGTAATATTTCCTTATCAGACATTTGAAAAGCACTTACTTAGAAGTTATTTCTGCCTCAACAAAGCATTATTACCTTGATGTGGGTCAAGCTGCTCTGAAGAACACACTTGGCTTATCCTAAATAGAGATTACATTAGGCTATATGATGTTTCATGTAGATGTTATGATTGTATCCACGAGCTGCAAATCTATGAATATGATTAGCAGTGGCGGATCCACCGCTAAGGTGGAGGAGCATCGCCCCACTGCCTTTCACAGAGAAAAAATAAATAAAAATAAAACAGTATTAACTCTAATTTATTATCATTTTATTTGTTCCTGCTGCGGCGTCTTGGCTGGGCTGAGCTGCTTTGCTCTCCGAGCAGGAGGAGGAGGAGTGGTGGGCACTGTGTAAGTGCCCACGAATGTTTGGCCGCTTTAGGCTGTATTGGGCGCGGAGAATTGATAACCTGAGAGCTATATCGACCGCTGGGAGGGAGAGGGGTCAACTGACAGCTCACAAGGGCCTTTTGATGAGAATCAGGTTGCAACTGGATCTATGAGGATCTTAGGAATACTGATGATTGTATTTGCAATGTATTTTGTCTACCTAACTGCTCCTTTGCATTGCCCATGTGATTGTACCGCTGTCCTTTTGGCATTTTTTTTGAAAATCAATAAATTCTGTTTTAAAAACAAATGAATGTTTGGCCGACCCTCTGGGGCCGGCCAAACATTCATGCGCACTTTGTATGTTCTCCACCCAGGCTGCATTTCAGCCTGGGTGGAGAACATTGACAGGCTCCAATTCCCTGGATGAGCGCTGAACCACGGCGCTCAGACCACAATGCTGCATTGCAGCCTTGTGATTGGCTATGGGGAGCCTGGGTGCTTCTTGCTTCCTGTTTTCAGAGCAGAAGCCAGGAAGAAGACCAAGGAGAGGCGGTGGGCAGCCAGCCGGCTGGTCAGCAGGTAAGTGATTTTATTTGATTTTTACCCCCCCTCACCGCTGCTGCTTCCCTTGAGCAGCCACCACTGATGATTAGCTTGCTACTCTATTCTAATGTCTGACTATCAATGAAGACAATGCAGTAGAAAAGGTTACTAATTTGTAGTCATGGTTCTGCATCTGAGGACACTTCACTCTCTGGAATGGACATCTCCTACCCCAGTCACTTTTATAATGGACTGTGCATCCTTAGCATTGACTGAAAATTTCTTTGAATACAGAGGGCAATTATACCATCAATGCCAGGGTACATCGATGGGGAGTACCTTTGCTCCCAGCTTGGCATGTCTGTACATGGCAACTTTTGAGAAAGAAGTTATCAACAATGACCATAATCCGTTTCGCCAACATCTAATACTTTGGAAACGGTTTATTGACGACATTTTGATCTTTTGGCAGGGCTCGATTGATACCTGTAACACCTTTTATACAGTGGATCAATCAGCAAAATCAATTTTTGAGATTCTCTCATACCATCTCAGACACCACAGTTGCATTCCTCGATTTAAACATCAGGCTATCGGAGGGACAGCTCTCGACAGGTCTATACAAAAAACCAACAGACCGTAACAGCCTCCTCCTATATCAAAGCCATCACCCTAAAGCCCTAAAAGACAATCTTCCTGTGGGTCAATTCCTACGCATTAGGCGCAATTGTACATCTACTACAGATTACAAAATAGAAGCTACTTCTCTAGCCACAAACCTCAAGAATAGGGGTTATCCGGCCAAAGTGATTAAGGACTCAATGAAGAGAGCTCTCCACAACCCTAGAGAGTCCTTATTAGAAGTGCACCACAAACCACCTGAGGATGTTATTACATGTGTCCCCTCCTTTACACCTAACTCTGCCCCTACTAAGAAAATTATTCTAAAACACTGGGGTATACTCAATACAGGCGATCTACAGATACCTAAACCTAGGTTTGCTTACACTAGGACTAGTAGCCTGAAAGACATCCTCATCCACACCAGACCAAGGAAACATATCAATTCATCACAAACTACCCTGTGGGGATTACCGCCTGTCATGTATGTAAACTTACTACATCAACCAAGGAAGTCATGTTACGACCTAATTTCAAATGGAGTATTGAAAAACATACGAATCGTAACACTAAGCAATGTATCTATTTGATTGTCTGCCCATGTGGTCTACAATATATAGGCATGACAATGCGACCAGTAAAAACCCGTATCATTGAACATCGGAGCAATATACGTTGTCAACGCTCCACCACTAGACTGTACAGACATTTCATTGAGGCGCAACATTCCCCCGATTCACTACACTGGGTAATATTGGAATCCCATGTACAGATTTCCAAGTCCTCTCTGTTCAGGATTGAGCAGAGATGGGTACATAGATTATCATGTCACACTGAGGGTCTTAACGATGACATTCCGTGGAGCAGCCTACCATAACCTGGTTCTAATTCCTGAACTGAACCTCAGGCAGTGACACTTGCACTTCTAGTCCCCTTGTGTCATGACAACTTGTTTTGATGACTGATCCCAGTGGGTTATGATAAGTTAGAAAGTACCACTATGACCCCTAGATTGGACACCCTCCGTTTAATGTGACCTAGACTGTCTTGAAGCTTCATGCTTCAACACTCAAGAGGGCACCACTACATTGAGGCTTTTGATGTATACCAGTATCAGACTCTTTATACCTCACGTATGTGTCTATGACTTTTGTCAACTCCTGTTTGACACTTATCGGTACTGAACCAATAACCGTTTGAATTGACACATCACATAACATAACTGACATATACCGAATGACACTAGTACACAATCCGGCATAACCACGCCGATCGCATTGAGATATTGAGATAGTGAGTATGGCTTATCACGATGTTACCCAGATAATTGTGCCACTCTCATACATCATGTACAGGTTATACTACGTAGTTTAACATTTAGATACCACTGTACGCTTCCGCTGGTTCCCAATTGAGGATTCACCCCCAAATGGCGTAATAGTCAATTCGACACACTTGTGTACATCTAGTTGCTTAACAACGGGACACGTCACCACCTACCCGACAGCGTGATAGCCAATCACACATAACTGTTTAGACCGAGTTGCTTAGCAACTGGACACGTCATTACGTGAGTTCTTGCCCAGGAGCATAGACGTCACGACGCTCTGGAAACGCTGTAATTGGCGTCTTCGCAGAACACAGCCTGCCGTACTGACCTCCCTTCATCACCACGTGACTTTACCTACGGCGCCTTAGCCAATGGGACACAATTGTTTACAATCAGTTGCCTAGCAACTAGATACGTCACAACATGAGCCTTCGGCTTGGAGCATAGACGTCACAACGCTTTCGTAACACTGCAATTGGCGTCCTCGCTGAGTATATCTTGCCGCACTGATCTCCCTTCTTCACCACCCCGGTTTCTGGCGGTCTGGGTAGGTCTTCCGGCATAGCGCTAATACATGCTGGTGAGTACACGTCTCCTCGACTGTTCGTAACTTCCTAAGCAGGACCCTCCTGCTGGTGACTGAGGCCTCCCATGCATTCCAATTTCCCCCACCGACCACACCGGCTTCCGTGCACCCTGGCTGACACACCCCTCGCCTGGGCGCCGGATCCGGCAGACTCTCGAGTTCAAGTGGGTATTGCTCTGCAGGGGCTGTAACTCGCTCCCAGTACTTTATGAAATTCTCATTTCAACTGTATTGAGGTACTTCCGACCTATTGGCGGAAGTGGAATCTAATTGATTGTATGTCTGATTCCTTTTTATACACTCTCTTATAGGACCCAACCGGTGTCCTTTTAATAGCCGCCAGTACTGTTGCTAGCAAATCTAGTAGCACTATTAGGTGAGTGTGTCCTTGTGTTTCTCCATTAATTCTCACCAGATAATCATCTGTAGAAGATTTTTAATCACTACACCCCCTTCACTATCACTCCCTCACGACTCTATAAGATACTTCACCAGATAGAACACATTTGACTTTGTTTGCGCACGGTGATCTCGACGACACCATTGGTTGACACATGATGAACAGTAATAAGAGATTGGTTTACTCATTGTTGTTTTTATTGTTGCTCTTTCCAACAGGTTACAGACCTAAGGACGTGGTATGTAGATATCACTCCACCACGTAGTGTAGACAGTTGTTTGATCCTGAAGAATTGCCCAGATCCTCCTGACATACACGGCATGAAACATGTTGATCTCCTAGAGTAGAGCTACACGTCTAGACACATTATTTCTAGTACCTAGCCTCTCTACACGACTTTTAATAGGGTAGTTTACCTTGCGAATAAATTAGTGATTAGGAATAACTCACCCTTTTTACTTCACTCTCTGCTACATTCATACATACTAGACCCCTCACCCCCATGCACCAATCGGCAGGAACAAAAGAGCCCCGGTTTCGAGAGCCCGTCAAGGATTGCAGCGCCGACTTGACGAGGGGCAGTGCTCATATGATGAAGCATGACACCTAGCTCGCTGGGTGTGTGAGAGCTCTAGTTCCACCAAGGGAATTCCCCCGGTTTACCTTGATACTTCTCTGATAACTAACGGTTGGTTGAGACCTTCCTTCCTCCGCCTTCCTTATCTCTTTTACTGTACATGAGGAACTTTGTACCCTTCTTCGTAGACACTTCACTGAAGTCATAAACTGCCTCACCATCCACCCCGGGTTTGAATCTTGGATATCAGGATTACCTACTTACTATTTACTCATCACATTAAGTTTCCCTCCAAAGTGAACTGACTCTGTGAGGCAACTGTCATTACAAGACATCATAGGTCTTAGAAGATCCTGGAGCATCAAGGAAACCGGTCACTGTAGTGAAGACAGTACGCAGGTAAGTGCAGATAAACAGATGTTTATTAGAGGTGTAGGGGAAGAGCACAGGTAAACGTCCTCCCAGCAGAACAGCTCCACCAACTGACTTTCCCCTCTGATTCTATCCTAGAATCAGCTGTGTGGCAACCCATGTCACAATGCACAGAACACTATGCATGAGACCCTAGAATACCACACACCTTCCCTCTTTACACAAGGAATAAATAGACACTGTTTCTCTTAAGCAAGAAATACATAACAAGAGACCTTAGAACATGTGACAATATAACATTACAAGAATTAATAAAACAAGCCTAAAACATACATAACAAAATCTCTACATAGAACAATAATAACATAGGATACGAAATTAAAGGCAGAAATAACCAAAGGTAAGAACGGTCACTCCACTACAAAGTCTTTCAACTTCTTGGGTACAATGACCTTTCTTCCTGATTTTGTCAACTTTATGGCTTTGTCGTTACTTGATACCTCTGTGGGTAAACCTTCACCCTCCTTTGCATTTCTATTGCTAAAGCTGCAGGAGGGCTTCAAGTTCTCATCAGGGCTAGAATAGTTGAGAGAAAAGAAAGATACGGTCAAAGTGAAGTTATCCTCATCATCCCACAACCACTGCCTGGATGAACCCACACTTTTGTTGTTCCAAGATAAAATACTGTTACGTTTGGAAAGTTTGCTAAAATGCCAAACCTTCCCGTCACTCAGTTTCGCAGAGCATCCCTTACATGTTTTGTTGATTAGTTTAACAATCTTCTTCTTAAAGGGAAACGTTCTTCCCATTATTTCTTTTGTCGTAATATTCTTTCTGATGGATACATCTGCCTGTGGATTCCTCACCTTCATCGGAGCCATAAGAAGACCTTGTCTGCATGCTAACGTCAGTTCCCTTTTTTCCGTGCCGTCGACACACAACTGTTTTTCCAGGGCAGTCCTTTTCTGAGTTCCATTGTTACAGGTTCTCCTGAAATTGTAAAAAACACTAGAACTACAGAGGGGTGAGAGGTATATCCCTCTTCGACCTCCCTCTCAGAGAATGAAATCACAATAATGAAGATAAAATAAGAAAATGTGGGGACCAAACAAGTGAGAGGGGGGATTCACCAAAATTGTAAAACTGCCCTCACACACAGCAAGCTGTGTCATGCTTCATCATAGGGCTGCTTCTACACCACCGCGTGAATCCCACGTTAGGTGGTGGAGCAATAGGGAAGGGGAGAAAAACAAACAACATATACACAACAAAAATTGTGTGCGGACTGACGGTGAGTATGGAAGTGCAGAATCAGTGAAAGGTAGTGATTAAAACCAAGACTGGGACTACCTTAATCCAATTTTAATATTAGGTGCCCAGTATTGGATTACTAAAATTTGTGGGTGATGGGTTTGGAGAGCTTATAATGAGATACCAACCCCCCCACTCTGCAAAGGTGTAAACATGTTTCAGCCAGTAATGAGACGATTATAACCCGGCTTTCTTCAGGACTTCTCACCACTGTTGTTTCCCAATTTAAATTTTTAAATAATTCTTCCTAATCCCAAATTGGGAAGTATAGGAAAGTATAGGAAAGTATTACCTCCAATGAGGTCTCTCACCTTTTAGGGAGGAACCGAGTTTATTGTAATTATAAACTCGAACTGGCGGGGGAGTGAGGACAGCCGCCCACACGCACTCTTGCTTTCAAGGGCTGCTGTCCGCCTATGAGTGAAAGCTCCTGCTCCGCCGTGAAATTGTATCAAAGAAATCTGGTTTCAAGCCTTGTATGGAATGCGGGCGTCATATGTCGATCACTGACCCAAATGATGATTGTCTTTGGTGCCTTTCGTCAGATCACGACGTCGAGGAATGTTTGTCATGCCGACTCATGAATCTGAAGGCCCTCAAGCAGAGGGAGGCCAAGTTGTTCATGGCCAGGAAGAAGAAGCAGAAGGACGAGATCGAAGTCAAGTTGCAGACAAAGAAAAAGCAGCGTTATGGGTCCAGGCGTTGCTCATCCAAGGATAAGTCTCCGAAGTTGGGGTCTCCTGTACTTTGGCATCACAGAAAGATAAAGTATCACCCTTTCCTTCTCCTCAGGTAACTCTGGCACACTCTCTGGCTCCGAGAGGTTCCCCGACGCCCAGAGCAGCATCGCCTTCGCCTCTGACTATTCTGCCTCACTGGTGCTGCAGCCGGAGCCAGTCTTACAGCCTCCTGGAGCTGTTCCTATTCAGGTGGTACCGGATCCTTATCCTCCCTTCCCGGCTCCAGGTACGGATCCTTCACATTTCGCAAGTTTGCCAGGGCAACTAACCCTACTGGCGTGCCTGTTGGTCCCATGGGACCGCTGTCTTTACACTTGGGCTTCCCTTCTCATTCTGCCCAGGTACCTTTTATGCCGTTCACGCCGATGACCCCGTGATGTTGGCCTCTCCCGGCGTCGAGGTACTGTACGCGGGTGCAATCCCTGGAGGGAAGAATAGAGTTTTCTCTGGTGCTGTCTGGCTCCGGTCCGGCTCTGTCTCGGCCTAGCCCGGCGCCTTCAGCTGTCCCTGTGGAGACTCTTTTGGCGCTGGCCCTGAAGTTGCCGTCTCCGCGTCTGGCACCACCGATGCCGATACCTAAGATGAGATCTAGAAGGGAGGCACAGAGGCTACTGGAGGAGGAAGAATTCCAGGTGCAACAGGAATTGGCTGAAGAAGGGGAGATTGTTGATCCCATGCAAGAGTTTGTGGGACTGCAGGAGGCTAGTGGTTTAGATACGTTTCTTGAGTGGGAACTCTCTTCTCCGAAGTTCTTTCCTTCGCACGCATGAGATCTCTTCTAACCACTCAATCATAAGGAAGGTGACTGATCTATTGAACTTGCAGTTACCTACTGCTTGAGATCAAGTCAAACTCCTGACGGAGGTTCTTCACTCTCCTTCTTCTGTGACAGAGCCTCTGCTCCCCTTTAATGAGGCTTTGACGGAGCCCATCTTAGAGGTATGGCAGAAGCATATGACTGCCCCTGCTTTGTCCAGGTCAGTGGCGAGAAGGTGCAAATTAGCTTCTGGGAATCCGTCTCTCTTATCTGCACATCTATCTCCTGAGAGCTTAGTTTTTTCCGGCGTCATGTTGTACAAAGCAAGCTACGGGCTCTTTCCCATCCAGGCCTGGAGATAGGGAGTCTAAGAGGATGGAACAATCAGCCAAAAAGGTGTTTTCCTCAGCTAGTATGGCCTTAAAATCAATCAATGAATGCAATGCATCTGCTAGGTCGCTACATACATGCACTGTTGAATTCTGCAAAGGAAGTGATCCTCCAGCTTCCGGACGATGTTCAGGGCCATTTTGCAGAGGTCTTATCAGACACACAAGCTGCGGCCCGTCAAGTCATACAGTCAGGGCTTGACTCAGCTGACTCTGTTGCTAGAGTGATGGGTTCCTCGGTGGCAACCAGGCAGCACGTCTGGTTAAGGGGGTCTGTTTTCTGAAGATGTGCAGGCCACTCTTTTGGTCTTGCCTTTTGATTCCTCTCGCCTCTTTGGTACTAAAGCGGACTCCGCGCTGCAGCACTTTAAGGATGGTAGAGCCACAGGTAGATAATTGGGTCTCCAGTCAAAGCCCAGAAGCTTTGGTTACCAAAGATTTTGAGTGTCACGAGTGGCATCTTCATTTGGAGGTGGTCCATCACATTTTCAGGATGTGGGGGTTTCCTCGGTCGGACATGTTTGCCACTCACGAGAACGTGCACTGACTGTTCTGCAGTCTCCAGTATCCGATGCCCGGATCACTGAGGGGACGCGGTTCTGTTAGATTGGGGCTCACAGCTTCTTTATGCGTTCCCTTCTATACCCTTGTATCCTCGGGTTCTGAGGAAGATTCGCCAAGACCTGGCCCAAGACCTATTGATCGCCCCGGATTGGCCAAGAAGGATGTGGTGCACAGACCTCCTATACCTTTCATCGCACCCTCTGCTCCGTCTCCCTCTCAGGCCAGACCACCTCTCGCAGTCGCAGGGGCAGGTTTTACACCCCCACCTCCAGAGCCTGCACCTACAGGTCTGGAGATTAAACCGGGCAACCTAAGATCTTTCTCTCTCCCGCCAGATGTGGTGGATGTTATTTTATCATCCAGAAGACACTCCACCAAGTCTGTATTTTCCAGTAGATGAGCCAGGTTTGTAAATTGGTTTGGAGAAAGATCAATTGATTCCTTACAAGCCCATTTGTCTGATATTCTCCCTTTCTCTCTTTGCCTAGCACAGCAGGTTTGTGCAGTAGCAACAGTCAAAGGCTACTTGTCAGCCTTTCTCTGCTTACCAGACCGACCCTCTTTATTTAAATCTCCCATAGATTCATTAAGGGTCTCACTATAGGTTTCCTCACACTCCCTTCATCTTGCCTCAGTGGGATTTAAATGTAGTTCTTACTTTCTTGATGGGGTTTCCTTTAGAACCCCTGCATAGTTGTCCCTTAAGATTCCTGGCGTTTAAGACTATTTCTGGTTGCAATTACTTCCGCCAGGAGAGTTAGTGATCTGCTGGCTCTTCGCTCTATGCCACCATTTACCTCATTTCATGCAGATAAGATGGTTCTTAGGACCAGAGTTGCCTTCCTGCCTAAGGTGGTCACTCTTTTCCAACTAGGGCAATCTATTACGTTACCCATATTATATCCTCCCTCTCACCCTTCTAAGGAGGAGGAGAGACTTCACTGCCTGGATCCTAAGAAGGCGGTCAGCTTCTACCTGGACAGGACTAAAGACTTCAGGTTGTACAACAAACTCTTAATCGGATATGTGGGCAAAATGAAGGGCAAGGCTGTCCACAAGAGAACGCTGTCCAGGTGGATCATCCTCTGTATCAAGATCTGCTATGCCTTGGCCAAGAAGGAGGTTTCTGAGGTATACGAGATCATTCCACCAGAGCGAAGTCTTCTTCTTCTGCTTTAGCTAGAGGTGTCCCTGTTGTTGACATCTGCAAGGCGGCAACTTGGGACTCTCTCCACACTTTTGCGAAGCATTATTGCTTAGACTCCTAGGTGAAGAGGGACGGACACTTAGCACTTTCTGTGCTGCAAGATATTTTGGTATAGGTAGGCAGGCACCCTCCTCCGAGAGCAGAACTGCATGGGTATTCAATTCAAAAGGTGATAAATCCACAGGCAGATGTATCCATCAGAAGAACAAGTTACTTACCTTCTGTAACTCTTTTTCTGGTGAATACAGTATCTGCCTGTGGATTCCTCCCTGATCCACCCGCCACCCCGTTTCCTGTCTGTTTATACCTAAAAAATAATGGACATGTTATTAATGTATTTTATTATGAAATACTTGAAACGATGTAGTATTTGTCACTAGGAAATGTCTGTTTTAGAATACTAGTTTCTTACTTGGTTTCTGTATACTTGTGGAAATGTTGTTGGTTCACTTTTTCACCTTAAAGGCATGGAGAAAATAGGTGGAACTGACGTCAGCACGCCCACGAGATCTTCTTATGGCTCTGATGACTTTGCGCGGGATCGCGAACGGAGCCGTTCCATTGTGACGTTCCCGTCGATGTGGGAAAGCTATGGAGAAAAGTTTCCATAGAATGCTGCCTATGGGGATATTTCAAAAAGTGAGGCAACCACAGGCAGATACTGTATCCACCAGAAAAAGCGTTACCAAAGGTAAGTAACTTGATCTTATTTGTCATTTTAGCCTTGTCCAAATTATTCTTGACCAGTACAGGTGACCACTTGCTTTGAAATTCGCTAGACATCCAAGCGGAGTTGTCTTTAGTAACTAGCTCTCAGCCTCTTAGAATTTTTAAAGGGCTATAACCAGTAATAATGGTGGTAATTCTGTAAGCCCATGTTAACTTGTCTAACTCCACTTCCCAGTTCTTGCCTACACTGATGGCACCTTGGATACTACCCATAATAACTCTGTTGAATCTCTTAACCCCACCATTGCAGACCAGGTAGTAAACAGGAGTTTTCTTCACTTCAATCCCATTTCATAATAAAAATTGACGAAACTTGTCCACAGTGAATTGTGGACCATTGTCACTTAAGAGTGACTTGGGAATCCCTTCTTTCTCCAAAAATGTAACCACACTAGCCGTATCTACATTCTCCCGTACTTCTGAATCAGGCTATTTTCAGTATAAATCAAAGAGCACTATGATGTTTTTAGAAGTACCATTCGTATCCAAAATGGGTCCTTAAATATTAATGGCCAGGTTGCTCCAGGGTTCTGAAGGTAACTTAACAATCCCAAAAGTGGTCTGAACATTTTACGATCTATTCCTAACAACCTTTTCCATAGCCAAATCAATGCCCGGCTACCAGTAAAACAGTTTCACCCTATGCTTGGATTTGACTATGCCAAGGTGCCCCTCAGGGGTAAGCTCCAGAATTTTGTTCTGGAGGTTAGTAGAAGGAATTACTCTACTGCCCCTCAGGATAAATTCAGCATCAGAGATAGACAATTCTTCCCTTAATTCCCAACATTTCCTACAATCCTCAGTAAAATTACTTTTATTGGGCCAGCCATGCAACTCATGTTCTTTAATTTCCTTCATGCATCCTGTTTATACCCTGCGAGCCATTCTTCCTTTGAAATAGCTGTATTGTCCATCACCACATGCGCCAGACTATAATCGTTTCAATCATCCCTATCCTTAATAGTGTTTCACCCCTGAACCGGTGACCTGCTCAAATAATCAGCCACGCTGTTTTTCTTACCTGGAAGATATTGAAATTTGTACGTATGATCTAATAATGTCAGTGACATCCTTGTAATACGCGGTCTGGCTTTCTGAACACCTTCAGTGGTTAAAGCGTTGACCAATGGCTTATGATCAGTACGAATCGTAAACATGGTACTTCACAGATATTGCCTAAACTTCTCCACTGCCCACACACACACCAGCATTTCTGTTTCAATCACTGAGTATTTGGAGTCTGACAAGGTGAGGGAATGTGAAGCGAATGGTATAGTAGTTTCGATCCCATCATTGGATACTTGACTCAATACCGCACCCAAACCCTTACCGCTGGCATCAGTAGTTAAAATAGCGGGGGATTTATGGTCAAACCCTTGCAAGGGTACTGCTGTACAAATATCGTTCTTGATAACAAACTCTTCTTGTAATTCTTCATTCCATGTAAAGTTGCCTGATGTGAAATGTTTTCTCCGCAGAGTTCTTCACAAATTTACAGTAGAACTCTGAGTCCCAAGAAGGACCGTACTTCATCCTTAGTGGTAGGTGCAGGAGCTTCTCTGATAGCTTCAATTATTTCTTTTTTTAGGGAATACACCTTTATCATTGACCTCATGCCACAAATAAGAAACTGAATGCCTGCCAAACCTACACTTTTCCAACTCCGCAGTGAGACCAAAAGCCCTCAATTTCTCCAAGAAAGAATAGAAGATTCTATCATGCTCTTCTTTACTTTTGCCCATAATGAGGATATCGTCTTGAAAATACACCACATTGGGAATATTTTTCAACAAACGATTCATAAGTCGTTGAAAGACTGCCGCTGCAGAAGATAACCCAAAGGGCATGTGTAAAAATCTGAAACAGCCCATATGGGTAAGAAAAACTGATAAACTCTTGCTCTCCAAGTGTAATTCTATCTGGTGGTATGCGGAGGCCAGGTCTACTGAAGAAAACCATTTAATACCCTTGGTCGTGGTTAAAAATGTATTAATCCTAAGTAGGTAAATTTATCCGCCACTATGCTCTTGTTTAGGTCCTCAAGTCAATACAAAGGCTAATTTTGCCATTAGCCTTTCTAGCCACCACCAGGGAGCGAGCCATTCTGCGCTCCCGACTGGTTCGATAAAACCCATGCTTCGTCATTTTTCTAGTTCCTCTGCGACTTCATTCTGGACACTAAATGGTATACAATGAGCTTTAAGGGATACTGGTGTCACTTCTTTCTTCAGGACAATGCGGTGCATAACATCTTTACGTTTGCCCACATTACCAAAAAATACTCCTGGGAAGTCTTTTTTTCAATTCGCACACAAATTTCTGTTCTACTTCATCCAATCACAATACTTGGTCCACCCTATTGGGGTTGAGAAGAATGTCAAGGGCTTTTGATTAACCCACCTAAGGACTGAGGGCCCTACTTCTGCAACATACAATTTTCTCTGAATGCATCTCCCTTTAAATTCAAAGCTAAGTTCCTTGTACCCTAACATAGATGTTTTTTCTCCTGTGAAGGTAACAGGGTGGATGTCAGATTCTACCAATAGGCTCCCAAGAACAGGTACAAACTTTTCTTCCCACACTTTCTTATTCACTATGGTGTAGGGTGACCCGAAGTCAGCTACAATGGTTATGTCGACACCATCTAATATTACATTGCACACAGGCTTAAATTTGGAATGCCCCTCAAAGTTGAGTATGGGAACATCGATGCATAGGCACCTTCTGAATCTAAATTACCCTAATCTGATTGTTCAGACTCAGACTTACAAGATATAAGCTTTACACTCTGACGTTTCTTGCTCTTTCTTCTGCACACTTTGGTAAAATGGGCAACTAATCCACAATAAAGACATTTAGCTCGTAAGGCAGAACACCGTTTATCTGTGGCTAGGTGATCCTTGCTACCACACTTCTAGCAACTTCAGTTCTTTTCTTTTTTTTTTTTTTTTTACTTTTTATCTTATTTGCATTCAAGGCACCAACAAACCACGTATTGTATCCAAATACTAACAAGCATTACATTGGCACTGTGTGAGGTTACGGCAATTGGCGCAAGAGTCTTACAGTCTTACATATGTCCCAACAAATGAAAATCTTCCAGTTCTTTTCTTTGAACAATTCCTTAGATTTATTTTTTGTTCTCATCCTATTTGCCTTTGCGCATGCGAGAAATCTTCCACACAGAACCTTCGTCTTTTTCTTTAGAATCTGAATTGGCCACCGAACTAACGGCTGCTTTAGCACACCTCTTTGATAATTCCATTATTTTTAGCTATGACAATTACATCTTTCAACAGAGCATCACCATTTACCCAGCGCCTTCCTTGCAAACCTGCGTCATTAGTGTGCATGATGATCTGATCACAAACCAACTCATCATGTAATGCACCAAATCTGCACAAAGTGGCTAATTTTTGGAGAACTGATACTTAATTATCAGTCGGCTCTGTTTTGCCTTGCTTTCTTTGGAAAAAAATAAATCTGTCTATAGCAGCACATACTGTAGGTTGATAGTAATTATCCAGATCCTCAAGAGCATTCAAAAAACATTTTGTACACTACCCGTCCTTGTTTTATTTTCTATCTGATTTAAAACTCTCAACCGTTCCGGACCTAAACTGTGTAGGAGGATGTTTTTACCTTTTTGCAGGAAACTCTTCGTTCCTTCATCTTCAATGACAGAGATGTAATTTATAAAGTACTCCTTCCACTCTGGCCATTTCATAGAAGGATCCCCAGGAGATAGAAGAAACGGTAAAGGTGGATTAAGCAAAAATGTTTGCGCGCACATAGTTTACGATGGAGAGAAAATATAAATCGCTATAATGCAACCATAAGAAAAAGAAATAAGCGAGGTACCTCAATTCCTTTATACTCTCATGTTAGTATGAAAGGAGGAAAATTAACCATGTTGCCAGGTGAGTATATCGCATTGAAATCCTTGTCCAGAAGGAAGAGAAGAAAAACAATTGCGATTACCTAGAACCACACACAAGGTGTGCGTGTTACTGTGTAAACTGCAATAATGCACGCCAGGTGTGTGTGTGTCACCGTAGAGATTGTATGTAAAAATTAATAGCTCGTGCAAGGAGCATATAACTGTGGATAGTAGCAGAACCTATAACACACAAGGTATGCATGTAATAGACCAAACTGATGGAAGATAAAAAAAAAACACCCGCCTAGATAGTGATGCTGTGAAGCAAGCCGATATTTCTAATAATATGTGAACGCACGGTGTGCGTATCACCGAAATGATGCTTCCAAGATGGCTGATGCATGATGATGTCTGGATAGCATCTACGGCAGAGGTCTTCAAACTTTTGTAGGTTGAGCCCCCCCGCTCAATTGTTTTAGCTGTTGGTCCCCCCCCAATACCTGACAGAAGTTTCTGGAATCTGGTACACTACATAATTGACAGCCGCGCGCATATCCTGGGCCATATCCAGCAAATAATGTTCAACATAATAAGAGTGTTTAGTAAAGTGCAGGTTTGTGAGTGGGTGTGCGGAAATGACAGATTATTACATAGCTCAAACCACCATTTTCCTAGATAAAATGTGCGCTAATGGTTTTTACTAGGATGCTTTGTTTCACACATGACATTGATTGATAACACCACCAACATAAATGTGACGGGTGTGCCTGTTTTTTGCCACAGACAGTCAATCTGTGGATGGATTTTTGCTACTGCCATCCTCAGGTAGTGCTCTACATCCAGGGGCAGATTTACAAGGATGTGCCGCAGCGTGGCACTGCAAGCCCTTTGGCTGCGCCACGCTGCGGACTCTTCCGAAGCACAGGGATGCGACATATTTACAAGAATATGACGCATCTCTGTGCTTCCCCCTGCGCTGGCGCACAAACTGCAGCCATGCGCTGGCGTAGGCATCCTTGCACCATGGTGTAAGGATGCCTGTGTCGTGGGGAGATTGTTTTTGTGCAGGAAGGGGCACCTTCCTGCACATAAACAATCACTACAGGCATTTCCCTCTTTCAATGCATGCTGTAGAATGCAGCACGCATTGAAAGAGGGAAAAACGAGGAGAAACCTCGTTGCACCTCGCTAAGCCACCTCTAGGGTGGAATAGCATTCAGACGCATTTCCAGATTTACGATTCCTCATAAATCTGGAGATGTGTCTTGATCCATGGGTGTTGCGTGGGAACACCCACAGCAACACCCATGGAACGCCCCTTCAACGCAAAGTGCTGCGTGTGAAGGGGCCGTATTTACAAGGAGTGGAAAAGTCACACAGGGTGGCTTTTCCCATCCTTGTAAATATGGAGGCGCCCCCTGCGCCACCAGTACGTCACGAAAAGGTGGTGCAGGGCGCTTGTAAATCTGCCTAGTCTTTAATACAGAAAGTGCTGAGAACCCAATCTCACATAAATAGGACGAGCTGAAAGGCAAGAGAGTTTTGATAGCAGTTTCTCTCAAAGCTGAATATTCTGCAGACATTTTCAGCCAAAACAGGGACTGTAAGGGAGACAGTGTTGTCAGATTTTTCAAGCACTCCCTAGCTCAGAGCTGGTACACGAGAAACAAATCTTCTCTAGAAATCATTAACAACCGTTTTAGGCAGCATTCTAATGGGATAATTGCCCACCAACCTGTTATGGACACGAAGACAAAGTTGAAAGTCCACAGAGAGGGCGTTGAGCGAACACCTAATTGAGAATTCCTTAGTAGTATGATAAGTTGCTTGCCTGAAGCAGTTGGGGTTAAGGACACGTCTGGCTTATGTTTAAAAAAAAAAAAAATAGAACTAATAATAAATAAATGAATGATGGTGTATATTTTACTTCAGAGCAATGTTGTCTGACGGACTTTGCGGTGGCAGGGACATGTTAAGGACTTTGGGTGCCCTGGGCCAAAACTATTTTGGGGGCCCCTGTTCAGTACAGCTTTGAGTCTAAATGATTTACTTTCAGCTCTGCCATACCCTCTTTAGCCAGGTTACTACAAGTGCACAGGCACTTTGGTTGAAATTCTAAAAGCGTTTACATCTAATATTCATAGATAGTGATGTGTGTTTTCACTGTTGTAACAAAGCAGCAGCCCACTAATTTTACAGCGGATAATATCTGTGATATCCTCCAATTTCTCATATGTGAGGACCCCTCTTGGATCTAAAATAAACTTTTTTTATGGTTGTTGCTTGAAACAAACACATTTCTCTGCACATAGTAATAGACTCCTTACATCAATCACATTAAAAAGAAATTAAACAAAACGGTATTTACAAGAATCTGTTTAGGAATTATTCCAGCCATCAGGGCAAAAACAGAGCTGTCTCTATCAAGGGGACCCCTGGAAGGCTGGATTGCAGTGTATGTAAATGAGTCCTTTTGTAATTTAGGACGACATGCCCATACTCGTGTACAGGGGCGCAACTAGACCCGAACTTCGGGTGGGGACTAACACTCCCAAACATTTGTTGCACACAGTGCAACAGTCTTTTTTGGTGCCCCCTCCCACATTTCCTGGAGCAGGCACATTAATCCTCTGTGCTGTGTGCGTGGCAGGAGTGCTCATGTGAGTGCACGGTGAGCCATGCGACACTTTGCGAGTAGGGTAAGAGGAGTGACTGCAGGGTGAGTGAGGTGACCATATGAATTTGGTTGCAGATATAAGTGCAGAGTGGGACAAATTAATGTATGGTGTGGTGGGCTTGAGTGAGATTGCAGATTGAGCAGTGAGGGGGACAGGTGAGTGAAGTGTCACTTGAGCGCAGGTTGAGTAGTGTGCTTGTGTGACTGCAGGGTAAGGTACAGGGTGAACAGCGCAAGTGCATTGTGAGTGAAGAGTGATCACTGTGAGTGCAGGGTAAGTGGGTAAATGGTGTAAGTGCATGGGGATCAGTGTGAGTGCAGGGTGAGCGTGAAAGTGAAGGGCGATAATGAGAAGCGAGTTGTCTGAATGCAAGGTGCATTCCCAGACACTTGAAGTAACTCAGAATGTTATTGACGGCAGCATAGGGTTTCAAATGTGTTCAACTATTGCTAATATGGCAGTAACCAGGGATCAGGGTGGAGGAAATAAATAATGTGCTGATCCTGCAACAAACTCCTAGTCTTATGATTAGGGTTGCCAGCTCATTATTTTGATGTCTCAGGTGGTACAAAATTAAGCAGTCACCTAAAGCTGTTTTGTCAGTACTTGTCCATGCATACTTTGAACAGCAAATATAAATAAAAATAGCTTTTACTTGTGTTCTAGGGCTGCCTGAATAATCTGATGGCTGATTAAAAGGGAACATGCTTCTTTATTTATAGACAAGCAATTTGCAGTCTGTTCAAAAGAACACATGGCTGGCTGGCATTTTGCGCGCCTGCCTGTTTAGTTTTAAATGCAACTTTGTCTCCTTTCTGGGAAGCGCTAACCCTCCCAGGAGGGGGTTAATTCATAGAGCAGAAATGCTTCAGCTGCAGTGAGAGGCAGTATGTCTCCACCGCTTAAACTGAAAGCAAACGAACAGACAGGCATTTCAGCTGCAGTGCGAGGCTAGGAGTCTCCTCTACTATAACATCAAATGTGAAGGCTGTCTGTTCGTTTACCTTCGGTTTTAGCAGAGGAGACTTCCTCCTCACTGCAGCTGAATGAATTGACCCCCTCCTGGGACGGTGAGCATAATAAAAGCATGGGCACTTCGTGCCCCGTCGATTTCTCCTCCCTCCAACCATACCGGAGTTATCTAAGAAGACCTGACCGGGAACAAAGGTAAATTAGAGTGGAGTGCGCGCCCCCCCTAGGATGGTGTCGCGCCCCCCCAGGGGGGTGCGCCCCACAGTTTGAAGAACTCTGATCTAGCGTCAGGCAACAGGCACGTCGACGTAATGACTCACGCATGCATTCAAGGTGGAAGAATGCGCAAGGTTTCCTCTGACGCTGCAGCCGGTGCATGAGTCTGTAGGGTGCTGCGCACGTGCTGGAATGCGTTCAGCTGAATGCACGCTTGAGTATCCACGCACCAGCATTTGCCCGCTCGCGCGCCACTGTGCTCTCCCCCTACCACATCCCCCCCCCCACCCCCACCCACCCCATCACCTATAATCTTCAAACCTTTAGGAGGCAGAAACTACAGCGATACCCCTGCATATCGGAATGCCGTCTGCCGTACATGACTTCCACCTTACTTTTAAATGCCAGAAAGCAGACAGTTGGATGCAGGCATAGCAAGGGGTGCTGGAGCCTTGGGTCCTGGTCCAATGGTCGCAAAAATGTAGTGAAGACGGTACGCAGGTAAGTGCAGGTAAACAGAAGTTTATTGGAGGTGTAGGGGGAGAGCACAGGTAAACGCCCTCCCGGCAGGACATCCCAAATTTAAATTTGAATTTGGCAGGACATCCCCTCCAACTGACTTTCCCCTCGAATTCTATCCTAGAATCTGATGTGTGGCATCCCATGTCACAATGCATTGGACACTATGCATGAGACCCTAGGATACCGCAGTCACAATTTCAAATATTTCAATACTAGTCTATTAAGCTGCACTTTTCCTCATTGCTTATATATCAGACAACAATTTCTGACAATAGGTGGTGCAATGTAGTCTGTACCAAGGTTCTCTTTCGCATGTTTTAAAAGTCTGAATTTAGAAAACCTAGCCCATGAGAGGCTTTTGGGAAAGTGCTCAGCATCATATGAACATCTCGTATTCACCACCTTTTCTGATTAATTATGGACAAATATATAAGGGAAAAAGTACCCCCTGACATACATTATAAGGATGTTGAAAGTCATTGAGAAGTTCCATAAACATATGGGGGAAGTAGGCCGAATTCCTTTAAAAGGTTATGAAACCCCAAAGTGACTTGCACTATCCTTAAGATATACCCGAAGGGGTACTTTATCTCATATAATACATGGTTACACCATTACCGTTCCCACAAACAGCTTAAAACTTAGGTTCATAACTCTTTCATATGATGGAGTGAGCATGTTTGCAAGCATGAAGATAAAATACAACCTCTAGTACAAAATTAGACACAAAACCTGTTTGATGGGTGTTGCAAGAAGGTATTAGAAACAGTTCAATACAAGTCAGTTTGGGGGGGAAAAACAAAAATATAAGCTGCAGAAGCTCGGAATGTGTAGAAACATGCAGAAAGATTCTACCTTTTCAAGGAGTGCAACCATATTCTCTCTGCTTGTCATTGTAAGCTATTAAAATAAAGTAGAATAAGAAAAACAAACGTTTCTATTTTGTTGCTTTTAATAGCTGCTTCCATTATGCTTCGTGACCGGACATGGCTTTTACCTCAGCTGCTGGCTCTGGCAGCAGGCATTGTGACGTCAGAACTCTACTGTAATAACTCATAATAGTCAAGTTCTGACATCTTTACTTTCTTATCGGCGACTGTTTGCGTCACTAGTCGCTGATTATAAAGAAATTAGAGATGTACATTTTTACAGGGATTACAGAATCCCATTTACTATAAAACCTATATTGTTGAAGTGATTATTGTGTCCAGAAATGCATTGGAAAATTGTTCTAACATTTATGACCTCAATGAAAATTCCTACAATTCAAGATCAGGACTCAAAGTAAGTAATTATTTCTTCTGATGGATACTCCTATCTGCAGATTCCTCACTATTTGTTCCCAGATGCCAACTGGATTCGTAAACTTCTTTAGCTCTCAAACGCCGATAGAGGGTCCATAGCAACATGGGAAGTGGCTTTCTGGTGATGTTATTAGAGCCATAATGAGCTTACCTCTGCGCATCAGCTCCTTTTATATTAAGCCCTAACATGTGGAACCAGAACTTGCTCTCATTGTTGTAAGAACATTTCTTCACAGGTCAAGTTGTGCTAGGTGTGTGTTCCCCAAACGATTAGGTTTTAAGCCATGTGAGAATTATGAGGAGCAAATGTCGATCACAGACCCTCATTGGGGTGTCTTGGGCTGAGGCATGGCTCTAGATCATGTGATCTACGCTTCTGTATTAACCCAAAGGCTATTGAAGAAAGGGAGACAAAACTTTTCATAGCTTGCGCGTTTGATGACAGTCATGACGCCGGTCTCAGCTTTGATCTAAGTCTTTATCTTCTCCCTCTTCCAAATCTTTGAGAGAGAAATGTCAAGCACAAAAAGAGAAAGCACCTAATTGTTCTCAAAACATTTTTCTTCTTCAAAAGGTAGGTTGCCACACATTCCCTGCCTTCCAACGGGTTGTCTGCAGAACCGGAGTTGGTGGAATTCCAGCTCGCCGAAGAGATGTCATTGTTGCTGTTGGCCCCTTGGCTTGCGCCAGAACTCCTGCCAGATTCTTGTGGCTTTAGGATCTGTTTTTATGCTGATTCTGGACTACCACGAGTGACTGCCACCAGGTGCCATTCCAGCATTCTTTCTGAACGCCATGTTCAAAATGTTTGGACATGCAGTGGTCCCCCGTACAGCAGGGTCTACAATTCAACCTGCTCGAACTGAGGGCAAGACCTTCCTGATTAGTTTTCTAGATCTTAACAGGCAATACTACAACAAGGTTGGTACTACAACAAACGGGAGGAGTGGGGGGGATCTCACCTTCTGTGTTGAGAATCGCTGAGGATTCAGACATGGACGCACCAGCATGGGATCTGGCTGGTTGGCACCCATCTAGCCAGTTCTCTGAACACCAAGGCTGACAGTGTCAGTCTTCATCAACTCGTTGACCATGAGTGGCATCTTTACCCGTACACAGCGCAGAACATCCTTGCTCTGTGGTGCATGCCTCAAGTGGATCAGTGGTGCACACCTGAAGTGGATCTGTTCGCCACTTGTAGTAGTTGCTCGCAGTTCTGTGCCCTCCAGTGTCCGGTGCTGGGAGCCTTTAGGCATGAATTTCAGTCCAAGTGACATTTTCCACTTCATTTCCTCTCATACTCTTGATCCCTAAGGAAGATTTCCAAAGACTAGTCCCAAGTTGTCTTCTTTAATCTGGATTTGCCGACAAGGGTATGGCACCTCTCCCTTTGACGGCTATTACTCCTTCTTCTCTATTCCTCAAACTGGGACCATCCCTCCCAGTTAGAGGAATAGGTCCTGCATCCCAACCTCCAGAGTCTCCACCTTCATGCCTGGAGATTGTGCAGGTGCCTCTAAGTTATTTTCAGCTGCTACCAGATCTAGTCAACATGAACCTTTCCTCTCATAGCCTCTCCACCAAGACAATGTCTGGAAGGGGGAGTAGATTTACCTTCTGGTGTGTGTAGCATTATGTGGACTCTTGAAAAGCCCACCAATTGGATTCCCTTTGCTTCGCGCACCTACTAGCGTTGATCAGTTTTCGGTCAGTACTGTTAACAGATACATCGCAGCCTTGTCTCCATTTATCTGCCTCCTAGACCAACCATACATTTAAAAAAACAATTTTTTTTTATTCATTTCGGAGTGTTACATCCATCATATATATTACTTTGTATGAATGCGATGTCCATGTTAGATCTGCATACACATTTACAGATTATCGTTGTACATAGTAAAGTCGTTCTAGCATCCAGAACATATATTCTTACACTCTTATTCAAAACTGAACTTACCCCTCCCCCCGCCCATGAACCCTAGTGCAATTATAAGTATCAATTATAGGACACAGCACATCCATATACACTTAGACCTAGCAGTGAAGCCCGACGTATTGTAGATATCCAATACACATTTTGTTTTTATTACATCCTGGAATTGTCTTACATATAGTAATAGTACATTAGCTCATGTCTTACAATTCCTTATTATTTATCCTATACCTTTTACAATTCTGTTGCCATAAATTCTTCTAGCATCGTATTCCATCCTAAAGAAATAGGCTTTTTGCGTAGTTCTCTACGTTCTTCTCTTTTTAGCTCAGCACTCTCTGCTTTCCCCCATCTCACCACGTCATTATACCATTCCTCCATCAGTGGTGGTGCTCTGGTTTTCCAGTGTTTGGTTATCGTATGTTTAGCTAGAATCAGTGCCATATTGACGAATCGACTTGTGGGATTTCCACTTTTATTTTTAATACCTAGTCCCAGTATGGAGTATTCCACTGATATACCTCTGCGCTGTGGGGCCACTTCATTCAGTACTTCATGCACTGCAGCCCAGTAATGTTGCAGTTGGGAACATGTGTATTAAGTCCGCATTAGGTTTCCTACACCATGGACATTAGTCTGGCGTGTTCAGGAACATGACATGTAGTCTGTGTGGGGTCAAGTAAGCGCAGTGTACAATCATAAGTTAAATAAATGTGAACTTCGCATTGAGCGACACCTTCCTTGGGTATTCCAATATAGTACCCCATTCTTTATCTGTGAGTTTTCTATCCAAGTCTGTGTTCCACTTATTTCAAAGAGCCTGCAATGGTAGTTCAGCGTGTGTCCGAATTCCATAGTATAGCCATCTAGTTCAACTAGACCAACCATACATTTACAAATCCCAGATTGTGATTATGCTTTTGAAAGGACTAACATCCATTTTTTCTTTGTCCTCATTTATTATGCCCCAATGGGATCTGAATCTTGTGTTGGCTTTTTTGAATGCTGCTTCTTTTGAGCCAGTACTCAGATCCCAGCTGAATGTGTTGACTCTTAATATTTTTTTCTAGTAGCCATTGCTTTGAGGAGATGCATCAGCAAGTTGAAGGCTCTGACATCCTCTCACCTGCTTCTTTCCAGACAGATTGGTCCTCAGGACCAAAGTGGGTTTCCTTCCCAAGATGGTGATGCCTTTCCATCGAAAACAAATCTAGGACCCTAACCCCTTTATACTGTCCACCCCCTCCAAATAGGAGTGGTGGCTACACTGGCTGGACCCCAGACGGGCAGTCAGTTACTACATCAACTGCACTAAAGGCATACGGTCTGAAAACCAGCTCTTTGTGGGGTAGGGCAAGGCAGTCCAAAAGTTGACTTTATTCAAATAGAGAATTTTGTATATCAATATATGCTACTCCCTTGCAAAGAAGGAGCTGCCAGAGGCAATCCTGGCCCATTTCACCAGGGCAAAGCCTTCTACATAAGCATCAGCCAGTAATGTTCCTGTCTTTGAGATCTGTTGGATAATGTCATGGGCTTTCTTCACATCTCGACCAAGCATTATTGCCTGGATTCAGAGGTGAGCAAGGGGTGGCAATTTCACATGCTCAGTGCTCAAGGATTTCCTTGTTTGACCATTCCTTCAGACCCAGCACCTATGGAGGCACTGCTTTGGAACTAGTCAACAGGTGAGGAATCTGCAGGTAGAAGTGTATCAGAAGAAAAAGTTACTTGCCTTCAATAATGATCTTTCTCATGGATGTTGTACCTGCAGCTTCATCACAATAGCACCATTTTCCCAGTTCTGAAGCATGGTCCTAGGCCAGAAAAAAATTTCCTTGTCTCTACCTTTAAGAACATGGAAAAAATGGACAGAAAACTGACTTTGATGCTCCAGGGTGGATACTTTTTGGCTCCAGTGATGTCACAAAGATGTTAGTTCCAGTCCTGAAATAGTCAAGCACCCCTTACCGGCACAGAGAGCAACAAATATTTCAGGATCCAGTCTGGCACCTGGTGATAATAAACAGGTGAGGAATCTGCAGGTAATTAGAGTGTCCACCAGAAAGATTGTTATGAAGAATTGTGCCTTAGATGGGACATTTTTAAGTTGAGAACAATTAAATGTTCCAGTAACAAAAATTGGGGTGATCTGACATTATATAAGCAGCTGCAAAATAGTAGGTATGTCAGGTACTGCCGATGCTGGAAACCAAACTAGCTTGAGCAGCAGCACTGGGCTTTCTGGTAATGTAACCAAGGCACTAGGGCAGGATAGGCCCTTATTGCTTGAAGTATGCATCTTTGGATAGAGAAAGGCACAGCACGTAATTAAGTGTATTAAGAGCAGCACAACTTCACAAAGAACTGGGGAGACAAACCATGAAAGCCATGTTGACTGCTTATATACCAATTGTTAACAGGAGTTTGAAATCTTGCAAAGTTGCCTTAACGAGAGTGGCAACCTCTCTCGTTCTAAATATCTGCACTACGTGTCTACAGTACTGCCCCTGCAGTGCTACGGACACATGGCACATCAGGATATCATTGAAATTTTCTCCATTCCCGGCCCTCCCTCACCATCCGGATGGCATCCTACTGACTTCTTTTCAGCCGATTGGTATTGATTTTTTTCATCAATGAAGCCTAGTGCATTGATGCTGTTAATACTGATCCTGTAAGCCACCAGAGACATAGTAAAGGAAGTAGCATTTTCTGACAGTTTCAGTCACTGGTGGTCTTTGAGATAGGAGTGGATTGCAAAGGTGAGAGACTATCCTTTCCAGCTGAGGTTGAATATTTTTTTCCTGAGAAGCACAAATCTTCTAGAGCTTTCTGGTTTATTTTCCTTTTGTTTTTTTAACCACAGCTGGCAAGTAAAATTAGGTGTGAATATCCATAACCAGTATTATTCCGCATGATTTTCCTTGAAATGGGATGTGCAAATGAATAAGTCAGGTGGTAGTATGTATTTGCATGGTTTACATTTTTTCTACTTTTTTCTTCACAGGAACATGTTTTCCTGTATACAGAAGCCTCTTAGCTCACAACTCTGTGGCATTTGACTGTGTTCCTCAACAATTTCTGTCCTCTAAACAAGGTTTCTCCAACCTTGCAAATTATTTTAGAATACCTACATAGGTAAAAATGTGTGAATCTTCCATGCATTTTTCTAGGCCATTTCACATGACCCATCATCTGTCCTGCCCCTATCTTGAACTACAGTGGTTCAAAATGGTCCATATTGTTAGATTTTCCACCTCCGTAAGAGTAATTTACAGTCTATTGTGGAAATTACAATTGCTTTCTTAAAGTTACTTAAGAGTTCATAAACCTGGATAGGACCTGTAGACTCTTCTGTTCATGCACGCTATAAATGTACTTTTTTCTAAGCGCATTAGGGTTAGTGTATGCATATTTTCAACTACACTGTTTGTTTTTTCAGAATAACAAGAACTTTAATGGACCTCGATGGAATAAATTGGAGAGAAAAGCTACCCCCCATTCCAGCTGTACCTGTGTCAGCTCAGTCAAATCGATGGACTGGAAATTCTAATTCCTCCAGTAAAGCTAAAGATCCCCCACAGATTAGCAGTAAGTGAGATATACCGTTTGCATGGTCAGTTATATTCAGTGTTTGAAAGATAATTACGATTCAATGTTTGAATGGCATTCACATTAGTAGGACACTGTTAAACCTAATGATTTGTTTACTTGTATTCCTCTAAATAGTGCATCTAAAGTGTTTATACTTTAATGATTCTCTTTATTTAGCGTTGTTTTCTCAGAGGGTAACAGTTAATAGGACACCATTTGTATAGATGTTATCCTCATATTTTCCATGCAGGGAGTTTCCATTTGCTATAAGTCCCCAAGCTCTCTAGGCCTCTTAAACTGCAAATTTAGTGTTTTATTTACTACTATTGCAGCTGGAACATCTTCGTACCTTTGGGCGTTGTATGTGTTCAGATTGTTGGTGGCACTTGTTTGCGTTGAGGTTTTTTTTGTAAAACTCTTAGAGAAGGAACGAGGTTGCCATACTTGTTCCTCTTCTCTACTGTTGACCTCTGCCTTTAGCCAAAATTGCTGTTAACCATAAAAATCACCCAAGAGAGTTAGATCATTATGTCTTAAGAGGAAAGTCTTCAAGCATGTAAAGTCATGTTGAAAACTGTCAACATTTCCAAACCTACTTGCTAAGGCTCCTGAGCAATAGGCTGTTCATGTCTATGACTGGCAGCAAAGAATAAGACATTGGAGAATATTCTCTCTAATAAGTCTGAGCTGTTTAGAAAAGGTGGCATCTGGAGCTTTAGTTCAGTTGTTGGTTGTGCCAATAACAAGCACTTTTTATTGGATATGATCCTGTCGAGAGTGATCATGCACACAAACCTTTTAGAAGACAGGTTTTACACTGTCCCTAACTTAGCAAAGACATCTGATGTTGTGGGATTTATCTTTTGGAGCCAAAGCATTGTTTCCCTCACTTACTAGAGACATAGCTTACGGCTTAAAAGAGTAAGTCCCACAACATCAGATGAGTTGTACCTCTTCAGTCTGATAATCTCACATAGGGATGGAGTTACACCAGTTTTCATCAAATGTGCTTTTAATTCTGTGCACACCTTATTTATGCAGTGGGAAGAAGCCTGTGGGAGCCATATCTTTTAAATACTACCCAAAGGGATTCACTTCGATATACTCAGTTCAATGTATTCCAGGGACTGAAATGAGAAGGATGGTATATTTGCTGATCCTCCAAGCGAGTTTGGCTGAAGTTGAATCATTTCTCTGAAACTTTTTCAATGGGGCCTGTCACTGATTACTGGTCATTGTTCGTGGTGGTAGCTGTTATTTTCCACTGGTGTCCCAGGATGCGTTGTACTCTTCAATCACCAAGGATAGCGAAGTTGGTCAGTTAAGGCTTACTCCAGGGTTTGGTGCTCTGGCACAATTTTACACATTAATCACATCGAATAAAGTAAATGTCTGTCTAGAGCTATTTTTTTTTTTTTTTTTTACCGAAGAGAATTTTATTCACATAGACGACCTGTGGGACACTGACTTAAATAAGGTTTTAGCATAGTTTTGGGTATTGGTACAAAAACAATCCTTAGGTCTCAGTCTTTTACTAGAACTATGTTTTGTTTACCAAGAATAGAATCAATGGTGCCAGCCTGAATTCTACAGCGCATCAATATGTTATGTCGTAATTTCTTAGAGGTCCTGGGTGCAAAGGAGGCAACTTACATCCCCAAATGTTTTTGTTTAATATTACATTTTATTGGCATTAAAAAATAGCTATCAATTTACACTATGTATTGACATTTAATATTATGGCTCTCTGTGTGCATTTCCCCTAGGTAATACAACATGGCATTTAAGTACTTGTGCCTCATTTGTGAAGAAAAATAGGTACATTGCCATTCTTTTGAAGATGACTAATGCCACTGTTATTTTAAAATATTCCAACTATATTTCCCATATCATATTGTGTTTGTGTGGACTCCCTCTCAATTTATATACTGTAAATTAAGCAGAAGTTTATCTATCCATTTCTCTCTGCCATTCCTATATACTGGGAGTGTTGTTTTGGACCTCCAATGCTTGGCTTGATTTTGTTTATCCAGCAATAATCTCAATTCTACCAATGAGTGTTGCCTCTTTGTATTTCCTTCTTTCTGCATCACTCCCAAGAGCACCATTTTGTGGGAGAGAAAGATTGGCCAGCCTAATCCCCTTCGTCAGCACCTTGCAGATCCTACCTCAGCACCTTTGAATGATTGCACATCTCCATGTGATATGAAAAAATCCCTAAGTGCAACTCTACATTATTGAACGTTCAGATGATATGCCCCTGGTCATCGTCCAGAGTCTGTCTGGGGAATAATATATCCTGTGTAGATAATTGAATTGGATTAGGGGTAGTAAAATCACAAATGCTTGTGCATGGGGGGGGGAGGGCAATTAGCACATCTCTCCAGTCGTCCTCTTCTAATGGTCCTATATCTGACACTCATTGTGAATTAAGTACTCGGTTCTTATTGAGTGCATTAATAACTAATGGACTAGATATTTGAGATATGTTGTTTCCCAAGACCTCCCACTGTTAGTTTTGCCTCCAATGGGTTAAATCTGTGAAGGGGGTTGAAGCCATGTTTGTGGGCGCCTGTATGGCATGGCACTACTGAAAGTATTTGAAGATTTTGGCATTAGTGTAGTCAAAATTCCTCATTCAGAGCTAGAAACGTTCTAATATGATTTCTCTCCCATATTTATCCAAGCTGGGTTATTCCAATGAGAACCCATTATTGAAACCAGGTATGCTGTAGCTAGTTTCCCACAAGTCTTCTGCATACGATTATATCCAACTCCGTCCATTATAGGACTCCAGGGCAGCATTCAGTAACTACTTTGGTGAGAGGGTGAGGCATTGTGTTCGAGGCATGTGGGCTGCTGAATTCACATCTGTGCATAGATCGCCGCCTAGTGTTGGGTCCGGATGATTGCACATTGTTGTCCTGGAAGAGTCTTCGAAGTATCCTGAGATGGGTGACTCCTCCCCTGGACCACAGTGCGCATGGGCATCCTCTCCATCCCCAGATTGTTTTTTTCCGCCATTGGGTTCGGATGCAACTATCTTAGCTCAACTTCGGAATACTTAGTTTTAGGCCAAAAGGCCTATAGTTTTCGTCGGTACAGTTACCGTTCGGTGTCGACTACTAGTTCTAGTGCTCCACACCCTCTTCCAACTTCTGGACCGAATTGGTCCAAACTTCGACGCTCCATCGACGATGGAATCGAGGACTCTTTTCAAGAGGTGTCTGTTGTGCCACGCCAAGTACCCTCATATCGACGTCCACCCAGTCTGTAATAAATGTCTCTCGCCGGATCACGACGAATCGAAATGCATGGCCTGCGCGCGGTTCCGATCCAAGAAAACTCTACGGAACCGACGGGCAGCGAGGCTCGAGGCGCAGCAGGCAGCGCCCGCACCCACCAATATATTCAGCACCGAGGACGCCGAGAGCGTGGAAGAAATAGTCTCTAGCCCCGCTTCAGAGCATGGTTCCCAATCGGACGACGATGACGAAGGGCTCTTTCGACGTGAAGAAGCAGTCGACGAGGTAGGGGACTTCGACGAAGCCTATGGGGCCGAGGAAGACGGCTCTCCCGAGGAGCTAGGCCAATCCGTCGAAACGGAGGCCGAAACTGTACATCGTCGTCAGGCTCCGGTCGAGGGATCGCCTTCGGGCCTTACCCAAGACCTAATACAAGGTTCCTCGGCCCCGCCTTCCGGCCCGGCATCGAACACTATGCAAGAGCCACTATTACCAAAGACGACCGGGTTGTTAAACCCAAACACATCTATCGCTCCAGTCCCTTCAAAATCGAAAGTGAAACTGGTGGTGGTCGGATCAAAGGCGTCGAAACAGTCCACTGCCCCGGCGCCGACGCTGAAAAAAGTCGTCGGCTCCGAACGCGTACAGAGAGACTTCGGCGCCGAGCTCACCGCAGCAGACGCGGTCGACGCACAGAAGAAGCGTGCCCTCGGGCACCACAAGGCACCGACACCTTCGGCGCCGACACCGAAGCCCGTAACCTCCGCAGTCAAGATGTCCGCCTCGGCTACGTCGACGCCTAAAGCACCAATGCCGAATAAGTCCTCGACTACGTCGACTATCGATGCATCCCTTCAGACCAGTGACCCCTTCCAACAAAAAAGTCGGGGTCGGCCTCGACGCCTACTACCAAGATGCCCACCAAACCACCATCTCAGTTTGCTGTGCAGCAGGTCTCTGCATCTCTACAACGCATCCGTGACCGGGTAGCCCTCCACTCTACCTCGGGTCCCGACACTACCTCACCCTGTAGAGTGCACTCGGAGCCCACCAACATTACATTTGGGCTGCCACCGACATCGGCACCGAAACTATTTCAGATTCGGACACGTGTCCTACACACACACAGTCCACCACCACTGGCATAACAGAACAAGATTCTTCGGGCCGCAATTTATCGACGCCGACACTGGCAGGTTAATGCTCCACAAGCGCAAAATAACGCCAGTCAGGGAAGAAGTTATATACAAAATTCCTCTTAAACGCAAGCTACCGGCGGAGCAGGAACCAGTGCTACAAGAACACTTCCATCCCCTCCAACTGGATCCGTAGTCCTTTTCTCCTACCCGTTCTGAATCGGACCCGATGCAGGAATATGGTGGGGACGATACCATCTACCCCGGGGACGCAGATCCCAATGAACCACAAGACCCTGATCAGGCATGGGATGACCCCACAGACCAAAGTATCGCGCCACATACTCAGGATGCGCAACTCTACAACATTAAAACATCTCCTACAGAGGTCACGGCCGCATTTAATGCCCTTATGGAACGGGCTGCTGCTCATCATGGGGTAGAGTTACATTCTGACGCCATTGAGGAGGACTTCCTGCTTGACACTTTCGCATCTTCAGAAAGGACTGTCAAGACTCTGCCCATGCTTAAAGGGGTTCTGAAACCTGCCAAAGACATTTTCAAGGACACCACAAGAGCCCGGGTGTTAAACCCCAGGATTGAAAAGAAATATAAGCCTGCACCTGGTGACCCTAAATACATTAGGGGTCAGTTGCCATTAGACTCTATGGTGGTTGCCAACGCACGCCAAAGAGCCCACTCACAGACTGGTGATGCTCCTTCCCCAGACAAAGAGTCAAAGGTCTTTGAAACATCGGGCAAACGGGTTGCAGCGCAAGCAGCGAATATCCTGCGCATTGCCAATACACAGGCACTCCTGGCACGTTATGACAGGTCACATTATGACACGCTGGAGTCACTGCTTCAACATCTACCAGAGGAGTATAAAGAGTCAGCGGAACTCCTCATTAGAGAAGGACAACTCCTCAATAATGCATCCATAAAATGCGCCCTAGACGCAGCTGACACAGCGGCCAGGGCAATAAACACAAGTGTCGTGCTGCGACGCCATGCCGGGTTACGCATCTCAGGCTTCAAACCCGAGATCCAAAACAATATCCTGAACTTACCGGTTAACACGGAATTTTTATTTGGCCCAGACGTTGACACTACCCTAGAGAAAATAAAAAAAGACACAGACACTGCCAAATCTATAGGGGCGCTACAAACGCAGCAATTCCGTAGTGGCTCCTTTCGTCGCACTGGAAATAGGGGAACGTCAAGGGGTCAGGGGTCACAACAACAGAATTCTAAAGGTGGCACACAAACCACCTACGACAAAAACAACAGGGGTGGATATCGTGGATCCAGCACCAATGGCAGGGGACGTGGATATGGCAACACCAGGTCCTCCCCAAAGAACAAACAGTGACGCCCTCTCCCTACCCCCCGACCACTTAACACCTGTCTGGGGACGACTCCGGCTGTTCCTGTCCGCATGGAAGAACATCACCACGGACAGGTGGGTCAGGGACATCATTCAACATGGGTACTGTCTGGAACTCACTTCCACTCCACCCAACATACCACCAAAGCACCGTCCTATGTCAGCCGAACACTTAGATTTACTCCAGCAAGAAGTGCTTGCTATGCTCGCAAAAGGGGCAATAGAAGTAGTGCCCATCGCCCAGCAGGGCACAGGGGTGTACTCTCTGTACTTCTTGATCCCAAAAAAGGACGGCTCGCTCAGACCTATCCTAGACCTGCGACCCCTAAACCTATATATCCAATCGAGCATTTCCATATGCTCACCCTCCAACAGGTTCTCCCACTACTCAGTCAGGGGGACTTCCTAGCTATGCTAGACCTGAAGGATGCATACTTCCACATACCAATACACCCTTCACACAGGAAATACCTCAGATTCACTATTCAAGGGAATCACTATCAGTTCAAAGTTCTCCCCTTCGGAGTAACAACAGCACCCAGGGTCTTTACCAAGTGCCTGGCGACGGTGGCCGCGCATCTGCGAAGACAAAATATTCACGTCTTCCCTTATTTGGACGACTGGCTAGTTCAGGCCAAGTCAGCACAACAATGTGCCACCCACATGTCCCACACCATTCACCTTCTTCACGATCTGGGATTCTCACTAAATTACCCAAAATTAAGTCTCCAACCTGCGCACGTACAACAGTACTTAGGCGCGACAATCAACACACTGGCTGCCACAGCTCAGCCAACTTTAGTGAGAATCAACAGCATACAACTGCTGATCTCAAAATACCAACCTCAACACTCCCTTCCGGCGCGAGTGTTCATGCAGTTAATAGGCATGATGGCTTCCTGCATTTTCATACTCCCACACGCGAGTCTACATATGCGCCCGCTTCAGGAGTGCTTAGCACGACAATGGAATCAGACTCACTGGCAACTAAAAGACCTAGTGTTGGTCAGCGGTCGGGCATACAACTCTCTGCAATGGTGGAATCCACAAAACCTTTGCAAGGGCCGACCTTTCCAAGAGCCTGTTCCACAAATAATACTGACAGCGGACGCTTCTCTCCAAGGATGGGGAGCTCATGTACTCAATTACACAGTGCAGGGACTATGGACTACACAACAAAAGAAGATGCACATCAACCTTCTGGAACTGATGGCAATCTTCCTGGCAATGAAAGCATTCAAAGTACACCTGTGCAACAAGGTCGTGTTGATCCGGACGGACAACATGACTGCCATGTACTACATACAGAAGCAGGGAGGAACACACTCTCCACAGTTGTCTCATCTGGCTCAGAGCATGTGGAAGTGGGCCATTCAGAGGAACATATTCCTCATGGCGGAACACCTCCCAGGCAAGGACAACCAGATGGCGGATCTGCTCAGCAGACACAGCCACCAGATGCACGAGTGGGAGTTACACCCATCAGTACTCCAACCGTACTTCCAGCAGTGGGGTCATCCAGAGATAGACCTATTCGCCACAAGGGAAAACGCAAAATGCCAAAGCTTTGCCGCCAGGTTCCCACATCCACAGTCGCAGGGCAATGCGATATGGATGAACTGGTCCTGCAGATTTGCGTACGCTTTTCCCCCAGCGCCGTTGATACCGCTGGTGGCACGCAAACTGCGACAACACTCACTGACACTCATCCTGGTTGCTCCGACATGGGCACGCCAGCCATCGTACACCACCTTTCTGGAACTTTCCGTGGTGCCGCATCAAAGGCTGCGGATCAAACCCGCGCTTTTGACGCAGAACCATGGAGAAATTCAGCACCCAGATCCGCAACAGCTGAACCTGGCAATCTGGCTCCTGAAGTCCTAGAGTTTGGCTACCTAAACCTGCCACCTGACTGTATGGAGATCATTAAGGAAGCTAGGAGACCCACTACCAGAGCTTGCTATGCAGCCAAATGGAAGAGGTTTGTCATTTATTGCAACAACAATGACATTAACCCGCTAGACGCATCTATTCAGAACATAATCTGCTATCTATTACACCTATACCGATGCAATCTGGCATACACCTCGATACGTGTCCATTTAACCGCAATAGCAGCCTATCTCCAAAACAGGCAGCACCTCTCTTTATTCAGAGTGCCTGCCATCAAAGCCTTCTTGGAAGGACTTAAACGGGTGATTCCCCCAAGGCACCCCCCAGCACCGGTGTGGAACCTCAACTTGGTCCTCACCAGACTAATGGGTCCACCCTTTGAACCTCTCCATTCATGTGAGATTCAATTCCTCACCTGGAAAGTAGCTTTCCTGGTTGCTATCACTTCCTTAAGGAGAGTTTGTGAACTCCAGGCACTAACCATTCAGGAGCCATTTATACAAGTTCACGCAAACCGGGTCGTACTACGTACCAACCCCAAATTCATGCCTAAAGTAATATCGCAGTTCCACATGAACCAAACCATTGAACTGCCTGTTTTCTTTCAAAACCCACAAAATGTCGCTGAGAGGATGCTCCACACACTAGATGTAAAGAGGGCCCTCATGTACTACTTTGACAGAACTAAAAACTTTAGGAAGACTAAACAACTCTTCGTTGCCTTCTCTCCGCAACACAAGGGCAACGCCATTTCCAAAGCAGGTATAGCCAGATGGATCGTTAAATGTATACAAATTTGTTATCAAAAAGCTAAACGCACATTAACGATTCCCCCACGAGCCCACTCAATACGAAAGTTAGGGGCGTCCATGGCTTTCCTGGGAAACATTCCTTTACAGGAAATATGTAGAGCAGCCACATGGTCCACTATACATACATTTACCAAAGACTACTGTGTAGATGTACACTCAAAACAGCAGGCAGCTGTAGGACAGGCTGTTCTCAAAACTCTTTTTCAGACTGCTGCAGCTGGCACGGGTATCCGCCGCTAATAGGAGGTACTGCTGTGAATTCTATGCACAGATCTGAATTCAGCAGCCCACATGCCTCGAACTGAATATGCTACTTACCAGTATGCAGCTGTTCTTGGCATGTAGGGCTGCTGACATTCATATCGCCCACCCTCCTCCCCGGCGCCTGTAGCAGCTGCAGCTCTCAGAATTACTGTATAGCATGGTCATCACTTCCTGTATCTACTCCATCACTGCCACAATGGCGAAAAACAATCTGGGGATGGAGAGGATGCCCATGCGCACTGTAGTCCAGGGGAGGAGTCACCCATCTTAGGATACTTCGAAGACTCTTCCAGGACAACAATGTGCAATCATCCGGACCCAACACTAGGCGGCGATCTATGCACAGATATGAATGTCAGCAGCCCTACATGCCAAGAACAGATGCATACTGGTAAGTAGCATATTCAATATTTCTGGCCACCATATAACATGTATATTAGGTTCATTTCTAAGAGGCTTTAGAGTTTCAGCCGGTGTGCTGGGTTGTTCCGTTGTCCAAATAGCCAGCCGTTAATTATAATAAGCAGAGATGTCACGTGATATAGTTTAACACCAGCCATTGCTAGCCCTTCATCATAAACAGACTGAGCACATTTTTCCAATCCTGTAGAGTTTTCCCTGCAAATATACATGTTTGATGGAAAAAGGAGCAATGGCTTTGCTATGCATAGCTTTGAAATATATACAATATGTGGGGCAAGGCAATAATTTCAGAGTTCAGAATTGTCATTGAGTGACAATGGCAATGACCTGCAATTGGCTAGGTCATTGCACAGCTTGCATAGTAGGGGTTTGAGATTTGTTTCAGCATTGTTTGGGTTTAGCAGTGATTTATATATTCCGTTTTTTTAAACTATCTATGATTGTCAATAAACAGTAATGATAGGCAATCATTGAGGTGCTTCCTTACAATGGGAATATCACAGATTTGTCACAATCGACTGTCCGTATAGAGACCTTCCCAAACGCATCTAGGACTTCCGTTAAACTTATCCATGCTCTGCGATTCGCTGGCCAAGGCAACTTGAAGAGGTGACAGGGTGCAACTCTGTTGTGTACCTAGTTCTGTCTTAAAGGGGACGGGCAGTGCCATTTACTCTTTTTCTCGCTAGCCGTTCACTATATAGGAGTTTGAGATATACCAGGAATTGTGCTTCTAAGTTCAATCTCTGCAGAATTCTGGAAAGAAAGTTCCAGGCTGAAGAGCCAAAGGCCTTTTTGAAATCTATTATGGGGGCATGTTGCTTAGCAAATTCCAATACTATTCTCTTCTTGATTTTATCATTCGGTCCATTAACATTCCGTGACATTATGCAAAACCGATAAGGATCTTGTCGGTCTCCTTTATTTCTATTGAGCACATAATACTAATGACCTCATTTAGATAACATTTGACGTTGTCGCACCAATTTGAATGGTAATAAGACAATAACACCTAAAACAACACTTCTTTCCCCCTACACCCCCCTCTCCCAGTACTTCTACCCCAGAAGCATCTGCTGCCCATAGAACTTCCCATAACAAACTTGAGGTCACAGGGTTTGAGAACTCGAGCATAGTGTTTCGTCGTCCCACTCTAATTAACGTACATGTCAAGTGTCATATCTCCTATCCGTCTGCTATCCTGCCCTCTCTCATCCACACCATTTGGGCTGGTAGCTTCCCTGATTCCCTGACGTCTTTTATCCTAGATTACAATTTATTTACACTAGAGTTAGGGACCTCAACTGTGTATTGGGGGACTCCCACTAGTTCATGGTTAAAAGACATCTGTAATAAGCATAGACTGTTTAGGGTAGTTTGTCAATAGTGGGTACTTCTAGGCACATACACAAGTGGTCATGAGTCCATGATGTCTTAAGTTCGGATTTTGGGGGCCAGGTAGCACAATTGCCTTGTCATTTTCCAGTTTGGATCCTCTAGGCCAGCCTGTATTCTAGTAAACTTAGTTTCTCTGTTTCGTCAATGGCATTTCCTTCGGCATCCTCCCCTGTGAGAACTCAGTATCTGATATTCAATTTTTTTTCTTCTGTAGTAGTAGTCCCTCTCCCTCATGCCCCACCATTCCCCACCCAGCCTCCTGCCCCTCCGGGATCACTCTGTTTTGTCGGGTGGAGTAGAGCATGCTCCCCCCTCATAGCCCTAATTTTTTGCTTAATGGGCATAAATAAGTTACTTTGCTGCTGGATCCGATTTGTGTATTCTGGGAATAAGATAGAACAGGCGTGAATCATAAAACAGTTAACACCTTTCCAGTGGGCTTCTCTCAACAAAACGTCATCATCCATAAAATGAAGGCTCCTGGCTATTAACGGCCTGGGCTGTACTCTGAACGGGGACTTTTGAGTTAGTTCTAAATGAGCCTGCTCAATTATAAAATAAGTTGCTCTATCTCCTGAGAGGGACCCAGATCTTTAGCCAAGTCAGGAGTAACTGCTTAGGTTATCTTCCTCCGCCCCCTCTGGAACGCCTATGATCCACAAGTTATTACCACTTGCCTTTCTCTCCCCTCTGTATCCACTGTTTTCCAGCCACATAAGAGTCTAATAATCATGAAATTTTGCTTTGAAACGTAGTTTTGCAGCGTGAATCCTTTTTTAGATTCACATGTTGTGCATTATTCCGCCATCTAGTGGTTGTGTCCGGAATTGTCTTTGTTTGTTTTTTTTCCTTGTTTTGGTCGCTGTCAACCACCATTTGGTGCCAGGTACGTCCCTTGTGTGACGTCAGACAGTATCCTGGAGGCCGACGTGAATGGTAACCATCTTCAGATTCTTTTTTCCACCGTTGGGTCTGGAAGCAAGACGGGAAGCTCTGAAGAAAATTTTGATTTCCCCCCCAAAATCGTCGAAAAAGATCGCAGAGAAATATCATCAATCATCGACATCGTTGCTGGAGACAGGAGCAGAGCTTAAGTTAACACCACAGAGGACCACTTCGGTCCACAAATGGCAAGGTAGGGGTCATGGAGAGTACCCCTTTCAAGTTCTGCCCCAAGTGCCACCACAAGTATGCTCAACGCGACCCACACGACGTCTGCAACCTCTGTCTGCCCGAGGTACAAGTCTCTGGTATTGCTTGAAAACTATTGTCAGTGCAAAATGGTGCAGTATTCACTTCCTCTGTATTCATTGTCCTGGTGGGTACTATCCTCTGAACTAATCTGGTAGTTTTTTGGCAGATTCTTTAGTTCTCTCACTCTCAGCAATCGGCAGGTGAGGAGATGGACCTTTGGTCCTATGTTGCTGTTCTTGCTCAGTGTTGGGGCAGCCTACGCAAGAGAAGCGAAGCAGGGAAGAAATAGAAGAGAAAGGAACTTCCATTTCCTCCTCAACTGCCCTTCCCCACGCCTCCCTTTCATCATCCCTGTTCGCCCACGATGACTGGGAACTAGGCAAATTTCTGACAAGGGTAGCGCTTCTGATGTCTCCTCTGTCCCCTCACCTGTGAAGGAGAAGGCCTGCACCAGTCTGTTCTGCACAGAGACTCGAGCTGATATTGGATCTTTAATTCTTTAATTCTGCTGGCCTTGTGAGTGTAGTTCCTCCCTAGATGGTGTACAGTTTACAGCTGGGTCTTCCTTCCATCCTTCTGCCGACCACCCCTCTGGGGGGATGTTGCCTTCGCTGGTCGCCCACATCTGTGTTGCGGCTCAAGCGCGTACTGGGACCCAAGTCCAAAATAGCCGCTTTTCAGCAGGAATGAAACTTGGCTGGGCAGGCATGAAACAGAAGAGGGGTGAGGGGGCAGCATACACAATATCCCATTCCTGTGTAGTGCTGTCTCGGCTCCAGACCATTTAGCCTTGGTTTAGTCACCTCCCTCGAGAAATGTTTCATCCTCTTGGCTTAGTGCTGCGCCAAAGGTATGTGTCAGACCACAATTTTCAGAAAGCCTTTGGGCCAGCTCTCTCACTATGGGTCATTCAGTAGTGATGTGGGCAGGAAACACCAGGGAGGAATAGAGGTGGCAGCAAGTGCAGCTCTTTCCATTTTACAGCCCCCTCTGCAAGCAGGGCTGCATCGATACAGTGAGTCTCTTGGTGGCTCTGCTGATATCACCCTACCCGCTGAGGGAGCCACAACACTATCTCAACCTTAGAGATCGAGCTCGCCAATAGCGCTGTGGTCTTCCAACAGTTAGTAGTTGGAGACCATTGTTGATGTACAGCTATGCATGAGGAATCAAAAGGATTTTGGGGGCCTATGGTAAGAGCTTATTTAAGGTGGAGGTGCCATGCTGCATGCCAGGCCACCCCAACCCTCCAACCCCTTCATCCCCAAATCTTTACACAAGGTAAAGTGATACCCAAATCTACACTGTTGCCATCCTTAGTCTTTAGTGTACTTTGTGCTAAACAAAGACCTGAGGCTAAGGACACTGGTTACGGACACTCAGAACTAGAACCTGCACAGAGACGTTCGGTGGGTGATTCTTGTTTATCTGTCTGCCTGTTTATCCTCCAGTCGTGTACCTCCTTGTTGTGTGGAAGAAAGGAGCTGAACTAATATGTCCCTCACTGTGAGGAGTACAGGCTTGTGGATTTTAGCGCACACAAACACTGAAGGCAGCAATAATCACATCTACATATCGTGATGTATACGACTACCTTCCATTCACAGCTCAGTGTACCTTATTATAAGAGACAGCTTCTTGGCGTGGTTTCAATTTGTTCAAAAGAGGTTTATGCAACGTCTGTTATGAAGTTGTGCTTAATTCTGTAGTGTTTAGCTAAGAGTTCGGCTCATTTGTGTTCTATTCAGACAGTAATCAGTAAATGGTATTCGCATCAGCACAGTTCACCCTACTGGGGTTCACAGCAATGGTTATCATCACTGTCCATTAATTACAATTTTCATTGTATGTTTCCACTCTTTATAAGTAAGGTTATTTTATTACAATGCGTGCCTCTTTTCTGGAAGTCACTAACTTTTTTGTGCAACTTTGGATGGCCTTTTTTGCCATCCATTGCAATGGTAAGCACAAGAAGCCCATGAACCCTCCAAATCCCTGGGACACAAGATGGCACTCATAGTATAGTGGGTATCACAAGAGTGTCCACATATGTAGCACAGAACTGGGGGTATTGTAGAGACTGCAGTGAACGTGCTATGAATACTCTGTCTGTGAAATAGGAAAGACTATGTTCCTGGCATGTGTAGCTGTAGGTACACATGCTCTGCATACTACTGCCATCTTGTGTTGGGCTCGGACATGTACAACTTGTTTTTCTTCAAAGAAGTAGTTAGTCACGAGCTATAGTGACTTCTATCACTGGTTATGCGCATGGACATCGACTCCATAGTTAAATAGTTTTCTAGAGTCGATGTCACATGATGCTCATCGTTAGGCCTTCAAACACTCCTTCAGTGCACCAAGTTTTTTTGTTTCTATTCCATTGTGGTCCCTCCATCTGATTTGTGTCTTTGTCGATGCCCCTCTGTGGGATTTGCCCCTCTCATGCCTCTTTCATCTAGTCTCGTGCTTGAGAATGCGATTACCGTAATGGAAAAGACGCCGCTTCGCTACTGTCCACAGTGCCATTCCAAGTACATATGAGCAGGTCAAACACAGTTTGCAACATCTGTCTGTCCCCAGAGCCTAACGAGGCCTCCTGCTCTGCTTGTATCACCTTCCGTTTCAAAAAGATCATCCAGAACAGGTGCGACTCGCACAACGTGCCATGGAGCAACACTGAGACGACCAGATCTCTGACATCTTCGTGGAAGATCTCGAAGAGGAAGACGTGGAAGGAGATGTTGTGGTTGAACAGGTCGCATTCCTCAGCCCGGAACCTGATTCGACTCAGACTCCGAGACCAGCAGCCCACGCTGGGCCTGTGTTAGAAGACGACTCGCCATCAAAAGAGTGATTTGAATTTGAGTAGGAACCAGCATTGGAACTCCCTTCACCCTCATAGCTCAATAAGTGTTAAGACAGGGACACCAGCCTGCTGTCCCCAAGGCTTGTTCTTCCACCTCCTACACCATCTACTCCTCCTCCCCTTCCACCACCACAGGGGCTCTGCCTCCTTCTTCGGAAGGGTCTAAAAATTCCTCCTGTGGTAGGGGATCCCTCAACCCTTAGATCTTTATGATGCTCCCGATGACCCATGGGATATGACAATGGGATTGTCCCTCCAGATGACAATGAGCCTGACCTTTACCCTGCCAAGCCTTCCCCTCCCAATGAAACCACCTCTTACCACGAGGTAATCTACAGGGCAGCCACCTTTCTCAAGGTGGACCTACACACTGCTCCAGAGAACCTCTTGGTAGAAATGCTCTCCCACACTCAGCGTGCCACCCAGTTTTTGCCAATGCTTAAGGGAATGCTTAAGCCTACGCAAGAGGTCTTTGAAGATCCTGTCTCGTAGAAACTTCTTGCCTCAAATATTTTACCTTAGAATTATCCCCAGGCGTTGGAGTGGATCCATACTTTTTGTTGAGCAGTACTCCTGCACCCCGGTAGGTGGCATCGTTCATCTCAGTGTGGCATCAGCGCCATAGTCCACATGGGGAGTGACGTTCTCATGCCTACATAGGCACCACCCCAGAGCACTGGTGTCTGATCTTTTCTTTCTGCGCCAGTCAGCGCATAGCCAAGCAAGCAAGGTTCCGAGGCCGACGCTCACAGTGCCATCCCCATTTACAACTCTGACACGGAGCCGTAGGGACCTCGCCCTACGCTGACTCTGGCACCATCTGGAGCCATGCCTTCCAGGCCAAAGCCTAAGCCCTATTCCTGTGGGCTAGGAGTGGAGGACGAATGGGAAGGGTCGTGGGATCCTGAAGAATATCTGCCTTATGACACCTTGCACTGGTGTGAGGATCTGGGTGAAGCCAGTGGACTGGATACTTCTCCAGATGCTGACATGCTTTCTCCCCCTTTCGTGGCTGTGGTTCATGTGCTTCATTCGCAATGGTTGTGCGGAGGGTGGGTGAAGTCCTGGACCTTAGCTTGCCCTCCGTGACAGTCAAGACTAATGTCTTAATGGAAGTTCTTCAGTCGGGTGTCCCCTTCAGAACCGCTTCTCCCGTTTGAAAAAAGCACTTACTAATGTCCTGCTTGGGACTTGGTCCAAGCCCAACACAGGGGCTCCTGTGTACAGGACAATTGCCTGCTGCCACCGCCCGCTCCAGGGCACCCCAAATTCCTCACAGAACACCCTACCACAGAGAATCTGGGGTCCAAGCCTCCACTTCACACTTAAATCCTGGGAATCCAAGAGCCTGGAAATGTTAAGCTGGAAAATATTTTCTTCTACTAGCCTGGCATTGCGGTTGGTTAACACTGCATGCATTTCGGGATGCTATTCCCACGCTCTGTAGGATACGGTTGCACAGGTGCTGCCAACGGCCTGCTGAAGAAGGCCCTTGCTGTGCTCTCCCAGGCTGTTGCAGCTAAGTTCACCATTAGATGTGGATTGAACACCACTGAATCAGTAGGCAGAGCGGTTTCGTCAACGTTGACCCTGTGGTGCCACATCTGGTTGAGGACTGCTGACTTTTCTGGCAATGGCCAGACATCACTCATGGACATCCCCTTTGATGGTTCTGGTCTCTTCGCAAACAAGGCGGATTCGGCGCTTAAGTGCTTTAAGGACAGCAGGGCCACACCCAGGTCCTTTGGCCTTTCGATGGCCTCTCATCACCCTCAATCTGCCTTTCGCTCCTTTTGTGGCCACAGAAGTGGTGTACAGCCACGTCCTTACCTGATCTGCCACCACGGCACACTAGCTTTCCAGCCTCTTGAGTTGCCGTGGACGCAGTAACTACCAGGCCCTGTGAATTGGGTAGCCAGTGGTCCAGCAGCTGCAGCTGCCAAACCCTCCTAGTCTGCCTGTTTACCATCATGGGCACCCAGCCGACAGCAGGATATGCCATCACCTGACCCACTTGCAGTCCATAACATCAGACAAGTGGGTTTTGCAGATTGTCTGAAGGGACTACTCTCTCACCTTTTAGACTTCCCCTCCCTCCATGCCACCTATGTACGACAGGCTGACAAAGCACCATCTATCCCTTATCTACCAGGAAGTGACTGCTCTTTTGGCCAAAGGAGCTATATAGAGAGTGCTGATGTCAGAAGTAGGTCGTGGTTGCTGTCCTCCACCCCCTACTTTCTGGTGCCCAATAAGGATGGAAGTCTTTGTCCCATCCTTGATCTGTGCTCTCTCAATTTCTTTCTCAAGAAGTTTAAAATGCTCACTCTTGCTCAGGTCCTGTCTGCCCTGGACCTAGGAGACTGGATGGTAGATTTGGACTTGCAGGACGCATAATTCCACATCTGTCATGTCTGCCCAAAGGTGTTACCTGCAGTTCACGGTTGGGCCACAAGCACCTTAAGTTCGCTGTGCCCCCCTTTGACCTCACCATCCCTCCTCAGGTATTCACCAAGATGATGGTGGTGGTTGCCGCTTATCTGTGGAGATGAAGGTTGCCAGTCTTCCCCTTTCTTGACGACTAGCTGTTGAAGGCTGGTTCACCCCAGGATGTCGTTTCTCACCTCCGGACTACAGCAAGCCTCCTGTAATCGCTGGAGTTCACTGTCAACATGCTGAACTCACACCTGACTCCCTCTCAGACGCTCCCTTTCATCGGAGCTGTTCTGGACACTGCAGTTTCGAGCCTATCCTCTTGAACAGCGAGTCCAGAATATTTAGACTGTGATACCTATATTTCAGGCTCTATTCTTGATTTTGGTGAGACTGACACGGAGGCTGCTGGGCCTCATGGCCTCCTGCGGGTGATGCATGCCCCTTGGCATATGCGGGCTCTGCAATGGGACCTGCTGTTCCAGTGGGCGCAGGATCAGGGGAATTTCTTCGACATGGTCCAGATCTTGGAGGGAACTGCAAAAGACCTGCAGTGGTGGCATACAAACCATGATTGGGGCAGTGGTGGCATACAAACCATGATTGGGTCAGATGCTAACGCCTCTCCCTTCCCGACCAGATTTCATAATAATGACAGATGCGTCACTCCTGGGATGGGGCGGCGATCTGGGAGAAGTGGAGACCAAAGGACTCTGGTCTCCAGCAAAATCCAGACTCCACATCAACCTGTTGGAGCTCCAATTTTCCGATTAGCATTGAAAGCTTTTCTACCCTCCATTCAGGAAAGGCTAGTGAAAGTGTTCACAGACAACACCACCACCATGTGGTACTGCAGCAAACAGGGCAGGGTGGAGTTGTGGAGCCTTTGTGAAGAGGTCCTGCATCCCTGGACATGGCTGGAACAGCGGGGCATATTCCTGGTGGTTCAACATCTGGCAGGCTCTCTGAACACCAGGGTGGACGAACTCGGCCACAGATACCTCGTGGATCACAAATGGTGTCTCTATTCAGAGGTGGTTTTAGGTCTCTTTCAGCAGTGGGAAGAGCCAAGGCTAGATCTGTTCTCCATTGACTAGAATGCTCAATGTCAGCAGTTCTGCGTGCTGAAGATTCCAAGGCAGCTCTTGCTCAGAGTTGCTTTTGGAATTGAGGCCTCCTGTACGGCTTTCCACCCATACCATTCCTGCTCTGAGTTCTCAAGAAGATCAGGAACGACTGGGCCCAAGTCATCCTTGTGGCTCTGGACTGGACACAAAGAGTCTGGTATCCTGAGCTGTTTAGCATGGTCATCTGTCCTCCGATCAGCTTGTCCTTTCTGGAGGATCTTCTGTCACAGCGAGGGGAGGGTTCTCCACCTGAAACTGTCAACTCTCTGCCTATTTGCTTGGGGATTGAGCGGCAACAGTTGACCGCTTTCAACCATCTTCCTGAAGTCTGTAACGTTATCTTGGCAGCCAGGCGTCTCTCTACCAAGACGGTTTACGCCTCCCATTGGGGCAAATTTGTTTCATGGTGTACAGAAAGACAAATCGATCCCCTTTCTGATCCCCTTCCTCCGGTTCTCATATTCATCCTCTGCTCACTCTGAAGGTCTAGCTCGCTACCATTTCAGAATTTCTGCGATTGCCTGATCAGCCATCCCTCTTCAAATCCTGTATTGCAAACAGGTTTCTGAAAAGTTTACATTTGTTTCCATCTGTGAAAAAGTGCCCTCTTTCTGCATGGTTGCCCCCACTTTTTGCTGGACTGCTGATGTGCTTTGACTAAGTGTGCCCTAGACTCCTGCCATCAGGTACCCCGGGCTTTTGCCTTTCCCTAAAACTGCATTGAAAACAAAACCCAATTGGCATCTCTGTCCACAGGCCAGCCACTGGTAAATGGTACCACAGGTACCCAGGGCACTGTGACCAGGGAAGACTTTAAGGGCTGCAGCACTTATTGTGCCACGCTTAGAGGCCCGGTACCATTACACTCACATTCTGCCTATCCCACACTGATGCCAGTGTGGGATTTAAAGAAAAATGCACACGGAGGGAATCTTAGAGATGCCCCCTGAAAACGACCTACCACTAGTCTCCAGGCTGAGTAGCTGCTTTCAGCTGCCACCACCGGACATGTTTCTGGACCCCTGGGTCGAGAGCCTGTTGCTCTCGGGGGGCCTTAAACAATGCACATCCTGGGACAAGGTGCCAAGCCTCCTCCCCCAGGATGAGCAGGGTCCACGTAGGGGAAGCTTCATAGGCTTGCTGCCTTTGTGAGCTTCCCCAAGCCACTTGCTGCTTCAGCAACTGGTCCCCACTGGTTCAGACCCTCACTTTGGGCGGGAGAACCAGCGGGGAAGACAAGTTAGGTGTGCCCGCCTCTGCCAACTCCACCCCTCAGGTGGCGGAGGCATGGTGAAGCACAACTCTCAGCCCCCGCCATCTTGAATAAGGGGGGACCCAGCCAACCAGTGAAAGGCTTATGCCCCCCTCCCACTGGAGGGTGGCATAATAGGGGGTGTACCCACCCCAGGGAAGGGACCTATTTGTCCCAACCTTTTACCTACCTGTAACACCCCTAAATGTAGTATTTAGGGGCACCCCTGAACCTGGCTTCCTAATACAAGAAACCAGAAGAAGAAAAGGACTGACCAGCCGTGCCAAAGCTAACAAGAGGAGGACGCCCACTGACTTGGCTCTAGCCCTACCAGCCTGTCCCTACCTCGAACCTGCAGAAGCGACTCTTCGGTGTGTCCAGCAGCCTGAAGAACCCCGAGGACCTACCCTGCCTTCAAAAGAAAAGACTCTGTCCCCCGTGAACACCGGATTTGTTAACTAACAGTCTACACCACTCTGCACCTGACAGCTACAGCCCGAGTTCGAGTGGCCCAACCCCAAGAGAAGGTCTTCCAGGCGATCCTGAACTGAGAACCAGTGACCCCTGACCTGCCTCAAGCCTCCAGCCGACGCCTGCAGCCTCAAACCGGAAGGTATCCCAACCGCGACCAGGAGCTGGTAAGAAGATCTGACCCTAACAGGCACCCCTGCACCCGACGCCCCACGGCCTTATGTGGCCCAACCGACGGTGCCTAACCAACCACCAGCATCCCAACTTACCTCTCCAAGTGGCGGTCGCCCCCAAAAGACCTTCGTCCCCGAGCCTGCCGTTTGTTTGCATACTTGAGACTTCCCATTGAAAGCTACAGTGGACTCGACGCCAAAACAGCACTCTGCACCCGGCCGCTCCAGTGCCGCTGAGGGTGCACCTTTTTGTGCTGGCTTGAACCCCCATTTGCCCTGAGCTTAAGTCCAGGAGTTTTGCTCCCACAAACCAGTGGCCTGCTTGTAAGCAGCCACCAACTGGAGGCCCACTATCCCTCATTGGATAACATTGGACCTCAGCATCCGTCGCCCTAGTGCCGCTGAGGGTGTAACAAAAGTGCATCCTTGACCTTGGGGGACCTCTGAATCTAACCCCAGAATACCAACTCCCACAGCAAAGTATTTACCTGTTAACTGATAATACTATCTTCCCCCATAGGATAACATTGACTGTTTTTCTATGAAAAGTTTCTAAGTGTGGAGTTAGAAAATCTAAGAAATCCTTTAAAACTGTAACTAAATAACCAAAACGCTTTTACTTACCTGATTACAGGAAATGTGTCAGTGCAGTATCCAGGTATACTGCACTGTGTGAGAAAAGTAATATGAAAAGTAACTTACATGATACTCTACTAAAAAGAAAATACAAAGTATACATACTGTAGTCTGAAAAGCATTGCATTTTCAGTAGCACTACTGTAATCAAATCAAAGTGCACATACAATTGTAAATCAAACTATTTACAAACTGCATTACTACTGTAAAGTATTTATTGCTTACTTGTGGCAGGCTCGCTTGGTTCTAGAAAATAAAATAACAAAGAATATTTTTATATAAAATTAATTGGTCTGAAGTTCAGTCTTTGAGTATGTGATATAATTTGCTGATTGAGTGTGTACAACAAATGCTTAACACTTCCCTCTGATACAGCCTTACTGCTCGACCACACTACCACAAATAGAGAGTAAGGTGCTATCTACTTTTACCTATGCCTACCTTTGGGGTTCCATTGGACTCTGTTTACACTATACCTCACTTGGGTATAGTATATACAGAGCCGTTTTCCTACGCTATCCTCTCCCTTTATTATGCCCCAGTGGGACCTCAATCTTGTTCTCACTTTCCTTATGTGCGCTCCCTTTAAGCCCCTGGACTACTGTCCACTCAGGCACCTTACCATAAAGATGGCCTTTCTCATGGCTATAACATCTGTTTGGAGGATCAGTGAGCTTCAGGCCTTGTCATCCACCCTCCTTATCTGAACATCTACCCAGACAAACTGGTGCTTTGTACGAGAGCTTCATTTCTCCTTAAAGTGGTCACTTCCTTTAACGTAATCCAATGCATCTCTCTGCCTACTTTTTTTGTTCCGCCTCATCCCTCCAAGGAAGAGGAGAGACTTCACTGTCTGGATCCAAAAAGAGTGTTGTCGTTCTACTTTGAATACACGCAAGAGTTCTGGGTGGACGACCAACTCTTCGTGGGGTTTGTCAGAGCAAAGAAAGGACAGGAGAGGAGGACTATCTCATTATGGATCATACTCTGTTAAAATCTGCTTCACAATGGCTAAGAAACAACCCCCTGAGGGTTTGGGTGCTCATTACACCAGAGCTAAATTTGCAACCACTGTGTTAGCTCATTGAGTTCCCATCCTAGACATCTGCCAGCCTCCACTGTGGGTTTCCATGCACATTTTTACCAAACTCTGCTGCCTGGACAGTCAGGTCCGTAGGGATGGGCAGTTTGACTGTTAGGTCCTGCAGGACTTCCTTATGTGAAATTGGTCCACAGACCCACATTCGGGCAGGTATTGCGTGGGTATCTATTCTGAGGTAAGGAATCTGAGGCTAGAACCCTCTGTCCGATGAACAAGTTACTTACCTTTGGCAGAGACTGTAACAAGCCGCAGATTCCTTACGGACCTTACCGAAGGATACGGCTGATGACTGGAAACTTCTAGAATGTGAAGGTATCCATGTGAAAGAATTTGTATTGGACAGCTAGCAAGAGAACCAGGGAAACACATGACCTGTTCTTCCCATTTGGGACTTGAGTATATGGATGAGGGTTGGGTGGTGGACAGTGTCATAGGCAGGAGACTGGGGTCATTTTTTAGGATATGGATAAGTGTGGTGTGGCGGACAGTGTCAAAGGCAGGAGATCAGGGTCGATTTGTCCTTCTTGTGTAGTGAGGTCTATAGTCTGGTTGGGAGAGCGAGGGAAGGCTCATTCTCTAGTCCCTTGTTTGTGTATATATAGTTTTTATTCAAGTCAGGAGGTTTTCATCAACAGCTTTCATGGTTGCTGTCTTAGTGCTGCGGTAACCTGGAGTCAGATTGATAGGCATGCTTGAGTTGGTTATTAATGTTCTTACAGTTGTACAGAGACTGCTTCTTCAATTACCTTCCTGATGAATGGTAGATGATGGATGATAGGCTAGCAGTTCGTGAGGTCATCAGGGTCTACAATGGGTTTCTACAGAAGTGGGAGGATCAAGCTCCTCTTATTAATTTCTGGGAAGAACCCTTGTGAACGAGAGAGGTTTACAGTGATGATTAGGAGTGAGAAAGCTTTTTAGGAGTGGGCTTTGATGAAGAAAGAGATCCTCATAGGAGGTATCTTTGAGGGAGCTGAGGATGTCGGTGAGGTCTGTGAGAGAGAGGAGTTTGAAGGATTGTCATTGCAGATTGTTGCGTGGCTGGATCTGGTCTATGTGGGAACTAGCTTTCTGCTGTCAATGTATTGAGAGATCTTTTCGAAGTTTTTACTGAAGATGTCAGTTGTTTGTGAAGTGTGGGATTGTGGTATCATGCAGCGTGTTGATTCGGTGCTTGAATTTCTTGAACAGAGGTCTGCTTCTATTGGCTGCTACCTTCATTTTGCTTGCATAGTAGTTGGCTTTAGTTGTTTTTATGATTTGCCTGAATGTTTAGTGGAGGGACTTTAATAGTGTAAGGTCATCAGGGCATCTGCTATTACTTTTTCTTTCCTGTTGTTCTCTTATAGGCTGACCATGATCATTTGATTATGTGTGAAGTAGGGTGATAACTATAGCGAAATGACTGGTACCGCCCCGTACTATGAGTGGATTGCATTGGATGGATGGTGATGTTGAGAATGCGACTTTTGCAGTGGGTTGGTTGGGTGAGAAACTGTGCCATTTTGAGACTGTCGATAAAGTTGAGGGTGTCTTGTTTTTTGCTTGCATTACTTGTCTGGGGGGTTGAGGTCAGCTAGGATGGTGGTGTTGGTGAGCCGAATCAATGGAGTAGAGAGATCCTAAAAGCATCTATAAAGCCTTTCTTCTATTCAAGAGGGTCACAGATGAGGCATACGTGACCCACTGGGTTGTGGAGAATGGAAAGTGGCTTGTGAGAAGTTCTACAATCAATCAATCAATCATAGGCATTTATAAAGCGCACTACTCACCCGGAGGGTCTCAAGGTGCTAGGGGGGGGGGGGGGGGGGGGTCCGCTACTGCTCGAACAACCAGGTCTTGAGCTTCTTCCTGAAGGAGAGGTGGTCTTGGGTCAGGCGTAGGTCGGTGGGGAGGGTGTTCCAAGTCTTGGCGGCCAGGTGGGAGAAGGATCTTCCTCCTGTTGTCGCTCTGTGGATGCGGGGGGACGGCTGCGAGGGCGTGACTGGTCGAGCGGAGGTGGCGTTTGGGAGCGCAGAAGTTGAGGCGGCTGTTGAGGTAGGTCGGGCCTTGGTTGTGTAGGGCTTTGTGTGCGTGGGTGAGGAGCCGGAAGGTGATTCTTTTGTTGATCGGGAGCCAGTGCAGGTCTCTCAGGTGTCTGGAGATGTGAGTTCGTCTGGGGACGTCGAGGATGAGTCTCGCCGAGGCGTTCTGGATCCGCTGGAGTCTCTTCTGGAGCTTGGCGGTGGTACCGGCGTAGAGGGCGTTGCCGTAGTCCAGTCGACTGGTGACGAGGGCCTGGGTGACCGTTTTCCTGGTCTCGGTGGGGATCCACCGGAAGATCTTACGTAGCATGCGCAGGATGTTGAAACAGGACGAGGAGACGGCGTTGACTTGTCTGGTCATGGAGAGGGAGGAGTCCAGGATGAAGCCCAGGTTGCGTGCGTGGTCTGTCGGTTTGGGTGCGTTGCCCAGGGCGGGGGGCCACCAGGAGTCGTCCCAGGCGGAGGGTGAGGAGCCCAGGATGAGGACTTCCGTCTTGTCTGTGTTCAGTTTCAGGCGGCTGGTCGTCATCCACTCGGCCACGTTTTTCATCCCTTCGTGTAGGTTGGCTCTGGCGGTGGCGGGGTCGGTGGTCAGGGAGAGGATCAGCTGGGTGTCATCGGCGTAGGAGATGATGTTCAGGTTGTGTTGGCGTGCGATGGCCGCAAGGGGGCTCATGTAGACATTGAAGAGGGTGGGGCTGAGCGAGGAGCCCTGAGGGACGCCGCAGATGACTTCCGTGGCTTCTGATCTGAACGGGGGCAGGCGGACTCTCTGTGTCCTTCCGGTGAGGAAGGAGATGATCCATTCCAGTGCCTTCTCCTCGATCCCGACGTTGCTGAGGCGCTGCACTAGGGTGCGGTGGCAGACAGTGTCGAATGCCGCGGAGAGGTCCAGGAGGATGAGGGCCGCTGTTTCTCCGTTGTCCAGCAGGGTTCGGATGTCGTCGGTGGCAGCGATGAGGGCGGTCTCGGTGCTGTGGTTGGCCCGGAAGCCTGACTGGGAAGGGTCGAGGGAACCAGTCGTCTCGAGGAAGGCTGCCAGTTGCTTGTTGATGGTCTTCTCGATGACTTTGGCTGGAAACGGGAGGAGCGAGATGGGGCGGTAGTTCTTGAGTTCGGTGGGGTCCGCCGTTGGTTTCTTTAGTAGAGCTCTGAGTTCGGCGTGCTTCCAGCTCTCAGGGAAGGTGGCGGTGTCGAGGGAGGTGTTGATGATGTCCCGCAGGTGGGGTGCGATGACAGCGTCTGCCTTGTTGAAGATGTGGTGAGGGCAGGGGTCGGTTGGGGATCCGGAGTGGATGGAGTTCATCGTGCTGATGGTGTCTTCGAGGGTGATCGGTGTCCAGGCGTTAAGGGTGGTGGTGGGGGGCGTTGGTTTGGTCGTGGGGAGCGTTGGTTGTGTTCTGAAGCTGTTGTGTATGTCAGCGATCTTGTTGTGGAAGTAGGAGGCGAGGGAGTTGCAGAGCTCTTGCGATGGGGTGATGTCGTTGGTTCCGGCGTTGGGGTTGGAGAGCTCTCTGACGATGTTGAAGAGTTCCTTGCTGTTGTGTGCGTTGTTGTCCAGCCGGTCCTTGAATGCTGTTTTCTTGGTGGCGTGGATCAGTTGATGGTGCATTCGGGTGGCGAGCTTGAGGGTAGTCATGTTGTCCGGCGTTGGGTCTCTTCTCCAGGCTTTCTCGAGGGCTCTACAGAGTTGTGTGTTGCTTGTTGATGATGGTGAATGGAAACTTAAAAGAGTACACTATCGCCTAATAAGGGTATTTTGGTGCTAGACACTAATGATATTAATCTGAAAAGGAGGTTCTAAATGAGAAGAGAAGAGGAGGCTTTTAAGGTCTTATGAAAGGTAAGATGGATCATTAATTAGATGGAGTGAGCTAGGAAAAGCGTTCCATGCTTTATCTGCCAGAAAATAGACTGAATGCTCTTCAGATCTGTCAGGCCAGGTTTTTGGAATGGACATTATTCTGTGTGAAGAGAAATGGAGAACTCTGCAATTGCTATAGTTAACTAGTTGAGATTGAAGGTAGACGGGGTTAGAGCCATAAAACACCTACTGAACCAAACCTAAAGACTTGAACTTGATTTAGCTAGGGACAGGGTGCCATTGTAGTGAAGAATAGTAAGGAGATACAAGAGAGTGATAAGGAAGTTGGAAAATAGCCGCAAGTGCTATATTCTGAATCCTTGCCAGTCTACCAAGAGCCGAAGCTGGTAGACCAAGTCGGGAGAGGATTGTAGTAGCTGAGGTTAACTATATAAACAACAGTTTGACAAGAAGAAATCAGAAGAATGGGTAAGATTTTGCAGAGTAATGGCAAGTGATAAAAACAGGAAGAAGAGGGCACTAACAATCTGTGAGAATGCAGAAACTTAGTCAAAAAAACACACCAAGATTTCTGACTAAATAAACTGGAGTAGGAGTAGGGGCAAGTTAAGGCAGCCAACGAACATCGGATCATTTGACGACATCTTTACTGACTGTCAGAATGTCCATTTTGTCTGTATTGATTTTGTGAGAGTATTTTACTCATCCAATCCACCACCTCAGAAGGGCAAAAAGTCAGCTAGTTCTATCTAGAATTGGAGTAGAGAAGAATCATGGAGAATGAGACATAAAGTAACATCCGCATATGTCATAAACCAAAATCTAGAAGTCCAGATAAGCGTAGCCAGAGGGTTTACATGCGCATTAAATAGTGTAGGGTTAAAAGAGGACTGCCATAAGCAAAAGGCATGAAAGAGTATCTGTAGGGTGGACAATGGTTGGCCTGTGAACAATTGCCAAGATAAGCGGAGATCTAGGACAAGGCATAGCCAGAAACATCAAGAAAGGAGAGCCAAGAAAGAATCAAATAAGAGACTGTGTTGAATGCTGGCGATACGTCTATGACAATTAAAGCAGCAGGACCTTATTGATCAACAATGAGCCACAGATCATCCAAAATAGACAACAAGGTGGGTTTGTTCCCATGAAAAGGATACAAGCAAGTCTAATAAAGTCGAGGAGACAGTTTACAGGAAGAAAGTAAGTTGGTGATTAATTGTTTTCTTTGGATTTTAATGGCAGTGGGAGGAGTGAGATAGGACAGAAATTGCTAAGAAAAGTGGGATTTGCACATGAATTTTTCAGTAGGAGCATCACTAGGGCTAGCTTGCTTCCAGGCAAGGGGAATCAAAGAACTAGAGAGGGAAAGATTGCAAAAGTAACAATGGCAAATATCAGAAAAAAATTAATAACGTGCACGGGACAGAGGTCAGTGGGAGAGCCAAATTGAATGCAAGAGAGATGATGGAGAGTCCTCTCGAGAGAAAGTGGTGAAAAATCTGAAAGAGTAGGTCAAGTCTCTGGAGTAATCACAGCCAGAAAGTAGAGATTTTGGATAGGAAAAAGTGAGACAGGTCAGAAAAGTGAGATTGTGAAAGGGGTTTAAGAATGGGAGCAGCAATGGGGGATCAACAAGAGACTTAACAATTTAAAAAATGTGCTTTGAGTTATTTGGAGTTCAGGTAATAAAGCTGTCATTAAAAAACTTGAACTTGTGTTTATGATAATTTTTTTAAATAGGCAGAACGACTAAAGGAGGCATAGCCCTTATGCTAGGATCTCTCAACCCTGTTACATTAAGTTTCAGGTCAAGGAGTTCCTGGATAAACTGAGGGCAAAACGCCTAGGAAGACGCCTGAGATGATTAAACATTCTGCTAGGAATTTCACAATCCAGGGGATTTATAAGCCACAAATAAAATTTAAAGACTGCTACATCAGTGGGGCATCAAGGGCAGGGCATTGATTCTGGAGAGTAGCAGAAAAGACATGTTTGAACCGGGACCAAATGTGATGTATCACAAACAGCCCAGGCTATCGGACTGAAGAAAAATGATGTGGGAAGGGAGAGCCCAGATCAAGTGTAGTGTATGCCCCACAAAGTAATGTGGACCAATTACTAATTGCGAGAGACCAAAAGTAGAAAATCAATTTAAGAAAGCTACCACAATTGAGGGCAGAGTCTGCCCACAAAATAAAATCACCAATAATGAGGATAAGAAGCAAGGGAGTCAAGAAATCGAAAATACATAAACTGAAATCTGGGCTAGGCAAGAAACAAAGGGCAACATATAGAAAAAAAAATATTGGGAAGAGTGACTTTAGGCCTGAGTAGTTCATGTGTTAAGGGTTCTACAGCAGCCTGAGAAATAAGAGTAGATTTGTTGGTAACTGCTAGCCCTTTACCCAGTACACTGTAGATGGGATGATCTAGTACAAGATACGTGAGGACGCACACTGCTGCAGCAAAACGTGGGACAGATTTCATGTCCATGTCTCAATGATGAAAATTACATCCAGATTAGTAGGAAAGTAGGATTTGCTTTCATGGTTACCCCCATTTTTTGCTCGGTGTCAGTATGTTTTTGACCTAGTCTGATTGGGATCCTGCTAAACAGGATCCCAGTCACTGTGCTTTCTCCCTTAATTGACCATGGTAAGTACTTTTGTACATCCACAATTGGCTACTGGTGTACCCTTGTAAGTCTCTAGTATATGTAATAAGGTACCCAGGGCATAGGTACACCAGGGGTCTCCCATGGCCTGCAGCATGTATTGTGCCACCCATTGGAGCCCACTTAAACTGTGACCACAGGACTGCCATTGTAGCCTCTGTGAGTTGATGCTTGCGCCTCACACAACAGATATTTCCTTATATCTGAGGTCACTGCACTTAAAACCTATAAGTCACCCCTATGGTAGGCCCTTCAGTCCTGAGGGCAAGGTGCATGGTTTGGAGTGTGAGGGTGCCTCTGCATGATCAGGATACCTCCACAAACCCAGGAATCGATTCTCCAAGCTTTGTAAGTGGGGCCAGCCATTTTTATACATATAGTGGACATCACTCAGTACGAGATGTCTAACTATATAGAGGCTGCACTGAAATCGGTCATGTTTGGTATTAAAGATGTTGTAATCATACCCCAACATGATCCCATGTCCTGGGGGACTCCCTTGGGCTACACCTCATTACTCCAGTAACAGCCTTTCAGGTCTGACAGCAAGCCAGTGCTGCTGCCGACCAGAGACACAATTCTGCCCTAAAGCTGCTGAGCCAAACTTGAGTAGGGGAAGGTAGAACAATAGGTTTCCTGTCGCAGTGAGGTGTGACCACCTCCCAGACAGGACTTAGTGTATTTGCACATTGGGTGCCCTCCTTGCATACTTCAGTTCAATGAGCCAGTTCAAGGAGCTCTTGGCTCCCACTCTGGCACAAAACTAGTTAAAGGACATGGTAGTATCATCCCTGCTGCCTAGCCCCTCCACTAAAAGGAACTCCTGAGTCATTCCAACCCTTTCCCTAGGGTCCTTAAGGGCTTACCTGTGGATGGTTCCTTTGATTCATCGTGGGACAATACTCAAACCTGAAACCACGTCAATCTTCAACCGTCTAGGCACTTTGACTCCTCTGGACTTCGCCTCGAACCGAGACTGAACCAAGTAAGACTCCTCCTGCTCCTGGTATCTCTGTTCTGCAAGTCTTCTTTGTTGTCTGTGCTTCTTCCAGGATCCTCACCAGACCTGTGGGCATCAAGTACAGCCAAGTAATCTCATTTGGAGTGAATGAGTCGCTCCACTGCATCTGCAGGCACCACAACGAGGCTGATCGGTCTGCTGCTCCTATCGTCCTATGGACTTCCCGAGGCTCAGCAACACAGGTGGTGGTTCTGCAACTCCCTCAAGACCTGACTTATCCTCACTGCAATTTTGAGGCCAGTATCTCTTGTTGGATCCGCTGGGGCCGAACCGCTGTGCACTGGGTCGACTTGCCCTTACCAGGGCTTGTTGGCTCTGCACTCCAGAGATCCTCAGGCTATGGAAAGCTCCAGCCTACAGCATCTCTTCCCTCAAAGCTCAGTGTCTTCACCATATCCTCTGCACCATGGGCCTGTCTTCTTGGTGATCTGCCCGAGGTCCTCTTGTGACTTCTGTTCCTTCAGCCTGTGGGTCCTCCTGAGGGTTTTCTACTGCTTCAGTGGGCTCCCCTGCTTGATCAGGGCATGCTCTGACTCTCCTGCCTGTTGGTGAGTCTATTGGACCTTGCTGGTCCCAATATTGCTCCTTCTTCGGTCTCCTCGCCAGTTGTGGCTACCAAGGCTTGTTGGTGCTCCTGCCAGACACCGATCACCTAGTCACCAACATGGGACAGCTCGTGCATGGCTCCTTGTCTTCCTCAGCATCTCCTGGTCCTGACAGCTGCAGAAACAGGGTCACCATCGGCACTTCTGAAACTCCTGACATTGGTGGGCATTGTGTCTTCGTGCCTCCTGGTCACTCCTGAGTGGCATAGGCTCTGTCCCCTCTGCTTGCAGGTTCTTCACTTCCAGAATCCACCTTGGATTCCATCGGACTTCATTACCTTCTACAGAGGCATTTTCTTCCAAGTTTTTCCACTTTCTACAGAGGTTTCCAACGTCTCTTCACACCAATGTCCCTAGCTTGCCTGGTGTAGGTGACCTGGTTCCAAGGGCACCCACGGGTCGGGTGGGTCTAGGACCTTTCGTTCTCTGGGAAGGGTCCTTTTGCAAAACTGTAACTGCGACTTCTGTATTGACTACCATTGGGCATTCGGCTGTATTTCCACTCTGCACACAACCTCCGTGGCGTTCCGTGGTACTTACCTTGGGTGGTTCCTTGTGTCCCCATATCCATATTCTTCTTGTCCAAGTCCAGTTCTCCTTTGAAGTTTGCATTCCACTTTCTTAGTTTATGGTCTGGTCTCCCTCTGGAGACCTCTGTATCTTGTGCTACTTACCTTATTGCATTTGAAGTATTTTTGTGTATTGTGTTAATATCTCTGGGTAGGAGCCATACCAATGTTTTAGTGTTGTGTAATAACTATAAGTATTTTTATATAAACACTTTGAGGTATTTTTCGTTTAACTTACACTACATGATTAAACTGGTAAATCAAGCTGCTTAACACTCCTTCAAGGAAAGCCTAGGCGATCTCCAGCTACCACTTTGAGGGCTTTCTATGGTTATCAACGACCACTAAAATCTCACCAGAAGTGTTTCCTGGATTCGTGCAATGTGCATCACTTAAATGAGTGTCCACCATATACTAAGCCAGCCTCCTACAAATACTAACTCATGGATATCCATTGGGTGCTATTTTAAAGAGCGTGAATGTATTGTGCAGCATTTTAAAGTGATTGGTAGGTTGCTGAGAATCGCCTATATCAGTAGAAGAAAGAGCCGTGGACGGAAGTGAATAAGACTGAAATGAAACCTGAGCACGAGTATTACAAGTAGTAAAACATTTGGGGCTGTGAATCTGGTCGGTAAGAGCTGAATCTCTTCTAGTAGATGAAGCCAAACCAGGTGGCTTGTGAACTGAGCAGTGAGGAGAGATGTGGAGAAGTGTGGCAACCCAACAAGAGCAGGCAAAACAGACTAGTGAGTGATAAAGGGGTGTGATAGAGCAGTGGTGTCAAGGTTAGGGTGTATTGACAGAAGAAAATAGCAGAAATGATTTAATCTGGTTGTACCAATTTAGGTTATAGAGTAGGACTGGAAGCATAATGGGCACTGGGCAATTCCGGCGCATAGACGAGATTGCCACCAATGCACCATCTGCACAGACTTGCCTCTGGTGCCTTTAAGTTGGGAATGAGGAGTGGCACATGACATTCCACTATAGGTGTAGGGAGTTCTCCCAAGATGGCTGCTAAAGAAAGTGAAGACAGACAGAGGATGAACTAGGCAAGGAGTTTGTGAGCTCAAGCGCGGGACAGAAGACTCCAAACCAAACTTTGCTTATAACCACCAAAGGTATGCACAATAAATAAGCGATAGTAGCTGCAAAACATTAAATCAGAATTTCGAAAAAACATGCAGCTTTAAGTAACTGCTCACCATACAATAAGTTGTGGTGGTCGAAATAGCCATAAAACTGTTAAAATACCCTAAAATGTATGCAGTAAAAAAGATACAATAAGATCAGCAAAAGAGAGCAACAATTCTAGTTACAAGCACAAATGTGCTACAGGTGGCATCAAGTACTGTTAGTATAGGAGTTACACATGACCTCCTCATTAGACTTGTGTAAGGAGTTCACCCAAGATGGCGGTCAAAGAAAGGGAAGATAGGCATTGGATGAAGTAGGCTCAGAGGGGGTGAAGTGTAAGGTCAGGCAGGAGCCTCCAAACAAAACCGCATTTACAACCTCCCATGGTTAATAAAAGAAATGGGTCTAATAGCCCTAAAAGGTTGAAATAATGAAGCACACATAGGCAAAACACGTGGGTTAAAGTAAAAGCCCACCATAAAACAAGTGAGAGGTAACTGTTGAAATAGCCTTAAAACAAACAAACAAACAGTAGGGTTACACAGGAAAAAGGGTATAAGTTGAACAGCAGAAGAGATCGGCAATCCCGTAAATGAGCACAAACATGCTACTGGTACTATCAGGAAGAGAAGTGGCACAAGACCTCACCATTAATCCCATATGAGGAGTTCCCTCAAAAGAGTAGCCAATGAAAGTGAAGACAGACTGAGGATAAAGTAGACACCGACATGGTGAGTGCAGGGTCAAGGCAGTAGCCTCTCAAGACCAGAAAGGTGCTTACAACCACCCACGGTCATTAGCAGAAAAAGATTATTGCCCCAAAAAGTTAAAACACCAAGAGTGCATGACCAGGATGACTTGTGGATGATGGTGAGGCCTCTGCCTTTTTGTGTGCACTTTGTGCACACTGGATGCTGTTGGTTGTGGGAAAAGGTGGTAGGGTATTTATAGGGATGAAGCGGTAAACCATGTTTCTGTGATGAAGAATGCCTCCAGATTGTGGAATGTGATGATGACTGCGATGGGTGGAGCTTCGAATACTGCACAACTAGTGTTCATGAGTATGAGTTGGAGAGTGCTCAGTAGTTTGTGGTGGTTGGTGAGGGGTTTGAGGTTGAATCTATGTGTTGTACAGAAGTGGAGTTGGAGTAAGTGTCTGCATGGTATAAGTCTAGGCTTGATAATGGTATGAGCAGCTTCTGATGTTGGAGGAGGCTCATGATGCAGTGTTACATTGTAGATATTAATTAGAAGTTAGCTGAGATTGTAGAGTAGCACATATTTTGGCAAGAGGCCCTTCCTGGCCAGAGCAGACCCAGAGAGAAGATGCCATCGTCTTTAATGCCCTTTGTTGAGAACACCCTTTTGATTAGCTACCATGTGGCCTGGATGGAAGTGGAAGAGAGTGTTGGAAGTTGTCTCCTACTAGATTGTTGGGTTTGACTCCGTGTCGGACATGGTATGTGGTCCTTTTTAATTAATTGACTGGGCAGGAGCTGGTGGCAGATCCTGATTTGATGTAGGCAGGTGTGAAATTATCCGGGATGCCTGTGCTGATGTATGCTAAATTCTTGTGGGAGACTTTATTTGATCCTTTTGAAGTGTATGGCTGATTTTAATTGGTGGAGGTGGGTTTATTGTGCCAGGCAAGAAGCTGTTATGTGTTGAATTCTGGGCCAAGACTGTATAGCGCAAAACTAAGGCAAACTGTATTAGCATGCTACACTGCCTAAATTACCTGCTACCAGCAACAGAGCTTAGGATAGGAGTACTGTTAATAGTGTTCTAATATGGGATGAGATTGTTCCCTACAATGTCTAGACAGCATTCCACAATCTAGTTCAGTGGTGGAAGAGTGATGATCTCTTTGGGTAGCCATTAGAGGCTCTGTGTTTCCCAGTTTTATTCATTAAATAGTTGAGGACGCAAGTGCACAATGAAGAAAAGGGGTCGGGAGAAAATGTGCCTGGCATCTTACTCCTCCAGCACATAGCATCCATAATCTATCACTCTTTGGAATTTGTTTACATCAATTGCACAAATAACAAAAAGGTTATAAAAACAAAACTACATATTTACACATAGTGACTGACATAGGGACATAAGCCCAACCCTTGTCAGAGAACCTTTATAATTCATTAGTTCTACTTCTTTCTAATTTAGAGACCGTGTACTTAGACATTTCATATTGTTATCCATATTCTAATCAGACCTTTAATACTCTTTTGATGATAACTATTTTGTTATTTAGTGAAGAACAAAAAGCTTATTTTAGATAGATGGTCTATTAACGTCAGCGACAAACTAAAGTCTCCAGTATTATAGTATTTTAATTAATGGATGATGAGACTCTACGGAATATTCAATTGACAGTTGCACAATACAAACAATTCAACCAAAGAAGACCCAGGATTCAAACTGGTTTTTGAGACTATAGGTGGTATTCTCATTAATACATAACAAATTCCCAAATGACATAAAGATCCTAAGATCCTTCTGCAATGTATCTCCACTCAGTTAATCCCCATTAGAAAATCTTTGTCATTACCACAAATTTGTACGCCGTGTTGGAAAATAGTCACCCATTCAGTATGTTCTTATTTAATAGATATCAAAATAACGGTAAGGCCCAACACATTACATAACATGACAATGAAGAAGTTATCTACTATGTTCTACATGGAGTCCGTGGAGGTCCAGCCATACTTTTCTGACAATCAGTATGTCTCAACCAACCAACTGATTGCTGGCTGTATTTCTAACTTGTAGTTAGTGAAGGTTTTTCTTTTTCGTTAAGTGTATACTATTTTTCACAGTTGAGGAAATGATTAGTTGACCCTGTAAGGTGTTGTAAATTGGGGAGAGGTGAACAAAAAGATTTTCTTTAAATATATTATTCTCATCTTGAAGAAAGTCAAGATTGCTAACATTATGTAATGAAGTGGTAGATGTTAAGGATTATGTTATAATCGTTGCTACCTTAATTGTGACTGGTTTACCCTTTGAATCTTTTTATGTATTAATCTGTAACCAACTGTCTTGCATCTGTTGGGAAGAACCAGCTATTCAGGCATTTAATGTGATGTACTCTAGTGATTTTGAACACCATCTGCTTTTATTTGATACTCCAAATAAGTTTGAATTCAGTCCAGCTGAGGTGTGATGTGCATGTTCAATAATCATGGTGACACTGATATTCCAAAGAAAGAAACCATTCAGGATCAATACCGATTTGTTTTTAAATAGTGTTTCCATTGACATATTTAAGAGGCGTAAATAACTTTTTGCTCGGTTTACTGGTACACAATCTACTGATCTCAGAAGCATGGAAGGCTATAAGTTTCTTGATATTATGTTGTGTTTGCCATTATTACTGAGCTCTTTTCACAGCACTGATTGCCAAATCGGAATCTCACTTCTGTTTACAGGGCAAGCAGTGTTACTTCTCAACATTGTGTATGTGTAACATTCTGATCTCTGTTATTAGGTAAAAAAGCTGAAGAGATGTTTTTGTCACTCAAACAAGAAGGGAATGCATTTGTGAAAAAGGCACAGTATAAGCAAGCAATTGGAAAGTATAGCGCATGCGTGGAGTTAAATTCTGAAGAGAGTTCAATATACACTAACAGGTAAGCCCTGGATTTGGCAAACTTTCAATGATGTATTCATCTTATTTTGGTATTTGTATTCCTTCCTTACACTCAGAAATTACGTTTTGACATGTTGTAACATGATTTCATTTTATGTTAAAATTAAATATGCTGTTGCTGTGCATTTTTTGGGAATCCAAAAACATTCTTTATGTATTTCACATTTGGAGAAAACCTTTGATGCAAACCTCTTCACATCCCTTGTAGTTTTAGTACACAAATAACTACAACAGGAAACCATCTTTTCCTATATTGCTGGCAGACCTAATGTTATCAGAATTTAATTAAGCACAGACAGGGGGGGCGTGGCTAGCCGAGCTGCGGAATGGCCGCTGCCTAAGCGAGCTCCGCCGGCCGGAATCAGATCCTGCAATAAATCCTGTACAGTTGGGCTACTTGTGACCGCCGAGGTCTGCTGGTCAATGAGCGCATGGTGTAAGGCGCCCGCCTGTGATAGTTGGTGAGCCGGGAGGCTTTAACGACGGAGATACGGCGCTCGGTGCGCTGCGGCGGTGTGAGGGGCCGCAGCGGCCGGAGCCTGGAGTCAGCATCGCGAAACTCGAGGCCGAGGCGCCAACGTAGGCGAGGGCCCGGCGTCGCTGATTGCCTGGATCGCTGGCACGGAGCGCAACAGCGGGGGCGACCTGGCGGCCACTGCAGATCCTGAGGTGCTGTGAGAGGACAGTGCGGAGGAGAAGGCTGGGCACTCGCGCTGCGGGACATATCGGGTGGAGGCGGCGGAGGACTGCCTAGCTGCTTATCTGCCGCCATAAGGTGAGGTGCCGACCTCCGCGTGGACCTGGGCCCTGGTAGTTGGATGTTGTGAGCGGCGGGGCCTGCTGCGGGTGGCCATCTGGCGGACAAGGGCGCTAGCTGTGGCCACGAGCAGACTGTCGGTGACTGGAGGGAGCGAGGCCATGCGAAGCTGTGCCCTGGGCCTATGAAGACGCGCTTGTTGGGCCTGGCTGAGGTGGTGATGATTCGGACGTGGGAGAGTGCCTTGTGACCTGTGAGACTCTGCCTGGGGACGGGGCTGCTGGCGTTGCGCTGGGCTGGTGGAGCTGCGGAGAGGAGCGACCGACAGTGTAGGAGTGGGAGGTGTTGCTTGCACCACGAGCCGAGACCGGGCGCTACTCTCGCCCGCTGTGCCATCGGCCCCAGACGGTCCCTGCCTGGAGAATCTGAGGAGCTGCGTTGTGTGATCGACCTGGGCGGCTCGCCCCGTGTCCGCGCGGAGCCGGTGGGATACCCGAGGAGGTGGCCATGGGGAAGCACGACACGGAGCAGTCGAGGTTGACCTTCGACAGCAAGCGAGCTACTCGGCAGGCCGACACGGGACCGGAGATGCGGGCCGAAGGTGGATCTGACCTGGGGGTGGACGATCACGGAGAAGACCTGAGGACCTTGATGCTGGAGATGAGGTCCAGCCTCCGGAACATAGATACGAAACTGGATACCCTGACCTCTCAGCTCGAGACGGTGAAGACACAGGTGACTGCGCATGAGGCGCGCCTGGATACGCTGGACGGTCGAGCTGCGGACTTCCATGAATTTCAAGTCGAGACGAAGGAGCAACTCCTGCACATGGATAGACTGTTGAGTGTTATTAGGGCCAAGAATGACGATTTGGAGGCCCGGTCGCGCCGCAGCAACCTCCGCGTCACCGGGATTCCGGAGACGACCGCCATTTCCAAAATGGAAACTTACATCACCGATCTGCTGCGCGAGCTGTTTGACCCGCATCTCTCCGCGGTCTTTGTGGTGGAGAGGGCGCATAGGTCGCTTGGCCAGAAACCGCCAGTTGGGGCACCTCCGAGGCCCATCATAGCTAAACTCCTCAACTATCAGGACAGAGATGTGATCCTTTGGCTGGCTAGAGAGAAAGGCAAGATCACACATCGAGGGAACGCAATATCCTTTTATCCGGACTTTACTCCGGCAGTGCAGGCGGCGCGAAGGGAGTTTGCGCCGTTTAAGAAACTCCTCCTTCAGGCGCAGATCCCATATTCGCTGCTATACCCGGCGAGGCTCAAGGTATCGTTTGAAGGTACTACACATTTTTTTGCGACCGCTAAGGAAGCGCTGAAATTCGCTAAACATGTAGGCGGCAAGAAGCTCCAACGACTGTCGAGGGTGGCGGAGAATGCAGATGGCGCCCTGAATGACAATGACTGAGTGGTATTGTATAACTGGCGGATACTTTCGCTGCCTGGGCAGCTGAGCACCTGTTTGTTGAGTGGATGTGGAGTCGGCTTCCTCTTCTGTAAAGTTCTGCCGAGACACCTTGCAACTTTATTTTGTATACTTCGACCTAGTGCGGGCCGTGTAGCCTGCAGACTTTCGGGCCGCCCTGTTTAAGTCAGGGTACGACGCTGGCTCCGGCACGTCCCCATGGGAAGACTCCCGACTATGTTGGAGGTTTTTGATTCCGGGGTGGGTACTACACGACCTAATTGGGGGGTTAGTGTGGGTGGGGGGTGGTTGGTAAGGTTAGTTCTTTGTTGGTTTGTTGTCCACTGCACGTCTTTACTGCTGGCTGTCTGTATGGGTTCTGGAGCGTTTGCACTGCTAACTGTCAACATGTCCTACTGTAATTTGTTGAATAGGTATGTGGAATGCCAGGAGTAGATAAAACTTTAAACTGCCTCACATGGAATGTTCGGGGGCTCAACGACCATCGGAAGGTTCGGTTGGTGCATGCATACCTGGTGCGTTATGGGGTGGATGTCTGCATGTTGCAGGAAACGCACCTTAAAACCGCCCCCGCCCGCGGCCTGCGTCACGCTAGATGGGGGCACGTGTATTCAGCCATATATTCCAACTATGCCCGTGGGGTGGCGATCCTAATACATCGTGGGTTGGACTGGCAGGAGAGTTCGGTTCAGTGTGATCCGGAGGGTAGGTTTGTGGTGGTCCAGGGCATTGTATGCGGTGTGTCAGTGGTGTTTGTGGCGGTGTATGGACCGAATGTCGACTCCCCTGGCTTCTACCATAAGCTGTGGGGGCAAGTGAAGGCCACTGGTTGTGGGACGATTATCTGGGGAGGCTTTTGTAATGCCGTACTGGACGATAAAGTAGATAGAAAGGGGGTGGCTCGGACTTTGAATCCGCTGGCAGGCGCCGCGCTGGGGGACATCTTGACTGATGGGGCGTTAGTTGATGTCTGGCGAGGGAGACATGCGGACCTGCGGGAGGGTACCTGCATATCGACACATAGTGGAGCGTGGTCCCGTCTAGACTTCTGGTTGGTGTCGCGGGACGTCGCGCTGTGGACGGCACAGGTGGAGCACATGCCCCGCTCGCTTTCTGACCATGCCCCCTGCATGTTGCAACTGCTAATCCCTGGCGATCCCTTTCTGGCGTTTTCGTGGCGGCTCCCGCCTCACGCTTTGCTTGATGAGGCGTTCAAGGAAGAGATACGGACTGATATTACTGACTACTTTGAGCAGAATGTAGGTTCAGTGGCTGAGGTGTCGACTTTGTGGGAGGCCTTTAAGGCCGTTTTAGGGGCCAATGTATTGCCCGGCAGGCAGGTGTGCTGAAGGCGATACGGGGCACCCTGGCGGCGCTTAAGGCGGATATCAAACGGCTGGAATGCGCCTTTTTCGAGGATGGTGGGTCGGCGGTGGCGGGGCAGCTAAAAACTAAACTACTGGAATATGATGAAGAGGCGGTGAGGGAGGTCAAATTCTTAGGGAAATATGCAGAGGCTAGGCGCTATGGCGAGGGAGGGCGACCCGGGAAGGCCTTGGCAAATATGCTTTGACCGCCTCGGTCCGCGACTTATATTCACGAACTGCGCACGTCGGACGGCGGGCGACTCCATGATAAAGGAGAGATTGTGGGAGCGTTCTCGGAGTTTTACACTCGACTATATACCAACATCCAGAATGCGTGCCCTGAAGGGCTCGCATCCTTCCTTGACTCCATCGCACTGGTGTGGTTCAACAATAAACACAGGGAATATATGGACCTCCCTATCGATGCCGGAGACGTGGCGCAAGTTATAAGAAGCTTGCCGCCTGATAGGGCGCCGGGACCGGATGGCCTGACAACAGCTTTCTACAAGGCGTACGCGGAAGAGCTGGCGCCTCGGCTGTTGGCAGTGTATGAGGAGGCCTTGGTGTTGCCGGCTACCATGCGGGAGGCGCTGATTATCACATTGTTGAAGCCGGACAAGCCGGCGGACGATCTCAATTCCTATCGGCCCTTATCACTGATTAACGTTGACATGAAAATCCTAGCCAAACTGCTCGCGAACCAAGTGCAGCCCATGTTGCCGCTGATCGCCCTTCCAGACCAATCCGGCTTTATACCGGGAAGGGCGACCTCCCATAACCTGCGAACCGTCTTTGCCGCGTTGCATTACCTACACCCTGAGGTCAAGGCTGCAGTGGTATTTTTAGATGCCACTAAGGCCTTTGACACTCTCGAATGGCCTTATCTATTCCTTATATTAGAGCGAATGGGGTTCAGCGCGCTACTGCTTAAGAAAATCCGTCTGCTTTACACCATGCCAAGGGCCAGGGTAAGAGTCAATGGACTGGTGTCGGCGTCGTTCCCTATCCTACGTGGTTCTCGGCAGGGCTGTCCTCTATCTCTGCTGCTGTTTGCCATAGCTATGGAGCCGCTTGCGGCCCGGATCAGACAACACCACACAGCAAGAGGTATAGGCTTCAGCTCTAGAAATCTTCTTATCTCACTTTACGCAGACGATGTGACCCTTTATCTTATCAATCCTGCTGATAATTTGGATCCTGTCTTGCGGGAATTTGTTCGCTTTGAGGGCCTCGCGGGCATTTCCATCAATTGGTCCAAATCGGTCATCTTTCCCCTAACGGACGGTACTAGTGAGGTGCCCTCTGACTACCCTCTGCGTTGGGAGGCGGAGGAGGTTAAATATTTGGGGATCTGGATTAGCCGGGATCTTCAGGAAATTTGGAACCTTAACTTTGGCAGGGCAATGATGTGGCTGGGTGAGAAAGTGAAATCCTGGGCTTCCCTGCCCCTGTCGCTCGCTGGGCGGATTGCATTGACAAAAATGGTAGTATTACCCAAATTTCTTTACTTATTCGTCAATATACCTATCCCGCTTACTTCGCACTTTTTTGCTACTTTGCGGTCCCATCTGGTAGCGCTGGTATGGTCGGGCGGACAGGCCAGGGTGGCGTGGGATACGTTAGTGCTGCCGCTGAGACAGGGGGGCCTGGGCGCTCCTGACATGAAGTTGTATGCCCTCTGTGCGCAGGCTCAGTTCGTACATTTTTGGGCCCACCCTACCCCCTATCAACCCCACGTAGCGGTGGAACGGGACGCGGTTGCGCCCCTCCCGCTGAGCGTGGCGGTTTGCGCCAAGGCACGGCACCCAAGAACAGACGTGGACACAGCTGGGATGCTGCAGTGGGTGTGGGAGGAGTTGCGCAAGAGGGCCGGGGTTCCATTGTTGTATGCACCCTCGCTTCCTTTGATGCATAATCCGATACTGCCCTGTGTGGCTGATGGAATAGCCGGCCACCTCGCTGATAAGCTGCATCTCCGCACTTTTGCGGACTTGTTTCCTGAGGGCCAGTTCATGCCTCCTCCGGTGCCGGAGGAGGGGGGTGCGGTGCCTTTTTCCGAATTGTTTCTGTACCACAAACTGAAAGCGGCATGCCGGGCGCTGTCTGGAGATTTCCCTGACGCGCCTCCAGTCTTTACGGCCTTGGAGGCTGTGGTGGGCTCCCCGTCTCCCCGAAAATTGGTAACTCGTATTTATCGCCACATGCAGCGCACGGACCTGGTGGGGACGCCCAAGTCTATGCAGTGTTGGAATGGTGAGCTCCAGCCTGAGATAACTGCAGAACAGTGGGAGTTTTGTTGTGGGCAGCTCACAGAGCTTTCGCCAAACTACAAGTTGCGTCTCATACATTTTAAATACCTGCATTGCGTGTATAGAACCCCCATCAGCCTAAAAAGGATGGGGTTGAGGGAGACGGACGACTGCTGGCGTTGTGGATCCGCCTTGGCCTCCTTTTTGCACATAGCATGGTCGTGCCCGAAGCTGGTGGGGTACTGGTCTCAGGTTTTTTTCCTAATCAACCAGATTGTGGGCCGCTCTGACGCCCCCTCCCCCCTGCTCGGGCTCTTGGGTTATGTTCGAGACACTCCGCCACAGTCGCGCAAGTTGCACGCGTTGCTTCTGCTGTTTGCCAAGAGGCGGGTGGCAATCCACTGGGGGAGAAGTGGGATACCCACAGTGAAGGGCTGGCTGGCTGACGTCCCGTATGGGCATACGCAGCTAACCACGTTTGGGGAGTTGTTGCCGGCTGCGTCCAGGCCCCGTGACATCTGGGAACCGTTTGTGAGCTGGGCTCGGGAACATCAGGTGGGGGAAGTGGTAGGAGATGTTGTGAGTGAATGATTGCGGTGTGCGGGGGAGCGGAGAGGGCACTTTGAGGCCCGGGTGTTTCCCATCGTGCTAACAGAACAAGTCGGGTTGGAATGTCCCTACGTGCGGCCTATGCCCACGTTACCTTGTGTGGTGCGGTAGGGTGGTGGGACCCCCGGGCTCTTAAATCCAACTCCATGGCCTGGGATAGCTACAGATGTTGACATGTTGACCATTGAAATGTGTCCTTTTTTTGTATAACACCCGACAGCTTCCTGTATTACAATGTCATGCTGATGTGGACTGACATGTTTGTTGGTTGTATTGGCTGTTTTGCAAAATGTTCAATAAAAACAAAAACAAAAAAAAATTAAGCACAGACAGCTCGGGGCGTGGTCAACCGGGCTGCGAGATGGCCGCTCTGTGAGTGAGCTCCGCCGGCTGCACCCAGTAATCCTGTAAAAATCCTGTACCGGACACACACGGCGTCCCGTTCTGCACACCAGTTGGCGGCGGAAGCCCCGGTGCCTCACCGATCGGACTCTGGTGGTTGCCGGATGTGGGGGAGCTGAGTTATGCGCCTGGACGTCCTGGCCGAGTCGTCATAGAGTCGGCGGCCTGCGGCCTTGGAGCCTGAGGCGGGCGCGGGCGGCTACTGTGGCCCACGGAGTGTGGGGCCTGAGGGCAGACGCCGGGGCGCGACATATCAGCCGAGCTGCGCGAGCGGAGCACCCCGGAACAGTACTGGTGGGCCACTAGAGTGCTGGGGCTGCGGCACTGGTCTCCCTATATCCGTCTGCCGCGAGCGTGGACACAGATCTCCATCGGGCCTGATTTGGGAGAGCCCTGCAGGCGAGGCCGCCATTTTGAGTCGGAGCTCGGCGGTTGGATAGCGGCTGTACGCGGAGGCCATCTACCCTATCGGGCCTAGGAACGGCCCCGAAATGAAGCACTCACGTTGCGGAGAAAGCCTGTAAATTGCTGTTGTGGACACAAGCAGACGGTTGCTGCCGGAGGGTGCCCTCCCGAGATCTGCGACCTGACGGTGAGAGCGGGGGGCGCGGGTGCGGCATTCCCACTTGGTTGGCGACTGGCTCTGGGGAGCGGCGCCTGTGCGGGGGGGGGGGATCGCACGGCGCCCGTCCCTGCCCCGCTGTGGGTGAGATCGTGACATTTCTGAAACGTGCTCCTGGTTGCGGCCGGGGCTGCGCATATTGGGGATCTCTGCTGAATGTGCTCCACCTGTCCTATCGCTGGAGACATCACTGGTGTAATCGCCATGACAGACACGCAACTCTGATACCTACGGTACATTGGCTGGGAGCAGTGCCTTGCGAACGCCTAACATAGCTGGGACGACACGGAGGCGCCCCTGATTCCCTCCTGAGGACGGCGCCTACGCCATGTAGCGTGAGTGCTGTGCTGCGCAGCATCATTCTACTGGATGCGGGAGACACGGCGGGCATATTCACCACCTGCAGGCTGACCGAAGCTGCGGACACCAATGTGAGTTGTATAACCAGGGAGCAGCAGGGCTGGGACGTAGGCCTCGAGGGGCGCTTGTATGCACCAGGGACGGCGCTGCGATACTGCACACTGATAATTGGTCCTGCAGGGGTGTGGACGCTGCTGACCTGCCGCGGCGCACAAAGCCGAGTCTGTGACACTGGGCGTTGAGTCATCTGCGTCTTCCTGGCCGGGCCTGGTGGCCGAGAGAGGAGGGGATCTGCCGCTGACACACATCCCATTGAGGAGTCTTGTTGAACCTGGGTCTGCGCCCGGCGATCTTGGTGGCCCTGTTGTGGCTAGGCAGGGAAAGTGTGGAGAGGGAGGTGAACCGCTGGGGCGCCGGGTGCTGCCTTTGACGCTGCCGTAGGGATAGGCAGCTCTCGAGCATTGGTGCACAGCTGGGCCTAAAGTGTAATCCTGCAAGTGGTCACGCCTGGGGCGCCGCAATGGGGGGAAAAATGATGCTAGGCAGCCCAAACTCTCTTTTGAACAAAAGCGCCAGGCCAAACAACACGCAGCGGTCCTGGAGTCGGCGGAGTCTTCCTTGCAGGGCACTGACTCGGACGTTGACTTCAGGGCTCTGATGCTGGAGGTCAGATCGAGCCTCAAGAGCATCGATACCAAGCTGGACGCCATGTCCTCACAACTGGAATCGGTTAAAAAGCAGGTGGACACTCACAAAATCAGGCTGGACTGCCTGGAAAACAGGCACACTGAGTGCTGCGAGTTCCAACAAGATACCAAACGAACTCTTACAACTGTAGAAAAGGAGCTGGAGTTCCTCCGGGCTAAGACAGCTGATTTGGAAGCACGCTCTCGACGATCCAACATTCGTATAACAGGCATTCCGGAGACGACGAACACTGGCAAAATGGAGGTGTATGTGTCCGACCTGCTTCACGAACTCTTTGACCCTGCGCTCTCACAGGTATTCACGGTCGAAAGGGCGCACAGATCGCTTGGGAAAAAGCCGCCGGTGGGAGCGGCGCCGCGCCCCATTCTTGTTAAGATACTGAATTTCCAGGACAGAGACCTTATCTTGCGCCTGGCTCGAGAAAAAGGTAAAATCACGCACAGGGGCAACAGCCTCTCCTTCTACCCTGACTTTACGCCTTTGGTGCAGGCCGCCCGGAAAGAATTCTTGCCTGCCAAAAAGCTGCTACTTCAAGCAGGCGTCCAGTACTCACTGCTATATCCTGCAAAATTGAGGGTGTCGCATGAAGGCACCACACATCATTTCACAGATGCCAAATCGGCACTGAAGTTTGCAAAACATATTTGTGGTGCTGGGGCGAGAAAGAGGTCACCAAGAGTAGGGGAAGGAGACGGACATCTGAGTGACAATGACTGATCACATTTTGAATGTGCGGAGTGTAATATACCCATAGGCTGTCTCCCTCGGATGGTCAGATCGAAGCTCCCCTCAACCCAAAGTTGCCCATGTGGCCTGTTTTTTGATTCCGGGTGGGCGCGGAGATGTTGCTCCTGTTCTTGGTGATTTGTTGCTGGAATAAGCTAACAGTGTGAGGCTCTGCCGGGGTGCGGGTTGTGAACTGTGTGTAATGGCCAACGCTGATGCTGTGAATGGACTGTTATAGTGCAGCCACCCTGTGCAAACGGGGGTGTACGCTTGGAGCACCACGCCCCATGGGGTGTCTCCCACTGTGTTTGTGTTTAGTGAGCCAACACGTTATGCGTGTATTTGGAGGGGATTTGTCACAACCTGATTGGGGGGTTGGTGCGGGTGGGGGGGGGGGGGGTTGGGAAGTTTCAAGTTACTCCTGTATTGGTACGATGGAAATGGTTTCTTACAACGTGTCAGGCTTATGCTCTATCCTTGTACAGGGTGCACATCCCGGTTGGTGGATACTACGATGTACAGCAGCATTGTACATATTACGCGGAGCGGGAGGTGAGATGATGGGCGCTAGGATATTGACATGGAACATTAGAGGTCTCGGGGACTACAAAAAGGCTAGATTGATGCATGGGTTCCTCTCTAGGCATAATGTAGATATATGCTTCCTCCAGGAAACACATATTAACTCCACTCCATCACCTAGACTGAAACACTCACGGTGGGCACGGGTATACTCCGCCATTTACTCTAACTACTCTAGAGGGGTGGCGATCCTCATTCGCAGTGGGCTAGACTGGAAAGAACACCGCACTATATTGGACAAAGAGGGTAGATACGTTCTAACACATGGCACACTTCAGGGGAGAACACTGGTGCTGGTGGCCGTATACGGCCCTAATGTAGATGACCCAGAATTCTTCAGAGCTGTATGGGCCCAGATCACGTTACTAGATTGTTCGACAGTTATCCTGGGTGGAGACTTCAACGTGGTGCTAAATGATGCGTTGGATCGTAGAGGCGCAGGGGGGCCTACGCATACTAGAGCCCGTCAGGCTATCTTGGATATTATGGAAGAGGGGCTGTTGGCGGATGTGTGGAGATCTAGGCACCCCAATGTCACTGTGGGGACATGCATAACGAGTCAACATGCAGCTTGGTCTCGCCTGGACTACTGGCTGGTGTCACCTGATGTGGCTTCCTGGGTGGTGGGGGTGGACATTCAGGCCAGGTCGCTCTCAGATCACGCCCCTTGCTTATTGGAGATAAAAGTGCCTGATGCCCCTACTCGTGCATTCTCCTGGCGTTTACCCCCTCATGCGCTTACCGACTCCGCCTTCACTGAGGAAATCAGGGCAGACATTGAGAAATATTTTGCAGACAACGCGGGGTCAGTGTCCACCGAGGCCGTCCTGTGGGATGCGTTTAAGGTGGTGGTCTGTGGCCAGTGCATCTCAAGACAGGCGGGCGTCCTAAAAGCAATCCGCCAGACTCTAGGCAAATTGGAGAGGGAGCTACAAGAGTTAGACGTGCACTTCTGCAATGACCCTTCACCCGAGTTGGCGGTACAGATGAAGGCCAAACTGCTGGCATTCAGAGAAGAGGCACAGCGTGAGGTGATATTCCTAGACAAGCACGCAGAGGCACGTACATACGGGGAGGGGGACAGACCGAGCAGAACCCTAGCGTGGCTCCTATCTCCACGCGCACAGTCAAACTATATACACTCCATTAGAAACAGAGAGGGGACGCTCATTGTTGGGCAGGAAGCAGTTCTTCGCACATTTGAAGAGTTTTACTCGACTATATACCTCAAGACAGGCTACCGCTCCGGAATCCCTAGACGGTTTCCTGGACTCAATAGCCATAGTTTGGTTTAACGACTTCCACCGTCGGTATATGGATGTCCCATTTACTGCCAAGGATATAGCTCAGGTAATAACGAGTATGCCCGCAAACAAGGCCCCGGGCCCAGATGGTCTGACGACAGCCTTTTACAAGGCCTATGTTGGAGAACTGGCCCCCAGACTCCACTCTGTCTTTGCCGAGGCCCTGGAGACTGGCTCCCTACCCGACTCGATGCGCGAAGCATTAATAATAACGCTGCTAAAGCCGGACAAAGATTGCCAGGTGTTGGACTCGTACCGTCCCTTATCCCTAATTAACGTTGATGTTAAAATTTACGCTAAAATCATCGCGGACCGACTGCAGCCCTTGCTCCCCATGGTGGCACTGCCCGATCAATCTGGGTTTATCCCTGGCCGAGCCACGTCGCACAACCTTAGAACAATATTTACAATATTACACTACTTACATCCTTCCATACAGGCGGCGGTCATTTTTTTTAACGCTACAAAAGCGTTTGATTTGCTGGAATGGCCCTACCTTTTTAGGATTCTTGGCAGGATGGGTTTTAGCCCCCTCTTCATCAACTTGATTAGACTGCTATACGATGCGCCCAGGGCGCGAGTGCTTGTGAACGGACTGGTATCCAAGCCATTTGCCATCTCCCGCGGGACTAGGCAGGGTTGCCCCCTATCCCCATTACTCTTTGCTATAGCCATGGAGCCTCTTGCGGCTAGGGTCAGACAACATCACACAGCGAGGGGCATTGGATTCAGCTCTTGCAGCCTGCTGATTTCCCTATATGCGGATGATGTCACGCTGTATGTCACCAACCCCGCCTCGAACTTAAACACATTGTTGAGGGAGTTCGTCCGTTTCGAAGGTCTAGCAGGGGTATCCATCAACTGGTCCAAGTCTGTCGCGTTCCCTTTGACAGATCCCACATCGGAAGTGCTATCTGATTATCCCCTACGCTGGGAAGCTGACTCCGTCAAATACTTGGGGGTCTGGATCAGCCGCAACCTGAACGATCTCTGGACTCTGAATTTTGGCAGGGCGGTAGACTGGCTGGAAGGGAAGATAGAACTTTGGAACAGGCTCTCCCTGTCTTTGGTCGCGAGAATAGCCTTAGCAAAAATGGTGGTCCTTCCCAAATTCTTATATCTATTCGTAAACCTTCCAATACCCCTGACTGCGCACTTTCACGCCCGGGTGCGATCACAGCTGTTGACGCTGGTCTGGGCTGGTGGTCAGGCGAGAGCATCTTGGGCGCTGCTTACACTCCCGTTGAGGCAGGGTGGACTGGGGGCCCCCGATATGCAACTGTACTCGCTATGTGCGCAAGCACAATTTCTACATTTTTGGGTTTTTCCCACCCCTTGTCAGCCACATGTTGCGGTGGAATTGGCTACCGTGGCTCCATTGCCGCTGAGTGTGGCACTGTACGGGAGGGCGCCTCGTCCATCAAAAGATGTGGACACAGTGGCCATGCTCAGATGGACATGGCGAGAATTACAGAGGAGGGCAAAACTCCCACTTCTTTATGCGCCGGCCATTCCCCTGCGAGGCAATCCAATGATGCCCTGCCTACAGGATAGCGGGGGTGACGTCACTATTAGGGGGAAGCCCCGCACACTTTCGCTGACATCTACCCCAAGGGCACCTTCAGGGATCCCGGTTCTGGAGGGGCGGACCCACCCGAGTCCTTTTCTGACCTCTTCACTTACTATAAGCTCAAAGAATCCTGTAAAGCACTGTGGCCCCAGTTTCCAGAAGAACCCCCAAAGCTCCAGGCGCTACAAAACTTGCTCTCTAGGGCATCTCCAAAAAAACTTGTGTCCCGGTTATACAACTGTATGCAGGAACAGTCCCCTGTCGTTGTACCTTCTTCCATGCAAGCATGGAATGCGGAATTGGAAGATCCCTTGTCTGAAGACCAGTGGACCTTCTGCTGTAGACAGCTAACGGAACTATCGCCTAATTACAGGTTGCGACTGGTGCATTTCAAGTTTTTACACAGATACTATCGTACACCAAAGTCGTTGCACCGCATGGGTCTTAGGGAAGACGATACGTGCTGGAAATGCGGATCCGAAAATGCCTCTTTTATGCATGTTGCATGGAGCTGCCCGAGGCTCGAGGAGTACTGGTCAAACATTTTTATGGCTATTAATCAAATTTTACTCCGAGCCGATACGCCAACTCCACACCGCGGGTTGTTTGGGTACGTTCAAGATACTACACCGAAGAATAGGAAACTACATGCGCTATTGCTCCTTTATGCTAAGAGACAGATGGCGGTGCGCTGGGGTCGTAGATCACTGCCAAAATTCTCTGAGTGGGTGAAGGATGTGACGTATGGTAACACACAACTCGAGCGCTATTGGGAAATGATGCCAGCTGCTTCCCGGCCCAGAGACATCTGGGAGCCTTTCCTGCAGTGGTCGCGAGAAAGAGCAAGCTCCCCTAAGTCCACACATTCGATGTCTGTAGAGGTCTCTGATGATATGGGTTGACGCTGTCGGGCGGGAGGCTGCGCTCGCCTGTGCCGCTGGGCCCTGTGCACTTTCACATTTCATTGATATCCTCTGAGGGTGGTGGGATTTAGCTTGTGCCTCTTTGTCTGGGGGGGTGTACTGCCAAGACATGCCTGACCCGGAGTCCGGATTCCACTGTGCGTAATCCTGCGCCTCTTGCAATGTACCGCAGTCAGGTCTATATGTGTATTTTTTTGCTGCTGTGTACAAATACTAACTCTGGGATATTTCCTTCGTAGGTGTTGACCCTCTATTGCTAGAGAAATCAGTTTTTTTTTTTTTCTATGATGCTTTCCGTTTGTACCATCGTTTGTTTTGTTTATGTTCATCTAAAAGTGGATTTGGGTGTAAAAGAAAATCGATATTTGTGTACATGATATTTTACAGTGTCAGATTGGTTTTGAGTTCGCATGTGTTTGATGACGCCGTGAACGTACGCAACTGTAATGTCATTGATTTGCTAACCTGAATAAACAAATTAAAAAAAAAAAAAGCACAGACAGCTCACTCCATCAGGAGTGTCTCAGCACTAAAGCTTAATACAAAGAAGGTGGATAGCAGACAGATTTTAAAGAAAGGCTGATTAGCTAAAATACCCATGTTTTGAATAACTTAAAATAGTAAAGCGGTGACGAGTGACGATACCTAATTCCAATGGTAACGTGCAAGGTAAAAGAAAGAGCAACCTGTGTTTCAAGTAGTTCATAGGTGGGGGGGGTTTGGCCAGTGCCGGGCACATAATCTTAGTTTCCTGGCTGGCTACAAAAATATGATTCTTGTACGCAAGTATACCGTCCAGCTCTGTGAACATGGCATAGGAGCTTTAAAATACAACGGTTCCTGACAGGCAATCAATGATGGGGTCTTAGAACTGGACCTGCTGAGGTAGTGGATGGAAGATGGCAAGCCAACCTGGCAACCATGTTCTGGATCACTTGCAGGTGCAACATGAGGGACTCATTTACTGCAAACAGGAGACTATTTCCATAGTCAAGACGACTGGTTATAAGGTGCCTGTATAATGTTCTTCCTACAGTTCAGAAGGAGCCAAGAGAAAGCCCTTGTGAGCCCACAAAAGATTCCATAGAGTACCGCAGATTGCAGTAACTTGACTTGGCATGTCATCCAGCAGAATACTGAGATTCTTTACAACTTTTTTGAGTAAAGGGGATTGCTCAATGCCACCAATCGTCTGCCCAGATATGGGTGGCTTTCAATTTTTCCCCAATTTAGTTAAAGACCGTTCTGCTTCACCCAGATGCCATAGCACGCAGGCCGTCACAGAACCTGGCCCTTGTTTCCTGGTTTTGTTCGATCAAAACCTCCAATTGGGTGTTGTCAGCATATGACAGACTCTCTAGACCGAAAGACCTGAAACCTTAGTCAGTGGGGCCACTTAAATATTAAAGAGGGTGGGACTAAGAGAGGATCCCTGTGTTTTGAAACCCAGTATCAAAACACATTTTAATCCTTTCTCACAGGTTGCCCCGAGAGAGTCCACCTCTCTCCCTTCACTTCACAACCCAAGCACACCATCTGCGGCATACCTCAAGGCTCATCCCTCAGTCCAGTCCTCTTCAACATCTAAATGACTCCACTCTCAGATATCGTCAGATTGCATGATATGAACATCATCTCCTATGCCTATGATACCCAGCTCATCCTTTCTCTTTCAGCGGACCCCCACCTCAATAAAGACCAACTTCCACAACCTTATGAAGAACGTCTCAGCCTGGATGAAGGACAACTGCCTGAAGCTCAACACGGACAAAACTAAAGGTCTAATCTTCGGCAGACACACCACACTCTGGAATGACTTGTGGTGGCTGGCAGAGCTCGGACCCACCCCCAGGTTCAACAGAGCACGCCCACAACCTTGGCATAATCCTGGATAGCGAGCTCTCCATGAAATTCCAGGTCAACGCAGTCTCCTCAGCCTGCTTCCGCACGCTCCGCAAAGTTTTGAAGTGGCTCCTCATCAGCACCAGGAAAATGGTGATGCAGGCCCTCATCACCAGTCAACTAGACTACAGCAACACACTCTATGCAGGCACCACCACTGAACTCATACAAAGACTCTAGACGATCCAGAACGCGGCTGTCAGACTGATCCTCAACATGCCCAAGAGGACCCACATCACCTAGCACCTGAAGGATTTGCACTTGCTCCCCGTCCAGAAGAAATGCCATTTCAAGCTTCTGAGCCATGCCTACAAAGCCCTCCACGACCAAGGACCTACCTACATGAACCACCGCCTGCACTTCCACCGACCTCCCAGGAATCTCCACTCCGAAACTCTCACACAGATACCACACATCCGCCACTGCCGCTCCGGGGACTTTCCTTTTCCCACCTCGACGCCAAAGCCTGAAATGCCCTTCCCCTCCACCTCTGCACCACACCCTCACTGACCCACTTCAGGAAGGGTCTCGAGACCTGGCTCTAAGACTGATACAGACAGCACAGCACCTGGATACCCTCACGTGTGATAAACTGCGCTATACAAGTACGACTTGATTGAATCAATACCACAAGACGGTATCAAAAGCTGCAGAAAGATCTAATAATGTAAGTGCAGCTGGATTTCCTTCAGCTAGGCTGGTCCTGAGAGCACCAGTGACTGCCAAAAGAGTAGTTTGTTTTGTAGGCTGCCTTAAAACCTGACTGAGAGGAATCCAAAATGTGATTGGTCTTGAAGTAGTTCTGCAATTATGTGTTACTAATTTTCTCCATAGTCGTAATGTGAAACTGCAGCAGTGAGATAGTGATAGCTGCGGAGGTTGCAGTAACAGCAGTGTTTTTGTTTTTAAACTGGGAAGACATGGACATGTTTCCAAGATCTTGCCCATTTTTGTGAAAGATTAAAGAGGTTTGTTAAATACGGCACAAAGACGAGAGGGTGGAAAACAGATTGACTGCCCACGGATTGTCAGGAGAGCGAGACTTAACTGAGTAAATCAAATCATGAACCACCTCTGGTGAAATTGTGGCAAACTTCCCCTGCTAACACGATGCTCCAGGAGGTGGAAGGAGGTATCATGCATCACTATGTGTAGCGGCTCTGTTTGGCAGTCAATATCCTCATATTTTATTAATCTTATCGTGAAAATAAGATGACAATGATTTACACTGTTCAAGGAAAGCAGGGATCAATAGCTGGCAAGAATTAGACTGTGTACATTCTTAAAGGATATTAAAAATCAACTTTTGAATCCTATCAGCCAAGAAACTCCTACGATGTTTATGACAAATACTTTGTGAGTGTTTATGAGAAAGTTTGTCATGAGGAAATTCAGACTACCTAGTTTCTTGCACCCTTGCTTCCCTCTTCTAAGCTCGTCATTATACCATTTGGCCTCTTGTTTATGTAACCTTGTTTCAAATAGTTTAAAAGAGACCACAATGTCCAGAGCATTAGTCGGCGACATGATACATTGCAGCAGCCTGTTCACTGTGTACAATGTCTGCCAAGTGCTGAAATTGTAAACAGGCCCCCAAATTAACATGATTAATTTGCTTCTCGGGATGAACACGGAGTTGCTTCTCAACCATTTAAGTATTGGGATGATCAGACAGTAGAATTTTGAAATTGATAAGTAAATGCGCAGTCCAGTTGAGTGATGTAGGTAAATCCACCTATATCCGGATGGTGTTACTAAACATTACGTCTAACGTGTCCGCCAACATGTGTTGGACCCCAAACACTTTGTGCCAGTTCAGCTCTCACCGAAATCCGCTGTCAATTAAATATCTTAACTGTCTTCTGTGTGTTTTCCTTGGTAGTTTAAGTCCCCAAACAATACAAAAATAAGTCTCAAATAATTTAGGAAGAAAGCAATTTTAACATGAATAAACTGAAATCTTTCTTAGATCCAGGTGGGCGATAAATCAAAGTCCCTTTCCAGGTGGGGTCTCTTAATTGAACATCTCCAACTGTTTGGAAAGATGGGACCCAATAATGGAGACATTTAGAGCATTAATAAAAATGATCGCTACCCCATCTCTTCTCCTGTCTTCCCTCTCTTATTTAATCACCATATAGTGATCAGGAATGGCAATGGATAAATTAAGTCAAGTTTTGGGGTTAATACAAATGCAGATGTTGTGAGACATCAGAAGAACCCAAATTTCCGTAAACTGTTTGAGCAGGGATCTGGTTTTAAAATATAGACTTCTAACGATCATCTCTCCTCTTATAAGAAGGTTTAAACATCCCTCCCTGAGCCCGTGATATATGGCCCCTAGTGCCCCATCTGGCTTCTTCCCCCAAAATTGAGGGTAAATCCACCAAGTTGGAAAGTTTACATGAGCGGCAGGAGTAGGGGCCCCAATAGTCTCTGGTGAGTGTATGAAACATTGTCCAGACCAACTTGTGCAAGGAAGAGACATGCCCCCTGAGTGAATTAAGTTGCTTACTTGAATAGGGCAGCATTGCCTCATGTCCTGGAGAAAGCTGAGCAATGGTCCTGCCTACTGTCTGACACTGACAGGCTTGCCTTTGGTCGCCCACCCACTTGGTGTCTGTACCACCATCTTGTTTTTAAAGGGTGCCCCAGTGGCCACTCTTGGCCGCCAGAAAGTAAACTGCCACAAACTGGCGGCCGTAAGTAGCCAGGAGAGAGAAAAATATCTACCCTCTACAAAGCTTTTTCTGCAAAATAGTACAAACCAGAGCAGACCCGAGAGCTAGCCAGAGAACCCAAAAAAGAAATATAAATTCACCCCAGTTAAAAATAAAACAAACCTCCTGTTGGATATGGAGGTTCTGGTTAGCTACGGTGTACACCTAAGCCAGGCAGAACCCACCACTCTAGTCAGGGAGTTACACACCCATGATAACACTTGCTCACCCCCATGGTAGCTTGGCAGGGCAGTCAGGCTTATCCCAGAGGCAATGTGGAAAGCGTTTGCGCAACACACTCACACACACCAGTGACGCACATTAGGCACACCACAAAAAGAGACTCCATACAGTGGTGTGTAAAAATATCTCTTTGTATTATTGGTAAAACACATTTGACTATAAAGCACTTGGTATTATGTACATCACATTTAGCCCACAGTTACATACATCACTGTGTCACTAGGCACTTGTCATAAAAAAGTGCATATGAAACACATAGTTTATTAATCACCTTGGCAACCAGGCAATCGTCACAATAATGCATGGGTCATAAACCCCTTTGCCATAAGGCAATTGTCATACACACAATTAGTGCACTGAGGTAAATACTTCTGAGTTGCACAAGTCATTAACACATTACGAAACAACATCCTCACCGTGTCGCTCATACTGTCCCAATATACATTGCTGCATCAGGACCCCAACACATTGAGCAGTTAGATAATGCCCCCAACATAAGAACCACCTATTATCCCTTTGGACCTAAAAGGACTCCTAGTACCAGGGCTTGAAACCAATGCAGTCATCATTGGCAGAACACATTCATAAAATAGACTTCCCTCAGGGGTTACCCTTACTGTACCTAGGGTGCAGTTTCTCAGAATAACAGTACCGGTGATCCTCACCCTGCAGGACACCACAGTAGGGCATAGACTGCAGTATTTAGTTACTCCAGTATTGGAGCTTTTATAGATTCACATGTTTGAATCAATCCCCGTCGTCATGATGGGAGTCCCGGCACTTTAAATAGTAATAGTAGACTGATGGGTATAGACTAGAAAAGGCCTAGGCTACACAGTTTATTAACCTATCATAGTCATTATTAAAAAAGAGATCAAAGTTTTTCATTAACCAATCAGCATCGACCACCCTCTAGAACACCCCTGAGAGAAGCTCAGAACCTCAGATTTTCTACCGCACATTGTGCTAGGGAGTCTCCTCTGCTCGGCTTTCCTCATCTTCAGGAAGAATTTCTGGACTTCACCTTTCAGGGAAGTGACTTTATTTGATGTATTGTCTCACTCAGATATGTATATTCACTCTCTATATCTGTTGTTTGCCATAAATCTGATAGAGTTCTGTCAGAAAAGGCAAAAAAGGCTCGGTTTAGAGAGTGTGCCACTTGTCCGAAGAAGAGACTGTATGTGGAAGACCCTCACAAAGAGTGCATTTATTGTTTATATCCATCTCATAAGGCGTCTGACTGCAAGCTATGTCGCACCTTCTCGAATACGACTCTCCGAGACCGTGAGGGAAAGCTTTTTACTTGGCTCCAAAAAATGAAATCCAGTTCTAATCCTGTCTCAGACCCAGAGAGCGGGCAGTCTACCTCATCAAAGATTTCCCTCAAAAGGGAGAGGGATTCATCGCACTTTGTCAAGGAACCTCATTCAAAATGTGCCAAAAAGGCCTCTCAGGATGTCTCCTCAGGGCACAGCAAAGGGTCTCACAAGAAAGGACAGCCTTATAAGTCTGTATCTGAGCCTAAAGCTCCGCCTCCAGGCCAAAAACTGACTTTTAAAAAACCTTCTTCAGAGCCATCTATAAGTTTTATGCCACTCGAGGGATTTGCCGTCAAAAACAAGTGGAGCGTCAACAAGGGAGCGTCAACGTTGACATCGTTCTCCACAACCCTGTCCGCATCGACGACATCTCTATCGTCGTCTGTTCAAGCCCCGAATTAGTCAGCCATCCCTCTGGCATCGTCGACAAAGATTCCCTCACTGTTGCTGAAACTAAGGCCAGTGACAGGCAAGTTGCCGTTGACAAGGTCGTCAACGAAGACCGCACCGTCAACGCAGACACCGCCATCAACGCAGACACCGCCATCAACGCAGACACCGCCATCAACGCAGACACCGCCATCAACGCAGACACCGCCATCAACGCAGACACCGCCATCAACGCAGACACCGCCATCAACGCAGACACCGCCATCAACGCAGACACCGCCATCAACGCAGGCACCGCCATCAACGCAGGCACCGCCATCGGCGAAGACAACGCTGTCATCAAAGACACCATCGTCTACGAGGTCTCCATCGTCTACGAGGTCTCCGTCGGCGATGAGGTCTCTGTCGGCGATGAGGTCTCTGTCGGCGATGAGGTCTCTGTCGGCGATGAGGTCTCTGTCGGCGATGAGGTCTCCGTCGTCGTCAACGAAGACAGTGGCGTTTATGTCGACGTGGAAGAAGATGTCACAGGAGAAGAGCACACTGTCGTCGAGCCCATCGCCTCCAGCAATGATTCAGGTGTCTACGGAGACCATCTCGTCGACGAAGGCGCCTAGATCGTCAAAATCAAGGCCAGGAGCTAAATCACCACTGCCAAAGACTCCCGTCTTACGGTTGGATATTACCCCAGATCATAAGTCACCAAGTAAAATTACGCCTCTTATACCTACTCATCTTTTGGAAGAGGAGGATTTGGAAGAGGAAGGCCCTTTTGAACCTGCATATAGTCCATCAGATTTACATGTCCAGTGTCAGCCAGATGACGATGAGAAGCAGGAGTAAGACTGTTAAAGTCAGATTTACTATACACAACCTGAGCCAGGCTCAGCATTATCAGCAGAAGACAGTGACAGGGCCTTCTGCCTTAATTTCAGATTTACAGTTCATGCATGAGGACTACCACCTGCGTTTCCTACCTTCAGTACCTGTTGCTGTCTCACCGTCTCCAATGGTGCCACCTGTGGAAAAATTCACTCCTACCAGACTGTTCCTCCCAAATACTCTGCAGTCTGTTCCTCTTCAGGAAACTGTTTCTTTGGCTGAAGAGCGTATAGAGGGAGAACTTAGCGACACTGGCACCGAATCTCTCTGCCTGCTTCACCAACACCTCCTCCAGCAGACTCCCCACCAGAGGATATAGGAGGTTTTCATAATCTTCTGGAAAGTACAGCAAAAAGATTTGCTTTACTCCCTTCAAAGCAATCCGACTGTTTCCTTTACGAATTAAAGTAACCGTACCGTAAATCGTCGGGGCCATGCCGATTATTGACTACATCTGGGAAAAAGGTATGCATATTATGAAGTCCCCAGCTTCTATACCGGCGGTGCTTCCGCGCCTTGACAAAAAATACAAAGCTACAGACAATGTAGCAGCGTGCCTCACGAGCATCCAAAGCCGGATTCAGTGGTTATGCAGGCAGCTCAACGCCACTCAAAAAATCCAGCAGCACCCCTTTCGGCTCCTCATGATAAAGAAGCGGGCGTGTAGATTCAACTGGAAAGTGTTTTTCATCAATGTCGGCATTGACAGTGAGAGCGGATAATTCTCTGGTGACCTTTGGGCACTATGATTGTCAGATGTGGTCCAACATTGCTCCCTACATGGACCAACTCTGAGGATGCTAAAGAAAAGGCAAAAAAGATCTTACATGAGGGAGAAAGAGCATCCAACAAAATAATAGATTCCACCATGGATATTGCCATCACAGGTTTCAGGCAGTTAGCAGGAGCAGCTATTCTCGGAAGACATGGTTGGCTCAAAGCCACCTCATTCCGCCCTGAGGTTCAAAATAAAATCTTGGACCTCCCATACGATGGAGAAGATCTCTTTGGGAGTCAAGTGGAAGAAGCCCTCAAAACAATCAAAGCGGACACGGAAAATGCCAAATCTTTGGGGACTCTCCAATTTCAGAAACCTTTTTTTCGTGGTTCCCGATGGGAAGCACAACCATCCTATAGGGTAGGCTATCAGCAATACAGATATCCTTTTTACTCATCCAGTCACCAGCCTTATCGTTCCCACTTCCAACAAAAACCGCCTCCGCATGCAGCCTATGGTAGAGCAGACAGAGGAAATTCAGCACGAGCAGCAAAGGATGTGGGCCATTCACAATGATATCGTACAGGCTTCGGCTCCAACCCCTTACCCACACTCTCCGCATTCTCTCCCATCAAAAACCTCCAAGCTTGGAGGCAAAATTTCCAACCACCTCTTCCAATGGCAAGCCATTACCACGGACAAGTGGGTTTTACGCCTGATACAATTTGGACACACACTGGAATGTATCCAAAATTCGCCTACAACCCCACCACAACCTTTTCACCAAAAATGTCTCACAACTCTTCTGCAAGAGGTCAAAATAATGCTCTCCAAAGGGGCGATAAAGTCCCAGTCTCCCAGAGAGGCAAAGGTTTCTACTCCTGTTTCTTCTTAATAAGAAAGATGTTGAGGCAGTGGCGACCAATTCTCGAACTCTGAAGCCTCAATGTTAAAAAGCAATCCTTTCGGGTGATTACTCTGTAGGAGGTTCTGAGACTTTTAAACCAATCCGATTACATGGCCTCATTAGACCTTCAAGACACATATTTTCACATGCCCATTCATCCACAGCATAGGAAATATCTGAGGATTTTGGTTGCCGCACGCCATTTTCAGTTCAAAGTGCTCCAGTTTGGTCTCCACTCAGCACCCGGGATTTTCACAAAGACACTTGTGCTGGTCGCAGCATTCCTCAGGCAAAACCAGCATCAGGTCTTCCCGTATTTGGACGACTGGCTGATAAAGGCACCTTCCGAGTCAGCAAAGCGAGCATCAACACAAGCCTGCACAGATCTTTCCCGTCGATTGGGTCTCACTCTCAATCTGGAAAAGTCCAAACAAAAGATTGTCTTTCTAGGAGCCAAACTAGACAGGGTGGGCTTAAAAGCGTATCCTGTGAAAGAACGGCAACAACAACTTTTCATGCTAGCTGCATCCATAAGAAGAAGAAAGTCTCTTTCATTCCGACTATGCAAGTAACTCTTGGGAATGATGTTGTCATGCATACCTCTAATCCCATTGTCACCTCAAAATGCAACCTATCCAAGAGGAGCTGGACAAGCAGTGGACGTAATCCAAAGGCTCGTTCAACACTCTCAAGGTGACCCCTCAAATGCTAAAGGCCTTGGAGTGGTGGGTAGACAAACATCTGTCAGTAGGGCTGTCTCTCAAGCACACCCTGGCACGTTTTGTAATCACCACAGATGCGTTCCTGGAGGGCTGGCAGCCTACCTTCAAGAGCTACAAGTAAGTGGCATCGGACTCAAAGTAAATCCCACATAAATATGCTGGTATTTAAAGCCGTCCATCTAGCCCTTTAAGCCTTTATTCCCAGAATACAAGGTTCATCTGTGCTTGTCCGAACAAACAATACCACAACGATCGTTTAAGCAATGCGCACACAATCTAGTCACCTTTCCAGGATGGCACAGAGGTTATGAGAATGGGCTAGGGGGCGCTAGGTGGCGCACTAGCGGTATGGCTGTCACTGCGTGAAGCTCCTGCAGTTCGGCCGAATTATCCGCCGTTTATCCTCACTAACTGGGCTGCCGATCCATATAAACGGAGGTATTTGTCGACAGAACCGACGAGGCATCCTGGAACGTACTTGTGAAGGTCTGCGAGGATCGGCTGTGCTCCCCACGCTGACTCGAAGCTGCCACCCGCGTGACTGTATGTGCGCGGCTGGTGGACGGCGGCGGCAGAGGCTACGCTAGGCCGGGGCTTCCCTCGTGGAGCCCAGGCCGCAAAAGAGATCTAGGGAGCGTAGCGCCTGAAAGTGCTCGGCGGGACGGAGCGTTTCCCTCACACTTGCGAGGGAATGATGACAGCGCCGCAGGATTGCTGAATGCTGGGGACAACGGGCGCACCGCACGTTTGGCGGGCCGGCCATAGACGGTGGCGCTACTAAAACTGCTTCTGGCTGGCAATTTCTGCATGGAGGCGATCGAGTGACACTCGCCTTCCCGGACAGATGATCCCGCGTAGAGCCCAGGGCGCGCAAGAGATCTGGGGAACGCAGCGCCGGACAGCGATCGGAGAGACTGAGCGTTTACCCCCCCCACCTGCGAGGTAATGCTGGCAGCGCTGCGGGATTGCTGAATGCAGAGCATAGCGAGTGCGCCGCACGGGTGGCAGATCGGCCATAGGCGGTGGCGCCACTACAACTGAGTCCTGCTGCCAATTTCTGCACGGAGACGTTGGGGTGTGATCCGCCTTGGAGGTGTGGGCCGTGGTGTGCAGCCATCCGCTGCACGGAAATACGGAGTGCTATAAGGCCTCTGCCCTTCATCCTGCGCTGCTGGGCGCTGGGAGTAGCTGTACTTGAGAGTGGAACGCCTGGTCAATACAATTAGAGCTCATCGACCACGGTTGGAACTGTGCGCCCTCCCGATGCCAACAGGACATTGATGGCCTAACATAAGCCCTGTTGCTGACTGCCCCGGGAGCAGTAGACATTTTCTGGGGCTGCGGGGGGCTACCTACACCCTTGCTGATGCTATATTTGGTTTTACTGCCGGTCGGAGTGGATACCTGAGCCGGCCCCGTATGCTGCCGCATGAGATTGCCTGGTATTGGCGAGCATTCTTGACCCTGGTCTGGTTGGGCCCGGGCTGCTGGCAAAGGCGATCCTGGGTGTGCCCTGTTCAGCGTGGCTGTGGCCTGGAGTATCTGTGAATTCTGTGCCGCCTTGGCTGCAGGCGTCGCGTGGATCTCCGCTGACACCGTGGCACACTTGCCTCTTTCCGTTGTCTACTAAGAGGGATTGTACTTTAATACACTTGTCCTCCTGTGTGGCGTTGGTGCTGGTGACCGCTGCGGTGTGGCGGGGGTGCCGCCTGGTGCTGCCATCTGCTGCTGCGGTGTTGGGCAGGGGGTGGGGGCAGACACCGGGAACTGGTGGGTCTGGATCGATAGCGGGGCGGCTGACCTGCGACTGTGCGCTCCCCGGCTCACTCTCTCTACAAGTTTGTCGCCTTGGTGCCCATTGTGGTGCTGCTTAGCGGCAGAAATGGGGAAACCAGCACCCGCGTATTAACTTTGAATCCAAAAAATCTATGCGCTCCCAGACGGCGGAGATGGACACGGGTGCAGGAACAGGTGCCTCAGAAAGTGGCACTGGCCCGGACGGTGAAATGAGGGCACTTATGCTGGAGGTCCGCCAAGGGTTAACATCGCTGGCAGTTAAAATGGACTCCATGACGTCCCGTTTAGACAGTATAGTGCACAAGATGGATCAACATGGAGAGAGCATTACGGAAACGGAGCGTAGGATCTCCGACAATGAGGACGCAACGTCACAACTCCAGGGCAGTGTGACCCAAATGGACAAATTACTTAAAATAATAGCAGCGAAGAACGAGGAGTTGGAGGCGAGGAGTCGGCGGAATAATATACGCGTGCTCGGAATCCCTGAGAGTACCAACACAGGGAAGGTGGAAACCTACATTGAAAAGTTGCTTCTGGCCGCCATAGGGGCAGAGGCACTATCCCCGCACTTCATTGTGGAGCGCGCGCACAGATCGCTTGGTCCTCGGCCGCCCCCGGGGGCTGCTGCCCGTCCTATCATAACCCGTATTCTAAACTACCGGGACTGGGACACTGTTCTGCGCGTGGCCCGTGAAAAGAAGACACTGCATTTTGATGGCACGCCATTTACGATTTATCCGGACTTCACCGCGATGGTACAAGAGGAAAGAAGGCGTTTTCTTCCGGTGAAGCAAAAACTGCGTCAAGCCAATGTAGATTACGCGCTACTATACCCTGCGCGGTTGCGCGTTACGCATCAGGGAAAACAGATGTTTTTTACCAAGCCTCAGCAGGTGGAGGACTTCTTGAAGCGCCTCCGGAAGCCTACGGAAGCAGACGTGGGCTCTGAAATCCTAGACGCAGTGGACTAGTTGGTCGTCGGGTGGCTTATCCTACATGTTTGTTGTATTTTGTTGAAACGATGTTGCCGCCTGTGTAGACGCAGAGGTCCCGAAGGTTGGGTCAGACATGCGGAGCGCTGTGGGGTTCACGACGATGCACTCCGCGTCTCTCATTATTTGCTACTAGCTCAAAGGTTCCTCAAGGCCGAACACCTCACTGACTGTAACAGAGGCGGGTGTCCCCAAAGCATTGCCTCGCAGTCGGTGAGGGTAGGGTGGGTCACCTAGAGAAGCCCCCCATAAGGGAGAACCCCTGTTAAACGTACACACTATGCATTGGGTGGTTGCAGAGTGGGAGGTGCGAAGTTGGTCGATATTCATTGGCATGATTGGGATGTCATTGTGGGAGGGGGAGGGGGGGGATTACATGGTTTTGTTTTTACGCAATGTATGCATTAATGATGTCTGCAGACCTGGTGATGCACGAGCATGGCTTACTTCCGGTTTATTTGTTGAAAATGGAATGTCGCAGTGAGGTGCGCAGTTAGGGCCTGATGGTTCCCCTGATCCCAGCTTAAGATTCGTCTCATGGAATCTTAGAGGTTTGGGAGATCCACGTAAGCGTAGGCAAATTATCTCCTACCTTGATCGCCACCGTGTTCAGGTGGCCATGATGCAGGAGACCCACATAGACCCCCGGAAGTCCCCTGGGTTTGCCAGTCGATGGGCAGACCACAGAATCTTTGCTTCATACTCCTCATATGCGAGGGGGACCGCCATCTTGATAAAAAAGCATACACCTTATACGCTTGTGGGCTCCACCGCGGATCCTCAGGGCCGTTATGTACTGGTATGGGGCAGAATGGGTACGGTGTCAGTTATACTAGTCTGCTGCTATGGTCCCAACGTGGATGCCCCTGAATTTTTCTCGGTGCTTTGGGGTAAGATCATGGAGCTGGGATGCGCACAGGTGATATGGGGCGGGGATTTTAATGTGGCTCTTCAGCCGACTCACGACAGGTCGAATCCGGCCCCGCATCATTATACCAGAGCACAAGCGGTGCTTTCGGAAATACTTCAGGAGGGTGGTTTGGTAGACGCATGGCGTCTTCGACATGTGCTGGTTCGGGAGGGTACTCATACTAACACCCATGCAGGCTCCTGGGCGCGTCTAGACTATTTTTTACTCTTGCGAGATCTTGCACCATCCATTACCTCAGTCACTCATCTGGCTAAAACATTCTCCGATCATTCACCGGTCAAGTTGGAGATTCACATGCCCGGTTACGACGCGGCCAGAAGGCACTGGCGATTGCAACCCACGGCCCTTCTCGATCCACTTTTTTGCGGGGAACTGGGAGAAGAGATAAAGGATTTTTATAACAGAAATAGACAATCGGTGGACTCCATAGAGATATTATGGGAGGCCTTTAAGGTTACCATTCGGGGGTTCTGCATTTCAAAAAGCTTTGGGGTTCTGAAAGACTTGCGGAGCACACTGCAGAAGTTGGAACGTGAGCTTAGGGCATTGGAGTGTGGGATGGCGGGGGGAGACGTCGGGGGTTTGCAAGTACAGTTTAAAGAGAAGCTTGCTGACTACGCAGCAACTGCGGAACGGGAATCCAATTTTAGGGGCAAATATTGGAAGGCAAGGAGAAATGGTGAAGGGGAACGGGCTAGCGGAGCGTTGGCGGATATGATTAGGAGACCTAGGGGCACACAGAGTATTCTGGGAATTCAAGGCCAAGATGGGGTAGCCCTTGTTGACCCTGCCGACATTTTGGCCGGTTTCACTGAGCACTACTCTGCGCTGTACACTTCACGTCGACAGGGCAGCATGGAGTTAGATGCTTACCTGGATGATGTAGCACTGGGGTGGCTAGAAGATCATCATGGGGAGTTCCTAAGTGCCCCATTTGAGCTTGATGAAGTCAAAGAGGCAATTATGCAACAGAGATCTGGCAAGGCCCCAGGGCTGGATGGCCTACCAGCCGAATTTTACAAGGCTTACATTGATATTATGGTTCCGGTATTGAAGGACGTGTACCTGGAATCCATGGACGGTGGTAGGCTACCCCCATCTATGAGAACGGCACTGATATCGTCTTTACTTAAACCGGGTAAAGATCCTACCTCCTATGACTCTTACCGGCCTTTGTCGCTATTGAATTGCGACACAAAAATACTGGCCAAGGTCCTATCCAATAGATTGCTGCTCTTAATAGATAAATTGGTGCTGCCGGACCAGGCTGGCTTTGAGCCTGGACGAGCCACATCGCATAATCTCCGTACATTATTTTCCATACTTAAGAACATAACGCCAGATCTGTCCATGGCCGCAATCTTGCTCGATGCCACAAAGGCATTCGATTCCGCAGAATGGGATTATCTTAACCCCTTCAGTGCCCATGACGAGCTGGACTCGTCATGGGCCGCGGTGGCGCTGTGCCCATGACGAGTCCAGCTCGTCATAGACCCCGCCCGCTAATGCAACGGCCGGCACTGGGCGGGGAAAGGGGCGGGCACTGAAGGGGTTAATGCAATTCTACTTCGTATGGGCTTTCCATTACCCTTCGTGGCATGGGTACGCCTGCTATACACTGATCCCACCGCTCGAGTTCTCATAAATGGACATGTCTCCGCTGAAATTCCCATATCCCGTGGCACGAGTGCTCGCTGTCCCCCCTGCTCTTCGCCCTAGCGATTGAGCCCATTGCGTGTAAATTACAGCACCAACACCGTGAACGCGCTCTACGCTGTAACCTGAGACACATCCTCATATCGCTATATGCGGACCATATGACTTTATACATCAGAGACCCGCAGGATAATTTGAACCCAGTCTTACGTGAATATATAGTGGTTGGTCATCTGTCGGGCATCCGTATCAATTGGGTGAAATCCCTGATTTTTCCTCTCACACCTGCGGTGCCCCGGTTCACGCCTGATTTCCCGTTGGTTTGGTGTGACACAGATTTCCGTTTCCTAGGGATTCATATTGGGAATACCCGAGATGAGATACTGCGGCTTAATTATGGGACAGCGATTGAACGTCTGGCTTGTAGCGAGATGGATAGCCCTACCTTTGTCTATTGCCGGCCGGGTCTCCCTGATCAAAATGGTAGTGCTTCCACAGTTCTTATATCTGTTCTTGAACATTCCCTATCCCCCGGGTCGTAATTTCTTCACCTCTCTTAGAACAGAATTGCTGAGACTGTTTTGGGGAGGTAAACAGCCCCGATTGAAATGGACGGTGTTTACGCGCCCCTATGCGCAAGGTGGATTTGACCTCCCGGACTTTGAATTGTATTATGCATGCGCGCAGGCGCAGCATGCTTATTACTGGATGAGGCCTTCGAGTTTTCTGCCGCAGGTGGTGGCGGAGGACTGGCTGTCGGACCCAGTTCCATTGAGTGGAGCGCTTCATGCGCCCTCACTTGCCAGAAACACGCCCCCCACCACGGTCACAGGCACACTCACTGCCTGGCTTACCATTGGGAAGCATCTTAATGCTACAATGCTATACTCCCCACTGCTGCCACTTTCCTATCATCCGCAGATGCCTTTGCTGCAAGAACAGGGGTTGCATAGATTATGCGCGCGTCTGCAGATTGACACCTGGGGGGATCTTTTTATACAGGGTAGATTTAGATCGAGTGCTCAGTTTTTCCGACAGATGACTCCCACTCCGTTGGACACCTTTTTATATTTGCGGCTCCAACAGGGGTTGCGGAGTGTTGTTCCGGATTTTCCCAAAGATCCGGACTCATTGATACCGCTCCATCGTATGCTTTCTGCCGATAGCCCTGGGCATATGGTTTTTACGTTATATCATATGATCCGTACTCTTCAGCCAGAGCCTACGCATGCCGCGGTGCACCACTGGTCTATTTATTTGGGTTTTGACCTGTCTCCAGAGCAGTGGAGATACTGCTGTAGGCAGGTTGCGCGCATTTCAGCCAGCTGTAGACTGCGGATTATCCATTTTCGGTATATTCATCGTATCTATTGTACACCCGTAAAATTATATCGTCTCAGGTTGCGTGACAGCGCCAACTGCGACCGCTGTGGTAGCCCGGAGGCTGGCTTCATGCACCCTGCATGGGACTGCCCCAGAGTCTTGGACTATTGGCATACATTTTTTAAGCCTTAGCGCAGATGACGTCTGGTGCCGTGTCCTGTAGTCCACTTGTGGCTCTGCTGGGATACACTGAGCAGCTGCCGCAGGTGTATCGTCGATATGTGGCGCTGGCGCTCTTGTTGGCGAAGCGGAGAGTGGCGTGCAGATGGGGTAGGGGACGCGCCTCCAAATTTAAGGAATGGCTAGCGGATATGATATACAGCCAGGATCAGAGTTCCATATACGCAGAAACGTTGCCCCGTAGCTCCAGACCCAGGGACATATGGGGACCACTGAAACACTATCTCCTATTACACAACTCTGAGGCCTCCACATAAAATGCAATGTTGCGCATGGCAGGATAGTGGCTAGGCTTTCGACGCGAGGTCCTTTGGTCTCGGTCGTGGGCTGGGTGTATGATATGGGGATATGGCTGCGATCATCTTTGGATAATGTGTTGTGTACCCTGTTTGGATAAAAGTGGGGAATGCCGGGATAATGATGGTGATCCATATTCTTTTTCCTTTCTGAATTTAACTGTGGTTTACGCTTGTGTACATCGATGAACGATTTGTATATGTGGTGCAACCTAACGGCCTTTGGACTTTTACGTGGACTCTGGGCAATGGGGGAACGAGCAAGAATTACGAGTACTTTGCTTTGTGCCTCGTCACTAAATGCTGACATGCTGTGTATCACTGAGGAATATGCTACACTGGTTTCCTGCCGGTTTTGTACTAATTACATTGGTTATCTATACGCAAAAATCATTAAATAAAGTTAAAAAAAAAAAAAAAAAGGTTATGAGAATGGGCTATAATTCACAAAATCTGCCTCTGAGCGGAACACGTTCTGCAAACACAAAACACGATTGCGGACACACTCGGCAGACTCACAACTTCGTGCCACAAGTGAGAACTACACCAACGGACCCTACACAACATCTTCACCCAGAGCTAGATCTTTTTGCAACTCCCCAGAACCGCAAATGCCGGTACTATGCAAGCTGGCATCCTCAACAGGGGTCATTGGGGGGGGGTGGATTCCTTTTTAATTGCATGGTCTGGCATCTTTGCCTATGCTTTTCCTCCCAGTCCTCTTCTCCAAGGAGTCATCAGGAAGATGAAGAATGAACCCTGCAGGCTGATTCTCATTGCTCCAGTATGGCCACATCAACACTGGTACACGGAACTGCTTCTCCTCTCAGGTTCCGCACATCCGACTACCAGTATTCTCCAACCTCCTCACGGTGAACCAGGGAGAGATCCTACATCCAGATCCCAGACACCTCCACTTATCAGCATGGCTCTTGAGTTCAATGAGTTCCAGCATTTGAACATTTCCAACGTCTGTAGAGCTATCTTAGCCGGAGCGGATAGTACCAACAAAACTTATCGCTTCAAGTGGAAGCGTTTCTGTATCTGGTGCCGCCAAGCCGGAATACATCCGTTTTCCTCCTCCCCAGAATAACTCTTGCCATACTTCCTACAATTGGCGCAATCAGGCTAGGCACATAGTTCTATAAAGGTCCATCTAGCAGCCATTTGCCGTTTCCACCATTGTGGTCTTCCAGGATAATCAAAGAAATCCTCAAAGGTTTGTTTCGTGCTTATCCTCCTGTGAGGCCTCCACCTCCAGCATGGTAGTTAAATACAGTTCTTTCGCAAATGATAAAACCTCCTTTCGAGCCGATTCACAGGGCAGAGATCAAGTTCCTGTTTTGGAAGTTAGCTTTACTTCTTGCCCTAACATCTGCCAGGCGAGTTAGCGAAATGCAGGCATTTGGTATAGAAGAATCATTTTTACAATTCAAGTCTGACGGTCTTCTGCTCCGCACAAATCCAAAATTCATACCAAAGGTTCCATCTGATTTCCATTTGAATGAGCTGGTGGTTTTAAAGACTTTCTTCCCGAATCCATCGACTACTGCGGAGAGGGCCCTTCATTCGCTGGATGTCAGTCATTGCCTTCAGTTCTATCTGCAAAAAACAAAACCTTTTCGCAAGACTTCTCAACCATTTGTTGCATACACTGCTCCAAGGAAAGGCTTCCCGCTCTCTAAGCAGAGTATTTCTAGATGGATATCCAGTGCCATACTATTTTGCCATTGCAAAGCTGGCAGACCACTGTCTTCAAGAGCTCGAGCTCACTCAACGAGGGCTGGGTCTACGTCTACAGCATTATTTGCAGGAGTGTCTCTTCCTGAAATTTGCTGTGCAGCAACGTGGAAGAATAGACACATATTTACTAGACACTACTGCTTGGATTCAACAGTAATAAATGACACAGTGGTGGGTCAAGCAGTACTTAGTAATCTATTTCATTAAGGTGAGCCATCCCTGTCTACCCTCCTGCCTTTTATTGTTGTATCCCATTTCTCTATTGTACATTATTTGCATTGTTTAATGGTTAAAGAAATGTATTTGTTATTCATACAATTATGATTAACATGCTGCTTGGTGTTTACTTAAATGTCTGTTATCTCATCGTCCAAGTTGTTCAAGGCCATTATAAAGGTGCTACTAAACTGCTAGCTACTCTGATTCAAGCTTGTGAATCTATGTAAGCTCCAATACTGGAGTAAGAAATAAGTTACTTAGCTGTACCTGTAGTTCTCCAGTATTGGAAGCTTTCATAGATCCACATGCAACCCACCCTCCTCCCTGCGAAGAAAGCTTACCTTCCTCTATTTACCTATATGAATCCTAGCACTAATACTCGAAAATCTGAGGTTCTGAGCTTCTCTTAGGGCTGTTCTAGAGGGTGGTCGATGCTGATTGGCTAAGGTAAAACTTTGATCTCTTTTTTTAATAATGACTGTGATAGGTTAAGAAACCGTGAGGCCTAGGCCTTTTCTAGTCTATACCTATCAGTCTACTATTACTATTTAAAGTACCGGGGACTCCTGTCATGATGACGGGAATGATTCAAGCATGTGAATCTATGAAAGCTTTTAATTCTGGACAACTACAGTATCTGAAAGAGACTATTAGTTATAGATTCCTTACCTTAGAATTATCCCCAGGCGTCAGACTGGATCCGACAAAAAATGTCTTCAGCACTACCCCTGCACGTTGGTAGGTCGCGTTGGTCATCTCCGCGTCCGTCATCAGCATGGTGGTCGCCAGGATGAAGTTGCGCCAGCCTAGCACAGATCAGGAGAGAGCTTGCCCCTTAGTCACTTTTTGACTAAACTTTTTTTGACTTTTGTCGACTTCTTTTTGCAAGCCTTCGAATCCTGGTGCGCGAGGGATGTCCCATCATCAGACCGGCTTCAAGCCATGCGAGGTCTATCACAAACTGATGTCTGTGACGGACGCACACCTCGTGTGCCTCTGGTACCTGGAGTGCAACCACGACCCGAAGTCGTGCTCCATGAATCTGAAGTCTTTGCTGGGGCGGTCCCGAAAGCTTTTGGAGGCCTGGCAGTCAGCTCTACATCGCTCCCGGTCTCGCTAGAGGGTAAGGTCTTGAGACCTGTCGCGGAGCCACTGCACCTCGTCCAAGTCTTCGCACTCCTCTGGTAAGTCGAAGCACAGGAAGAAGGCAAAGAAGCACCGTCGCTCTTTGCTTCTCTCCGTCAGTCGGCTGAGGCGACGCTGGACCCGGGGCGTTGTCGCTCTAAGGCTTGGTCTGCGGTGCCTGACTCAGGACGACTCTGCGCCTCCCCCTGTTTCCAGGAGCCGGAGCGTCCCCTGCCCAGCTTCGTACGTTCTACGAAGCCCTCCATCGAATATTTGGGCAGCTAGACTCCACTGGTGCGCCTTTGGGCCCTGCGGAGTCGGTCAGGGGCCCTGGGGGTTCGATGCCATCAGCTACGGAGGAGGGAGCATCCTACGCTGTGGTACTGCGTAGGGCAGCTGATGCCTTGGGCCTGGAGCTCCCTACAGTGGCAGTCAGGACTAATCTCCTGACGGAGGGGCTTCAACCTGTGGCAACTTCCTCTGAACCCCTCTTGCCCTTCAATGAAGCCCTCACGGACGTCCTTCTGGGCACTTGTTCCAAGCTCAGCACAGGAGCTCCTGTGGAACGGACGATTGCCCGCTGGCACCGGTGGAACCCATTTTCCTCACCCAACACACTTCCCCCGAGAGCTTGGTGGTCCAAGCTTTATTTTCCAAGGGCACATTCCTGTCTGCTCCTCCAGACAGGGAATCCAAGAAGCTGGATCATCTTGGGCGATGCTCGCATACAATCTGGGGTACGGTTGCGCAAGTGCTGCCTCAGTGCCTGGAGGAGGCTCGGGCTGTTCTCCCCCAAGCCGTGGCAGATGGGAGGGACGCAGCAAAATTCACGATTCGCTGTGGACTGGATACCACCGACTCACTGGGCAGAACGATTGCCACGTTGGTAGCCCTTTGGCGCTGCGCCTGGTTGAGGAAGTCCGGTTTTTCGGGGAATGTTCAAGCAACTTTGCTGGAAATGCCCTTCAGTGGCCATTGCTTCTTAGGTGACAAGGCAGACTCGGCGCTGGATGACTTAAAGGATTCTCGAGTTACAGCCAGATCCTTAGGGCTCACGGCATACTCCCGTCCACCATAGTCTGCCTTTCGTGGCTACAGAAGGGGCACCCTACCAGGTCCGGCCCAGTCTAGCCACCAGTCCACACAAGCTGCCCAGCCTCTGCGTGGCCACGTACGGAAGACCCAGCGATGCGGGTCTGGGAACCTGTGGGCGGGCCAGTCCAATGCAGCAACCTCCAAACCCTCCTAGCCTGACCTTTTAGGCCCATCAGCGACCGGTGGGTGGCAGGATTCACCTTTACATCCCCCACTGGCAATCCATCACGTCAGACAGGTGGGGTTTGCAGATAGTCAGAAGGGGCTACTCCCGTCCCTTTGAGACTACCCCTCCCTCCTTCGACAGCATGTCGTAGGATCATTTGGCGCTTCTCCGCCAGGAAGTTTCAGCTCACTTGGCCAATGGAGCCATAGAAAGGGTCCCTGTGTCAGAAGTAGGTCGTGGTTGCTATTCGTGCTACTTTCTGATGCCCTAGAAGGACAAGGGCCTGCGTCCTATCCTAGACCTCAGGGCCCTCAACCGCTTCCTCCGGAAGGAGAAGTTCACAATGCTCACGTTGGCTCAGGTCCTGTCTGCCCTCGACCCTGGATACTGGATGGTGGCGTTTGACTTGCAGGACGCCTATTTCCATATCCCCGTCCTGCCAGCCCACAGATGCTACCTGAGGTTCACGGTAGGCAACGAGCATTTTCAGTTCACCGTACTCCCCTTTGGCCTTACCAGTGCCCCTCGGGGATTCACCAAGGTGATGGGGGTGGTTGCAGCTCATCTGCGTTGATCGGGGGTTCCAGCCTTCCCCTATCTGGATGACTGGCTGTTGAAGGCGGGCTCGCCCCAGGCTGTTGTCTCCCACCTCCAGGCTACAGCGGACCTCCTGCATTCGCTAGGGTTCACTATCAACATGCCGAAGTCGCATCCGATTCCCTCTCAGTTGCTCCTTTTCATCGGGGCTGTTCTGGACAAAGTGCGGTTTCGGGCCTATCCTCCCAAATGGCCAGTCCGGGATATTCTGGCTATGATACCGATGTTTCAGCCTCTATTCCGGGTTTCGTGAAAATGACCCTGAGGCTGCTGGGGCTCATGGCCTTCTGCGTCCTGTTGATGGATCATGCCAGATGGCATATGCGGGCTTTGCAGTGGGACCTGAAGTTCTAGTGGGTGCAACATTTGGGGAATCTTTCCGACTACGTCCAGATTTCGGAGGAAATGCGCAACAACTGCAGTGGTGGTTAACGAGCCAGAATTGGGTCAGAGGCAGATCCCGCTCTCTTCCCCAACCAGATCTCACGGTGGTGACCGATGCATCACTTCTAGGATGGGGCGGCCACCTGGGAGAGGCGGGTATCAGAGGAGTCTGTTCTCTGGCGGAGTCAGGCTCCATAAGCAACCTGTTGGAGCTTCCGACGATTCGCCTGGCACTGAAGGCATTAATTTCCTTCCTCAAGGGGAAGGCAGTGCAGGTGTTAACGGACGACACCACTGTCATATGGTACTGCAACAAACAGGGCGGGGTGAGGTTGTGGACCCTATGTCAAGAGGCTCTTCGCCTTTGGGCATGGCTGGAACGTCAGGACATAACCCTAGTGGATCAATACCTGGTGGTTCACGAATGGCGTCTTCACTCGGATGTGGTCTAAGGTCCCTTTCAGCATTGGGGTGAGCCTTGGTTAGATCTGTTCGCCACCGAAGAGAACACGCAATGTCAGCAGTTCTGCACGTCGGAATTTCCAAGGTTGGCAGTCGCTCTGCAAAGCTTTTCGCCGCAAGTGGAACTGCGGCCTCCGGTATGCCTTTCCGCCCGTACCACTTCTGCCCCGAGTGCTGAAGAAGATCAAGTGCGACCGGTCCCAAATCATTCTTGGGGCACCGGACTGGGCATGAAGAGTCCGGTACCCCGAGCTACTGAGCATGGCCATCAATCCTCCGATCAGACTGCCCCTTTGGGATGATCGTCATAAAATGGCCCACATCCGTGATCTCTTAATATTAAGGGCTGAAACCCGGTACTGCAGTGTTAAGTGCTCAGTGGTCTCCGTCTCTTCACGGATTATGTTCCTATTAAGAAGCATCGACGCGTTTCGATGGAAACCTTATAATACCATCTTTATCAAGACTGAAATTTTGACTCTCAAAGACAAACCGGTTTTAACTGGAATCATTACATTGGTACACATAGTGAATACCATTTGTCCTGAAGTACATTCCAAAGGAAACTTCTTTTATGATACAGTTGTATAGTACCCTATTCCTTTGGTATAAAGGGGTCCCTCTCATTTCTTTACAACTGCCTCACGTCCAACTGTGCTGTGAACACATGGTGCATTTCTTTGGCATTACTATGCTTCATGAACTGGATAAGCATTGGTTCCTGTCTTTCTGGCCTGTATGGCTTTACTGCATACAGCCTGTGTTCCACTGACTTTTGTGCACTTACAAGTGTGCCCTAGAATTGTGTTAGGGATCGCAGTTGGTTGAACCTTCGGACTTGCACATGCTGGTGGACCCGCTGTAGTCCATCTGTACAGCTGTCCCCTGTGGATACCGCTGCTCCTGGGCACGTTTTGTGAGCTGCCCTGGGTTGCCCCCCCACCTAGTGGTCTGGATCTTAGCTCAGCTTCAGTGGAACAACAGGTAGCTATATACATTTCCTCAGCGACTGCTCTGGGTGTTGGATGGGAACATACCTGCTCGTCTGTGGACGCTGGGAACAACAATGTTTTGTCTGCCATTTAGAACATGTAAACATCTGGATCTCCGTGTGTCGGGAACCTTTTTATTTGTCTTGTTAACTTCCAAAATTTGTTTTAAATTGCCTCTCATGGGGCGCGGCCAAGATGGCGGCGGAGCAACACCGACTTCTCGGGGCTCCGCTCGCCAAGGCCATAATTTGGCGATCATTGGCGATTTCGAGACATGCAAATAAGCCCTGGGGGTCCCGCAGCAAGCGCTCACACACAGAAGATGCGGAGGTGACCCGCGACTCCCTCCGGAGTGCGGCGACCGGCAGCGACGTTTTGCGGCAGGCGGTGGCTGTGGTGCCGGAGGCCGCCATGGATCGCCTGGGGCTGGGTTCGGCCCGGTGAGCGCGCAAAAAGGCGGCTCAGCGGAGGTGGCGGGGGCCCTGTGCACCGTCGGAGCGTACTACAGACCGTCGGCGGTCCTTTGACCCCGTAGAGGGCCTCCAATTGCGACATGGCCCAGTGAGGCCTAGCTGGACGTGGACCCGGGGGAAGGAGCGGCCCAGCCCGATCCGGTGAGGACGTGTGGCGAAGGGGACGGAGTAAGCCGCGCTCGTACGTTGGCAGCCTCCTGGGCGCTGCGCTCCCTGCACCCGCCTGCTGTGCACTGCTGGACCACCGGTGCCCCCGGCCACCTGTGGTGGGCGCCGGAGAAGGCCCTGCGAGTGGTTGGAGTGCGGAGGGCGACAGGCGCCGCCTGTCTCGAATCGCCTGGAGCGCGCCCTTTCTTCTGGTGCCCCCTCCGATTCCTGGGTGGCGACTGGAGCGGGGGGCCTTGTGGGACCCACGCCAGCAGCGGACCGGTGGCTGGGATACGGGAGCAAGTAAGAGTTGTCCACGTGGTTCCCCGGTGAGAGATGTGGAGCTCGGTGAGGGGAGAGGCATTGCCTGGGGCCTTGGGCTGTGGTGGTGAGTGACTGGTGCACGGCGGAGTGAGAACTTGAGGAGGGATATGCCCCTCTTGGGACATATGCACTGTGAGCTGGACGGCCTGGAGTGATGGGACCGAGCGCGGCTTGGCTGAGAGGCGCATATTGGCCTGGCCCTGTCGCTGGCCTTGGGGGTTGGCTCGTTGGACTGCAGCCCTGTTCCATCAGGACAGGCCCCCGACCCTCTTGAAGAAGCAGAGCGCAGTCTTGGGGCCCGGAACGACGACGGTCCTTGGGGGCGCCAAGAGGCAATAACAAAGGAGGGAGTGGCTGCAACAGCCCAGGGAGTGGCTCGCCAGGGCGGGGACCGTGCCGGGGAGTGGTGTTGACCAGGTGGTGCACATCAGGGCCTGTGTCCGCGTGAAGCAGGTAGGAGCCGGTGGGCCTCGATGGTGGTGGTCTGAGAGTGGCCCCTTTGCCTATCTTGATGAACGCGAAGACCCGACTGGGGTACCCCATTCCCCCCCTCTGCTGCGGTCACACGCTGCGCCGATTTGTCTGCAGTCATGGCCACACAGAAGTCCAGGAAGGATACCGCACATAAGGACCCATCCATAAGGGACCTGCTCCAAAAACCAGGAGGGAAGAGGGTAGGAGAGAATGGAGCCGAGCCGGAGGGTGGATGCGCAGAGAAACTCTTCGGCACACTCCGAGAGGACTTCGTGAGCCTGCGACAGGAGATGGCTTCCGATATCAAGCAGCTCCGGTCAGAACTCACCAAGGTGGCGGATAGTGTGGACACCCTGGAAAGTAATGGGTCCGTTTCGAAGAGGAGCTTGCCACACAGGCCCGAGAACTCATAGACTTGCGAGAGGGTAACGAGGAGTTATACCTCAAGTTGGGAGATCTTGAGAACCGCTCGAGGCACTCTAACGTCCGGCTCAAAGTCTTACCACTAAAGGCAGACGGAGGCAAGCTGGAGGAGTGGGTCATCCGGTGCTTCACTGGCCTCAGAGACAAGGAAATAGTGCTGGACCACACACATCGGGCTGGGCGCCCTGCCTCTGGTCCGAGCCAATCTCGGGGCATCCTGACCTGTCAACACTCATACCGCCAGAAAGAGCTCATCATGGCGGCCACACCGACCGCACCACGGTGGAGTTCGAAGGTCTTCAAGTGGGGGTCTTCCAGGATCTCTCCCTCTTACCTTCCAACGATGCAGGGACATGCGACCAGTAACATCCTTCCTCCGTGACCAGGAAATTCGCTATCGATGGGGCCACCCGTTCCGCCTCTCCTTTATCTGGCAAAATGAAACCTGTGGAGTCCGCAGCTTACAGGAAGCGAGGGAAGTGTTAGGCCGAGACTGGAGACCCAGGGGAGGCAGGGGGGTGGTCGCCCGGAGGGTAGGCCAGTAGTGCTGCGACAACTGCAGAACCGGGAGGGCCCGGATGTTGGCGGCGAATGAGGGCTCCCTGGGGACATGAACCCTAGACATGCTTGCAGAAGGTTTGGTCCGACTTCATATGACAAGTGACCGGTCTTGGTGAGGGGAGCTCCAACCCTGGAGAGTCGATGCCGGACCGTCTGACTCATGGACCCTTGCACATTCGTGCCTACAAGTTCCATTGGAAACTGCTTTTTGATCTTTTCACATGTTTGTCTCTGAATATTTTCGACCTTTTCTCTTTCTTTTCTATTCTCGGTCTCCTTTCTCTGCCCCAGAGGGATGTACCACTGGATTACAGACCGGTAGGGAACGACAACGTCTTGGGTGGCAGGGACAGGTGAGGGGGGCAGGACATGGGGCACCACATCTGGGAGGAGGCTGGGATCATCATGTTCGATGGGGCAGGCCGACATGTGGGCCCTGAGTGTATTTTTCAACGGGAGCTGGGAGGCGAGCTCGGTTGGATCTCAGGGCCCGTCTTCACACACGTATGCAGGGGGACTGCCTTATCCAGACTCTACACACCACAATCACGGGGGTAGAGAGGGTGGAGCCTGCAGAGGGCTGAGAGGGGGCTGCCCTATTCCTTCTGGTTACCCTGGGGGAGGTCGGACCAGCATGAGTTAGCACCATTTTATATATACCATGCCCAGACTTAAAGTGATGATTATGAGCTTCAACGTGAGAGGCCTTAATTCGCCTGTTAAACGGCACGCGCTGCTTGCCGTGTTGAGAGATTCTGGATGTGATATTTGCCTCCTACAGGAGACTCACCTGATGCGGGCGGACTGGAAGCGACCCAATTGTTTTGACAGGCAATACTTTTTCTCAGGTCCGGGGAAAACGGCTGGAGTGGCAATTCTACTGGCCACGCACTAACAGGGGAAAGTTGTGGGTACACATGCGGAGGTGGCAGGGCGCCTCCTGGCCTTGCGGGTGCTGATGGGGGAGCGTATATACACGATTGCCTCAATCTACAGCCCCAACGAACGTCAGGAAATCTTTTTTTGCGAGACACGATTACCTCCATTCTCACATCTCCAGATGAGGACCTTATCATTGGGGGCGACTTTATCTTAGTCCCTGTGGCGAATCTAGACAGGTCAACTCTTCGGGTGGGACACTCTGGCTCGATTTCCGATACCATGCTCAGGAGACTAGGGGAGGCCGGCCTGGTGGATGCGCAGCATCATCACTTTCCGACAGCACGGGAGTACACCTTTTTCTCTGCGGCCCATCAGACGTACGCCCGCATTGATCTTTTTGGACCTCGCCCAGGGTTAACGGCATCCACTGTAGAGGTGGCTATAGGAGCAGCGGTATTTTCGGATCACTCACCGGTGCCCCTGAGGCTGCTACTTCCAGGAGGTCCTCCCAAGCAGAGTTCCTGGAGTTTGAGCCGCAAATTGCTCACCTATGATGCCAACGTCACTGAACTCAGAGGGGCTATTAAAGCTTACTTGGAGCTTAATGACAACGGCTCAGTGGGGGTCGACACTATATGGGATGCCTTGAAGGCAGTCCTGCGCGGTAGATGTATAGCGATAGCGGCGGGTCTGAATAGAGGCCATAGAGCAAAGAGGGCGGAATTGGAACATCAAATCAAGGAACTGGAGGGGGTTCACCAGCGTACGGGGGCGGTCCAAACACGGCGCTCCTTACAGAGGCTAGGAAGCAGTTGCGAGCACTGGACCTTGACTGTGCCAAATATGCCCTATTCCGCACCAAATAGCGATATTATGAGAGTGGCAATAAAGCGGGGAGGCTTTTGGCTCATGCCTTGCGAGCGGAAACAGTGGCGTGGCGGAATTGCGAAACGTACAGGGGGAAATCCTGCGGCAGGGTGAAGACATAGCGCTCGATTTCGAGTCCTTTTACCAAGCCTTATACTCCGGAGTATCTAGATCCTGCGGCTGTGGGAGATTATCTTCAGGCGGAACCACTGACTCCAATCGGGGCTCACACTGCGACTGACCTGGAGGCTGACATTGGTCCAGAGAGCCATCCAGAGACTCGCGGTTGGTAAAGCTCCGGGAGAAGACTGCCTCCTAGTCGAGTTTTATAAAGTGTTTGCGTCCGACCTAGCTCCTCTTTTGGTGTGACTCTTTAACTCCTTCAGCGCCACTGGGAATCTGACCCCCACGATGGACATAGTGGAAGTGGTGGTCATCCCCAAACCAGGGAAGGACCCACTTATTTGGAGATTAAGGTTTTCTCCAGCACACTGAAGTCTGCCCAGGTAAACTACGTAGAGGCATTAGAAATGGTCCGCAACAAGTTGAACACATGGAGGAAACATGCCCTCTCATGGCCGGGTAAAATTGCTGCCGTCAAAATGATGATTTTGCCACGTCTGCTTTATATTATGCAGGCGCTCCCTCTCTGCCCACCCCCCATGGTGTTGGCTCAAATGCAGCAATTGATAAACAGCTTCATTTGGGGGGAGGAGGGGAGAGGCCGCGGAAGCCCTACCATCTCACCTACCTGTCACACGACGACAGAGGTCTTGGAATCCCCCATCTCGGGCGCTACTATGAGGCGGCGCAACTGCGCTGGATGGTTGGGTGGTATCAACTTGAATCTGAAAAACACTGGTGCTTCATAGAGAGGGGAGTGGCAGGGATGCACATATGGAAAGTTCCCTAGCTCCCTCGACGCCACCGCCCGTTAATGGCATATCCTTCCCCAGTTCTCCGCGCCACCATAGTGAGCATGGGACCGGGTACAAGAGAGGTGCCAGCTGTCCTCCGTAGTCTCTCCTTTGACCCCTTACATCAGGAACCCGGATTCCACCCCCCCCCCCCCCCCCCCCCCAATCCTCTCACGTACCCTCTTAGATCCTGTAGGGGCAGGGCGATTACTTTAGCATTGGGGGCGGATAAACAGGTTCTCCTTGCTAAATGGGGTACAGTGGAGGTTTCGACTCAGACTGGCTACACAAAATGTGGGACATAGTGGGTATGGATAGAATCTCTGCCGGGATCCACCGCATACTGCCTAAGTTTAATAAGACCTGGGGGTCCACGGTGGTATACCTCTCTTCCGAGTTTGTGGAGCTCACCTGCCCTCAATACCTTTGAATCCTATGCTTCCCTGCAGACCCATTACCGGACCCAAAGGCCCCCTGGCCAGCTCCTCAATCCTAGATCCCTACCAAATCTGTCATACTCTATAAGTGGAACTCCTTTCTTTCCCTTTCTGTTCTCTTCTTTTTCTCATTGCTCTTTACGGGAGTGCTCTCATCCTTTCTCCTTTTCTATCAATAGAAGTTTGAATTTGACTGAAGGTTCCCCACCGGCCGGTGGTTGTATGTGGGTGTAGTGTACCGACTTTAATGCATACTTAGTAAAAACTACTTAAACCATAAATTGCCTCTCATTTTTAAATACTTTTATACTTTTAACACATTTGGTCTTTATTCTCTGGGCCTCCAAATAGCATGAGTACCTGTTTGCAAGTGCAATTTATTTATCACCTTTTATCATACGCTTTTAGCATTTTATATGTATGCTACTGTATTTTTGGATAGTAATATTGGTTTGTTTTAGATAGCTTCTTGGTCAACATTTGTACGAGGAGTGGGTGTCATGTGCCCGAGCTAGGCCCCGTAGGAATTAGTGACAGTTTTTACTGGCACACAGTCCTTTCCTAAGGTTGGCTTCTCTTTGCCACATCGAATTTTGACACACATTTGCATTTGTGACTTTTGTACTAGTTTCTGGGAAATACTGGCCTTGCTGACACAGAACATTCCATGAGCAACTGCCTTGACATTAGGAACATGGCCCTCAAGTGTGTGAATTACGTCCATGTGGCCACACAGCGAACTGTGAAATACAAACCATGTCAGACTGATCACAATATTAGCCCATGGCAAGGATACCATTTTCACGAATATATAACCTTTTGTTTCCTAACATGAAAAGAGGAGACACTTCTGCAGACTGCGAGGGGTCACTACATGCCGAAGCTTTTGCCTAGCAACTGGTCGACATCTCCATGAGGGTTGTCCAGTTTGCGACCAAGATGGGGTCTGACACTCTTACCCATCAGGTAATCGGGTTAGATCATCCAGAAGGAGGTTTCTTGGCAAACCATGCATCTGCCCCCTAGACACATAGGTTAGGGGTTTGTACTGTAGGAGTGCGCTACATAGTTATATTATTGTATATATATACATGTCATGTTATGTTACTGATCGTTTTTAAAGCGCACGTTCACCAACCGGTCGCTGGAATTGCTAATACGGCCTTGGTCTCTGGTTATTGATAAGCCTGTTAGAACAACCATGTCTTCAGGAGCTGTCTGAATCTGGTGTAGTTTCCCGTGGACCTAATGTCCACTGGCAGAGTATTCCATACTCACGGAGCAATGGCGGAAAACCTACATCCTCCAGTCCGTTGTTTTTTACACAAGGGGACCACTAGATAATGTAGATGGCTAGATCTCAGTTGTCTAGTCGGACGATACTTGTTGATCCGCTATTTCACGAACGCAGGACAATTCAGATACAAGGCCTTAAAGACCATGCAGCACGCCTTAAACATGGTTCTCTACGCAACTGGCAGCAAGTGATATATAACCTTCCTCATCTAAAAGGCGGAGCTATTCATTTTGTTCACAGTTCTGGAATTCAGTATGACTTTTGCCTGCTTCTGTCTATTAATCATGGCTGCCCACTTTCTTTATACAAGAATCACTATGGTTAAAAAAAAAAAATATTGAAAACGCCCCTCTGTGTATTCTTTGTATATTTGTGTGAGCGAAAGAAGGCATGAGTGACTGAAAAGTTTGAAGTCTGTCACCATGGTTCTTGAGGGAACAGAGTTCTCATATTTAGTGGTTGCCAGAACATTCCCTCCCTGTTTAGGTTTGGGGATCTAACGGAGGCCCTCCCAGCTAGCCAATTCAAGTGACAACATATCCTATGGGGGTGCATGGAATCAGTCTGGCACCATCCTAAGTTGATGTTGCCGCCAAACGCGCAGTTCCTACTAATTGGTGGAAACTACACAACACCACCACTCACTTGACCTCTTACGTTTCCTTTTCTGACCCTGCCTGGTACTGTAAAGTCTGCTCAAGAACCTTACATTGCACATCTCCCAGAAAAAAGTTAAATATTATTGAATAGTCGTATTTTTCCCTGAATAATGTTGACCGGTAAGATCCATCAGTTTTAGGGTGAACTTCTAGAATATATAGGAGTAACACTGCTTGCGTTCATAAGGACTGTCGCATCACAATTCTAGTCCATCATTTGCATTTGTTTAGAAGCCCGTACATATCTCCACTACATCTACGGTAGCAAGGGTGTAAGACAATTACTGCCGGCAACCCAGAGAGAAAAAGAAGCCTATAGGGAGGCAGAAAGCTGAATGTGGTGGTGTCGTAAATAAAATATTACGCACTCGGAATTTCTATGATATCAATATGATCATGCATAAAGCAAGAGGCTGAGTCTGTGGTATCAGGTTCAAAAGGGCTTTATTCCAATAACTCGAGTCATAGGGAGAATAGTACCATCACCACAAGGGATCTGGAAGGGTCTCAAAAGTATTCTCAAAACATTATTCACAGAGTACAGTATATATACATTTCTATAATATACGTAAGCAAAAGAGCAAAAGAGAATGAGATAAGAGCATGTGGGTGTGTAGGTTGGCGTGGGGTGGGCGTCCATGTGGGCGTCCACTTAATGATAATAGGTAATTGTCATAGGTGGGTGGATACCTGGAGGGGGTTGCGTGATCTGCTGGAATTGTACTGGAACTTTGCCTTACTTGTGCTCGATTCGAGCATGACGTGTAGCTGACGTGGGGAGGGGTTGCTGTGCAACCGGGGAGTCTGGAAGTGAGGCCTTCAGTGAAGCCTTCAGTGTCAGGACGACCAGCACATCTTGTTTTATCTGATATCTGATGTCTGGAGCAGGGACTGATTTGTGACATAGGTTGCCCATCACCAAGAGCCGATGTGGCATCTATTTCTTCATTTACTTCATTTACTGCAGAGGCCTTACATGGGGGCTATGGGCTTTTTACTGACGTGAGCTTTGCAATCTCACAGAAAGAGACAGAAAGGCTAGGCTTTCTCCTTTGCAGATGGGTTATGTTTATCCCTCCTTCTCCAGGCAGGAATGCGGCTCTGTAGGAGTAAGCAGATAACCGTGCTCAATACTGTCTCGGCACCTTTGACAGGGCCCCTTTGGCTGAGGCCCAAGTGTGCAAGGCCAAGGATACGCAGCTGCAGCTTTCTGAACGTCTGAGGCCTGAAACCTCTCTTCGGGTCTGGCTGAGCCACAAAACACGGGTTTTCATGTGGTGCAGGAAAACATGATGCAAAACGTGTAGGCCTCAATACAGATTTGTCGTTTCTCTCATGGGAGACTGGATGATGGCAGGCCACGTTATAGCATAAGCATCATGATAGAAAGGCCATGGAGGGGAAATGCATAGGTTACATGCATGTGCACATAAGCGTTGGGGGGCACATGGGGACACATAGGCCTCATAATTTTTTTTTTCCTCATTCCCTCCTTGTCCCCTAGTGGACCCTTCATGTCACATCTATTCTCATGAGACAGTCGATCTGTTCTTGCAGCATTATTTTTCCATTTTCAATGCTCTGTATATGGGGATGTGGAACACATGCAGTAGCACACAGGCCGCAAATGGCCGGGCCACACTGCAGACATAGGCAACAACTGAATATCATTAATAGTATCAACCCACAGACGGTCAACACTTTCCATCCCCATGCCGATATTAATCCCCAGAGCCAACTGGACCAAGTCCACGTGCCTGGGTCTTGATGTATGGTTTGGGCAATCTTGTGGAGCCTTGTTATTGCTTTGTATACAGATGGTGCGTTATTAGGAATGAAAACGCAACAGCTAGAACCGATGACCCTACAAGCCCCGCCCCTATCCGCCAAGATGACGTCAAGAACAAGACGATTCTGAAGAACGACCAGTCTCATAGCGGACTGTTCCTGGGTCAGATTCCCCAGGGCCGATGCAGTCACATTAGCCACTGTTTCTAGAATCCTTGTTAGTCTGCGGATAAGTTTACTATTCTGGACGGGACCTATGAAGAAAAAGAATCCTTTGTTGAAATCCGTGTATTGCTCCCAAGCTGTCTCAGTCTGGTCAATGCCAGAGGCACCGAGCCCTCGTCTGTGTCTGACAAGTGTGAGTCGAAGATCTTGATGATAGGTCGATGGGGCCAAGAAAACGGGTGGTAAAAGAAATGATATGTAACACGTCCCACCCCAGTCTAAGGGCAATTGCACATAGGCTGTCTGGCCACAAATAAAATAGGTGTGTCGTGATGCTCTGAAATAGGACTTTTCTTTGTCTTTAAACACTATTATAGTATTACACTCGCTGTGTCCCAAATGTACCGAGCCTTCTTTTCTGACACACAAGTTCCCTTTCACTGGCAGAACAGTAATTGAGGATGGACCTGACATGTGTATGGGCTTTACATTCAACACTATAAAATCGAGGGACGCATTTCCTTGCAGATACTCTTCATTTTCTAGATCTGTACCTTTCCTTTGGGGAAGACCCTCTTCATCTGGGAAACATGCTTCATTCATGACTTTATTCAAGTTACCCCATACCCACTCGCCCCTACACTCCTCGTCTTGACATTCTTTGGCATCACCGTTGATGGATGTCATTAAGGCAAACCATGCTCCGCAAGATCCATTATGGGAGAACGGAAAAGGGAAAAGAGGCAACACTCCCTTCACCTTCTGATACGGGGGAAGTCGGCCACAGACCCAGCAGTCTGTAGCATTGCTAGTCTGATGTGAATGGTGCAGCATCTGAATAAACGTATTGTTGCGTAAGGCAAGTCGATATGTTAGCTCATGGGATGGCAGATCACTAAATGTGTGTACTATGGTATCATTAGTGGAGGAGTGTAAGAGTGAAGCAATAGGAGGAACAATAGCATGTAGTATTAAGCTGATACATATTATCGTGATACACAGAAGAGATAAAAAAATCAAAGTCACTATACATCTACCACGTAATATTTTACAGTATTTGCTTTTCATCTTGCTTTTTTTATCTTTAGTATCATTCGAGATCTTATGCAAGCCAGAATACATGTTCAACCGCTTCACCACCTAGTGGACTTAATTGATCAAACGGGTTCTGACTTATGAGATCTAAGTTTAGCTTTGTACTCCTGCTGTGGAGTCTCCTCTAGTAAAGGGGGCTCAAAGTCCGAAAAGTTAGTGTCCTTTTTGAACGAATCGTTATTCCCGAAGTAGCGTTTACAATGATGAAGATGAACCCATCCTTTCCGTCCTTCGACTTTAACGGCGGTCCTTGTGGTCAACAACACCAACTTTGGCGTCTTCCACCTCGGCTCAAGAGGACTTGATCTATCAAAGTTCTTTATCAGTACATAGTCCCCAGGAGAGATCGAGTATTCTTTGACCTGGGTGTTGTCAGGCAAGGCGGCAGCAACCTGCGAACGACAAGAGAGTAGTGCAGACATCAAGGAAGCCAGGTAATCTGTCAGCATGTTACTATCAACATCAGTGATCTTTTTAGGCATTGGAGTGCCCCACATATTCGGTGGTCTACCAAAGACCACTTCATAAGGAGATAAGCCTGTTCTAGAATGAGCTACCATTCGCATGTAAAAGAGGGCAACCGGCAGGGCTACCATCCAATCTACACCTTTGTCTGCGCAAATCTTCGCTAGTTTTATCTTTAAGGTCTGATTAGGTCTTTCTACAAGGCCTGCTGCCTCGGGATGTCGTACACAATGGAACTTCCAGGTATACCCTAACAGAAGGGACACTTGTTTCATGAGTTCAGAGGAGAAAGACTGACCGTTGTCGGAATATACGACACGCGGTAATCCATAACGTGGGAAAAACTCTCGCACCAATTGTCTGGCGGTAGTTACAGCAGTATAATCAGGGACTGGATAAGCTTCGGTCCACTTTGACAGTGAACATACTACTACCAGGACATATTTGTAACCTCTACATTTGTCCATTTGGATATAATCCATTTGGAGGACTTCAAAAGGATGGTCAGGTGGATGGAATCCACCTTGTTCCATCGGTATGCCTTTACCTGGATTGAATTGGCAACAGATCATACATGTTCTGACCTTTTGTTTCGCTGCAGCACGCAGGTGCTTGTTGAACCATATATTCTGTAAGCTGTCTAGCATTGCTTTCTCTCCTAAGTGTGCAGGACTATGTGCGGTATTTATGATCACTTGTACCATCGAATCAGGAAGAAACCATGTTGTTTTGCCCTTAGTCATCCAACCCTGATCAGTCAGTACCCCTCCTTGTTCCGACCATTTCTTTAATTCGTCTAGAGTAGCATGTGTCTGTATGTCTTGTACATCCTTGGAAGGATCCCTGACTGTCATGGCTTTGGACATTGATGGCACCTGTGACTTTGTCATGTCAAGTGAGGTCTGAGCTGTCTGTTTAGCAGTTCGGTCTGCCAGATCATTGCCTTGAGAAATGGTATCTGTGGCTTTAGTATGTGCTTTGCATTTCAGGATAGCTATGGCTGTTGGTAAATGTATCGCTTCCAGAAGGGCTTGAATAAGGGGGCCATGTTGTATCTTGGCCCCGTGAGAGGTCAAGAAACCTCTTTCTCTCCACAGTACTCCGAAGTCATGAACTACCCCATATGCGTATTGTGAATCGGTGTAAATGTTTACTCTCAGGTGCTTAGCTCTTATGCACGCTTGTGTCAGGGCGATGAGCTCTGCTGCTTGCGCTGACAGTATGTCTATTCTTTTAGTCTCTATGATTTCAGTAGCAGTGGTCACTGCATACGCTGCCACTAATTCTCCCGCCCCCGTCCTCATGCACGAGCCGTCAACATAGAGTGTTAGGTCGGGGTCTGGGAGTGCAATGTCTGTCAAGTCTTGTCTTGGCTTAGTCACGGTATGTATTATTTCAACACAGTCATGTGGTGGAACGTTTTCTGTACTCGAGGGCAAAAGTGTAGCAGGATTCAGTATGTTGCATCGTCTGATCTCTATGTGTGGTTGAAATAACGTCAGCTCATAACCTGTCAGTCTCGCTACAGTCAGGTGTTGTGTTTGTGTTCGGTTCAAGAGAACCTCTACTGCGTGTGGTACTTGTACTGTCAGGGGGTGGCCCAGCACTATCGAGTCACTTTGTCTTATGGCTAAGGCCGTTGCTGCAACAGATTTTAGGCACGCAGGCAAGGCCTGGGCTACTGGGTCCAATGTACTAGAGAAATAAGCACAGGGCTTGTGTTTTCCTGCATGATCTTGTGTGAGGACAGATAGTGCTGTTCCATCCCGCTCTGTCACGAAAAGCATAAAAGATTTGTTGTAATCAGGGATCGCTAAAACTGGTGCTTGACATAAAGCTTCTTTTAATTCTTCAAATGCTATAGTGTGTTCCTGTGTCCAAGGTAGGACATTAGTAGAAGCTGCCTCCTGTGTCGTCAACTGTATGAGGGGCTTGACTATATAAGCATACTGGGGGATCCACTGCCTGCAATATGAAGTGAGGCCTATAAATGCACGTACCTCCTTTTGCGTCTTGGGCTGTGAAAGGCCAGAAATCAATTGAATACGTTCTGGTGTTAGCCTCCTACCCTTCTTGGAGAGCAAGTGCCCAAGGTACGCCACTTGCTGTTCACAGAATTGTAACTTCGAAGGGGACACTTTGTGCCCCTTGTCAGCCAGAAAGTGTAAAACCGTCTGTGAAGCATCCTCACAATCATGCTCCGATCTTGCAGTGATGAGAATGTCATCAACATACTGTATCAGTGCTGTAGAGCTAGGCATATGAATACTGTCTAGTGCCTGACTATAGATGCTAGGACTTTCCGTGAAGCCCTGTGGTGCTCTTGTGAATCTGAAGCTGCGGCCTTTTAAACTGAAACCGAAAAGATATTGGCTGCCTGGATGTATTGGGACACTGAAGAAAGCGTTCTTCAGATCGATAACGGTAAAGAAAGTAGCATGTGCATCAATGGCAGTCAATAATGAAGAGATGTCCGGGACCACAGGGTACTGTGGCACCACACATTTGTTTAATTCTCGCAGGTCCACAACTAATCTATATACAGGTGGTGAATTGGGATCAGTTCTTTTAAGAATAGGAAGAACTGGTGAATTGCATACGTTTGAATCAGTCTCAATCACCACCCCTTGTGCAATTAGGTCATCTATTATCTTCAGTAACCCTACTTCAGCCTCCGGTGGTATTTTGTATTGTCTAATCCGTGGCAGCACTACACCTTCCTTGAGGGTGACCTGGTGCGGTGTAATGTTCATGTAACCTACGTCAGTCGGGCCTTGTGCCCATAGGTGCTGTGGTACATTTTGGAGCCTGATGTCAATATCTTGCATTACAAAATGTCCCTTGAAATCACGTAAATACAGTCGCACTCCTTCTGGCGAGCAACAGATAATCGCTCCCAGTTCCTTTAATGTTTTTATACCAAGTAAGTTTTCTGGACATGATTTAGTGAGCAGTAAGTCTGTAGTATGTATTAGTGGACCAACTCCTAAGGAGATTGGTTCCGAAACCTCATTAATAATAGGTCTACCTGAAAATCCCAGGGATACACTCTTTGAGCCCGAGAGGGGTGCCCCTGGCACCTCGGAATGACTGATAGTTGTTCTACTCGCCCCTGTGTCAATCAAAAACTTTTTATTTTGTCCTAGTAAACGTGCATGTACAGAGGGACCCGCTTGGTCCACAGGAACTGGAATAAGGGGCAAGTCGAATTCCCTCTCTGGGCTGCTTCATGAATATGCTTGGTATTCTGGATAGGTAGTTTGGGCGTGCTCATACATTTGTGTTGTGGCTCGGGCTGGTGCAGGTGCATGGACAGGCGGTGGCGGCGGTGGAAACGTATCTGATTCCTGATGTGTGTTACTGCCCTTGGGAGGATACTGACGAGGCTTTGTTTTACCTATGGCTATATTGTGTTTAAGCACTGCACATTCATTTACGAAGTGGCCTGGTTTCTTGCAATAATTACAAGTCCCATTAGTTTGTTTCGTACTATTCTTGTTCGTGTTTGTGTTTGCCGGTGTTGATTGGGCCACCAGCATCTTCATCTTTGTGTCTTTCATGCGTCTCTTTTCTTGGTCATGTTCCTCTCTAATTCTGTTCTGGTGATACTGTAACATCTGTAACATTTGGGAAGGGCTGCTTGCTTGCCAAGTGCTCTCAACCTTCAGTACCCTATACTTTACCTCAGGTATGGAATTTTCTACTAATTTGCTCACGAAAAGATGGGGATATGAATCGCTACCGGGCTTAAGGCCACTATTGATAGTGAAACATTTCTCAAACCTAGAGTAAAAATCGCTAGTGTCCTCGTCTGGTTTCTGTTTACAAGCTGAAATAGCATCCCAGTCTTCTTTCTTGGTAGTTAATAATCTCGGCAAAACTTACACAAGGAGTTCAGGTAATTCTTTAGCTCGGGGACCCAGACCAACCCCCGGGCCTCTTGCGTCTTCTTCTCCTTGCAAAACATCCCAGCCGATCTTTTTCTCTCCCACCTCCCAGTCCTTTTCTTTAAGCTTCTCGCAAATACCAGCAGGCAATAGTACTTTTAATAGCTTTAGAATGTCTGCATATGTATATTCCCCTAAGCGGAGAATGTCTTTTAGTTCCCTGTGAAAACCCCCTGGATCTTTATCATGGGAGGGTAACATTTTTTTCATTTCCAGTATCTCTAATTTTGACAGAGGGGTGTAGACATACACCCGTTGCAGTTCGTTATTTGTACCCTTTACAGGATGAATCTCCCGTAGGGGGTTCAACTTGTCGTACACCTGGCCTGTAACCTGGGGTGGAGCGGGAAGGAGGGACCTAGTTACGTATACTATATATTTGTGTCGCTGATCCAAGATGACATTAATCAATTCTGTACCCAAGTTCATCCATCTGTCTAGTATTATGTCATCCAGCAACCTATACAATAGACCAGGACCAGAATATTGGCTCTCATACAATGTTATTAAATGTTGGACCATGTAAACACCAGCTATGCGCTGTTCGTTTGGTGGAAGGCTCAAGAACGTCTGTGCTACGATATCATTATTATATAAATCATATTGGGATACCCACAGAGTGGCTGACCGTGCTAGTTCCTTTTCGGTCGGGGTGAAGGGCTGTTCGTTTCCTAACCATTCATTCACCGCTTTGTCGGTGATTTGGAACAGACTTTCAAGGGAATATCTTTTTTTTTTATAGCCGTTCCCTGTTTGCGGTGATTTAGGCCCTTGGGCCTTTCAAATCGTCGGGCATGGCCCACATATTGTATTTTATCTTGGTCCCCTACTTCATCATCATCAGATGATAACGCAGCTTTTTCGTTCGGTCCTGCTTCGTGTGACGCTGTTATTACATTTCTGATTTTGGCCAACATGTTGTCTGTCTGTCCTGAGTAATCATGCTGACCGGCATCTATGCGGTCACTCCAACCAATATAACGACGGTCTACATCCCCGTTACCTTCGTCTTTTTCCCTGATCAGACAGTTAACTAGGAAGCGAAGGATATGGTTCTTAATAATCACTTTTCTATTTTGTACAGCATCTGCTATGCTCTCCGAGCCTTCCCCTGTTCTTATGAATGTGTACATTTTCTTTAGATGTTTATCCATATCCGGTAACTTTTCCAAATCTGTGACTGCTCGTCTAAGCCGTAGTGAAAACACGAGCATTCTGTCCTTTCCCGGATCGGGATCGTATATACATTCGGGGATGTCTACTTTTACTGTCGGCCCCCCTCCTGACGCTATTCCGGATCCTCCCTCCCCGCCGTCCTCGAGCTCCTGGAGCTGTTCTTGCGTTGGGGGTGCAGGGAAAGATCCGTCCACGTATGCTGGTGGGGATTCCTCTAGATAGGTGTTAATAAACCTTTCGGATGCTGTTTGTTTTATTTTTCGGGGTACTGGCGGTGGCTCTCTAATGGAACTTTCTACTGGGGTCACTTTTGCTAGTTCCTCTGAAAGGACGGGGTAAATACCAGCAATGACAGCATTCTTTTTTCTTTCCATCTGCTCTCTTTTTACCCGTTCCCCTTCCTCCTGTAATTTCCTTTCTTTGGCTTTTTCAGACTCATTTTTACTTCTCTCTATTTTGTGGAACTCTTTTTCTGTTCTTCTATGTGACTCCTTGCGCCACAACTCAATGGCATCCTTCTGAGCAGGTCTAGATTTTCTCTTGCATATTTCTTCCTCTACTTTCATAATGCTTTCCGCATCCCAAGTTCCCGTGATAGGCCATCTATACTTTGTCTCTAAATCCTTCGTGTAATCCACCCATAGTTCTAAAAACAACACGGCGTCTAAACCATGCTTACAGTACATGAAATGTCCAGGTGTGTCCCTAGGCGGAATGTTAACTGGTTCCTCTAGTACACCTTTCCTGGTACATATCTTACGCAGTTTTGAAAACAACAGCATGTTGGAATGTAACCGAAAACAAAAATCACAATGAACCAAAAACAAAAATCACAATGAAACAAACCTACATAAAAAAAAAAACCTGACACATTCAAACCTAACTGAACCTGACTAAGACAATAACATTCATACAGTTAAATCGGTGCACCTGAAAACTTGGACTTTAATTCTTGAATGCATGCTCTTGAACATACCGGTCTCACAAGTGAGACACGTCTTTACCGTGTTCAGTAAATGAACCCGTCTGTATTGCAACCCCCATGAGAAACTCACCGGGAAGCGGAACTTGAACTTGAAGGCCTCGGATACTTGACGCTGCGCAGGGAATGGCGTATCTTGGATGGATCTCTAGAAACCTCGGACACAGCTCTCTCGCAGGGTGGGCTCTGGGTCGGGACAATCCGCAATCCTCATCGCCTCGTATGGATGCCTGGTCGCAGTCCGTCTCCTTCGTTGGCCTGAGGGAGTTGGCGGGGAAAACCCGCGGCGTGTACACTTGAAGTCCGTCACGGCTGTGGAAGGGGGCAAAACTGGACCTTCATCTCCGGCGCATGGGGAAGGAGATTTGTCCCTGTTCGGGCGCCATTTATGTCGTAAATAAAATATTACGCACTCGGAATTTCTATGATATCAATATGATCATGCATAAAGCAAGAGGCTGAGTCTGTGGTATCAGGTTCAAAAGGGCTTTATTCCAATAACTCGAGTCATAGGGAGAATAGTACCATCACCACAAGGGATCTGGAAGGGTCTCAAAAGTATTCTCAAAACATTATTCACAGAGTACAGTATATATACATTTCTATAATATACGTAAGCAAAAGAGCAAAAGAGAATGAGATAAGACCATGTGGGTGTGTAGGTAGGCGTGGGGTGGGCGTCCATGTGGGCGTCCACTTAATGATAATAGGTAATTGTCATAGGTGGGTGGATACCTGGAGGGGGTTGCGTGATCTGCTGGAATTGTACTGGAACTTTGCCTTACTTGTGCTCGATTCGAGCATGACGTGTAGCTGACGTGGGGAGGGGTTGCTGTGCAACCGGGGAGTCTGGAAGTGAGGCCTTCAGTGAAGCCTTCAGTGTCAGGACGACCAGCACATCTTGTTTTATCTGATATCTGATGTCTGGAGCAGGGACTGATTTGTGACATAGGTTGCCCATCACCAAGAGCCGATGTGGCATCTATTTCTTCATTTACTTCATTTACTGCAGAGGCCTTACATGGGGGCTATGGGCTTTTTACTGACGTGAGCTTTGCAATCTCACAGAAAGAGACAGAAAGGCTAGGCTTTCTCCTTTGCAGATGAGTTATGTTTATCCCTCCTTCTCCAGGCAGGAATGCGGCTCTGTAGGAGTAAGCAGATAACCGTGCTCAATACTGTCTCGGCACCTTTGACAGGGCCCCTTTGGCTGAGGCCCAAGTGTGCAAGGCCAAGGATACGCAGCTGCAGCTTTCTGAACGTCTGAGGCCTGAAACCTCTCTTCGGGTCTGGCTGAGCCACAAAACACGGGTTTTCATGTGGTGCAGGAAAACATGATGCAAAACGTGTAGGCCTCAATACAGATTTGTCGTTTCTCTCATGGGAGACTGGATGATGGCAGGCCACGTTATAGCATAAGCATCATGATAGAAAGGCCATGGAGGGGAAATGCATAGGTTACATGCATGTGCACATAAGCGTTGGGGGGCACATGGGGACACATAGGCCTCATAATTTTTATTTTCCTCAGTGGGATAATGACTTACTCCACTGTGCAATGGAACACGCCTGCCCGAAATTGAGAAACTGCAGGGATTTCGGTCAAGGGGTACAATTGGGATATCCAGACTGGGCGACCTCTTGGAGGATGGATCCCTGATCCCCATTAATTATCTCCAACAAGATTACCAGTTAAGCGACACCCAACAGTTGAAATATCTACAATTATAACATGCATGAAGGGCGGAGATGCTGGACATGGGGAACATTCCTGAATACGCACTGCTAGAAGGGAGATTACTACAGGGAGAAATAGCTGGAAAAGCAGTCTCCTGGACCTATAGGCCAGATTCATTGAAGAACCTGAGGGCCCAAAGGGAAAATAAGATCTGGGAAATGGATGACATTGATTGGGTGGTGGCACTAATGCACCTTCGAGAGATTGCCATCACAGTAAGGCTAAAACTGATCCAATTCATGATCCTTCATAGGATGTATTATGATAGGGCCCACCTACATAGATTTGGAAGGGCAGTCACCCAATTGTCTGCGCTGTAGAACAGAGAGAGGAACATTCATACAAACATACGCTCTGAGAATACCCTCATTACATTCCTACTGGTTCACAATTTTAGAGGAACTCAACAAGCTACCGAGGGAAAAGATGCCGATGGACACCAAGTACATCCTGCTCGGCATTCCCTCCGAGATAGATATCCTTCTCTTCAACCTGGGCCTCCTAGTGGCCAAGAGGGACATAGTAAAATACTGGGGTGCTCCAAAATCCACCACCTCAAAGAAATGGAAAATGGGAATGGATTTTTATGTGCGTGCCGAAAAAGTCACATTCAAGGCAAGAGGGTGCCTGAATTTTTTTAATAAGATCTGGGGTCCCTGGTTGCAATACTGTGGTTTAGATATGGGAGAAGAGACTGAAAAGCCCTCATCATCGCAACCTGTGTGAAATGTGAGAATGAATGGTGGACTTTAAGATCTTTGATGATCCTGCCTAGGATTATGATTAAATGTACTATTGCCTGTTTGACCGACTATGCTTCCACTCCCAGGTATTTATGGTTCTCAATGCAAGTTTGTGTATCGCACATTGTTTTCAAGAAAACCTGAATAAAACATTTAAAAAAAAGAATCTGCACACTGGTCACACCAATTTGCTTTTGGGGCTCTGCATCTGGGGTACGGGCAGTCTCAAAAGCGACTCGCGTCAGCCGCTGGAATGGCACCTACAAAAGCTCCGTACATTGTTTCCGAAGCGGAACAACGTCAGTGCGGTGCGGAACCACGCCATCTACCAGTGCACAGAGACTGCTGAAAGGTTTCTAGACCCTAGTTTGACACATGGGGAATTTTGAAAAAGTAAGGAATCTGCTGCTAGTCGAGTCTCTCCCAGAAAGTGTGTTACCGAAGGTAAGTAACTTCATATGAGCTAGAAGTTTACTATTAAACTGCACAGTAATTGTAATGCTCACTGTTGCACAATAATGAAAATAAATTCATTAGCAAATGAATAACGACTTGTAGGGCCTAAAGCGTCAATAAGCAACTAATTCAAACACAATAAGGGGGTCTCTTAACAGACATATAAGGCAAAACATACAACGCTGTATCCTCATCCACACCACACACCCTAGCCCTTCACAATTCCTGCAGTAGAACAGTGCATGCTCTTTGATTAGGGGTAGATGGGTAGATTGTTGCTTTGACTGCACATATGCAGATATGTGCGGTAAGAGCGATTGCACTGGAATGTAACAGGAAATTGAAGTGTTTAAAATTGTGCAGCAGTGAATTTCACTTATCACTCCGCCCCCTGGCACTATTTGAATTGCTCGCCTTTGCTTAGTTCCGGGAATGCTGAAACATGATTTGTAGACCCCAGGTGATGTTCATGATTTGACGCTTGGCCAGTCCAGTGTTGTTCTCTAGGTCATATCATTAAATTGGATCTTAGGAGAGTTCATTTGGCTCTGCGTCTGGCAAATTTGGTAAAAAAAAACTTAATTCAAGCTGGCATTGAACACAGTGGAATTTGCTTCCTGTCACCTGTTTGCGGTGATACAGAGACCATGTTTCTGCTTGATTGATCAACAACGGTTTCTGTTAAGAGCATTCATTTAATCAGCTAGTGAAGGACATTAGTATCTGCAGTTCCTTCGGTCATCTGCTATGATGATTGCCTTTTGTTGCCTATGGAATTTTCATCATAAGGCATGCAAACTTAAACCAAGATAAATATAAAAATGTAATTTTTTTTTTAGTTTTCAGCCTTTAATCGTATATATTTTTTCAGTGATGGCTGCACTTTATTTTTGTTGTACACTGCCCACTTCCACTTGGTTATGACCACACATTATAAACAATCGAAATCAACAGAAGTTGACTTGAAACTACAGGCTGAAAACAATCATTCTCCACAAAGCTCTTTGGGTTTGTAAGCCACTAGCCGACCCTGCACTATATATACTGTTTTGAAATGACTTCGACTTAGCTTAAGTCTCTAAATGTTTTTCTTTTATATGTGCTTCTTTTACAGAGCCCTCTGTTACTTGAAGTTACACCGGTTTGATGAGGCCAGACAAGATTGTGATCGTGCTCTTCAGCTAGATGACGTAAATGTCAAAGCATTTTATAGACGAGCTCTTGCTCATAAAGGATTACAGGTGCGTAACTGCTGCTTACACAAAACATCGAAATCTCCCTTATTAACCATAGAAGTCCTGCCGTTCTTAATGTTTGAGCTCTGATGCCTTATTTATTTTTTACCTTCCCTCCTCTCTTGGGATGAGACCTGTGACACAGTAATACTCACGTTATTTGTGTTACGACCAGTGGACATCCTCCTCAGATTTGTAACTCAGTGTTTATTTCCAACATTTTTATATGAAGTGGAAAAGTCAGCATTAGATGTTAAGCCTAATGGTGGTGTCTGTCCACCCCAAAAAAGTTTGAAGATCTCTGCCCTAGAGAATACAAAGGAGGCAGGTGAAGGCTTATTTTGATTAGATATGGATCAATTCCTGAAACAATATCAAAAGAAATAAATTGGACTCAGAAAAAGCCAAAACAAACAATGCCCCATGTCTGGAAACACTCAGAGCTGAAAGTGTTTGACTCCAAGGCAGAAAAAAATACTGAGCTGCAGAAGAAGCCTTTTGATCAAAATAAAAAGATACTGAGGTGCAGAAGAAGCCTAAACCGCCTAGCTTGGCACTGAAAGAAGATCCAGATCAGAGGAGGAGTCTGACGCACTGCAAAACAAAAAGATGCAAAACAAAAAGAAGGTCCTAAAATCTTATGAAAGACAAATTTGTAGGCTTGAAGGTGAAGTACCAGATTTTCTTCAAAGAACGAAGAAATTTGACACCATAGTGGAAAACTGGGCATTAAAGTCCAAGAGAGGCAGAAATAGAAGACGTAGACTCTTTCCATTCCAGAAGCTGATGTACAAAGGGTCCTCATTTGCAGAGAGACAGGCGGAAGATACCCATGACATATATCACAAAGATACACATGAGTCAGACAGTGACGTTTGGGAACAGATCGACATGGAGTCCCCTGCAAGAAGAGGTAGAAATGTACCCATCCAGTTTGGTTGTAAGAGATTAAAATCCTTGCCTTTTCCACAACAGATCTTTACCACCCATGCATTGTCAATGCAATTCAAGTATATTTAAGATGAGTTAAACCTAATTTATCGGGGGGGGGGGGGGGGGGGGACAAAAATTAGAACTTTATATTTTCCTTTACTTGAGTCCCCTCAACCCCCCCCCCCCCACTTTTTTAAAAGTACTCTTACTACCATATACCCCTACCTACCATTATACCCTAAGAACACATCTACCACCCAATACTCTTACCCACCCCTAAACCCTAAAGACTACCTTACGACAATATACCCCTACCCACCCCTAAACTCTTAAAACACCCTTAGCACCTAATACACCTTCCAATCCATAAACCCACCCTTACCCTTCAATACCCTTAACCAGCCCCTAAAACCTATATTATTTATTCCTAATTATACTTGCATGTGTGGTAAAGGCACTACGTGGTAAAGACAGCATTGCAAAGGCTGTCTCCCTCCAGCTCACCCCTGCTAGATGATATTTTGTCAATCAAGCAAATATTAAAAGGGTGGTGGAAAGATATGGGTTATAATAGAGACTTAAAGAGCCCCCTCCCCCTGAACCCATCTAGTCAAATGGAAAACTGGCCTAGATATCTGCAGATTAATGGAGAGGACTTCTTTATGAGATGAGTGGATGCTTGCAAATCAACATAAGATAAGGGATAAATGCTTGCAGGAGCAGGGCTCTATGGGAAATGTGAACCCTGGTCTGTAACACCAATGTATGGCAAAAGATGTGTATCAGATGTACTTCGTAAACCTAATACTTTGTGTATTTTTAGCTCTGCAAGTGCCTTGTGATAGTCTTTGTTGGTTTACTAATAATGATGCCAATATAAAGAGAAATGGCCAGCAGCAATTCTAATATTCTCGTTGGATTTTGCATATATGTCCTGTAGGCAACTATGTACGGCATGGCATCGTGTACCAAGAAAGAGGGAACGCTAATTATGATTAACAATCCCTTTAACAGACAAGATATGTTTAGAAACAGCGTGGATTAATCTTTGGGCAAAATGAAAAAGGCACCAAAGACTGCTCGCTCCATGATGCCTTACAGACCAGGGGTAGCAATCCATAGGGATTGCATAGTACTAGATCAAGAAATGGAAACACTCGTTTCTTGATGCATACGCAGACACATTCTGCTAAGGCCAAAGCACATCGCAAACATATTACAGAGCTCACCACCATGTCACTTTTTTGTGTGGGAGAGTTCAGCCCTACAAACAAGCAGCACAATATTCATGAGTGTGTCATGTTGCTCTCCCTCCCCCCGCCCAGTTAATGTAATGCATGTGGGGGCAGAATTCAAGGTTTCCCTCGAAAGTGAAGAGAGATCACAATTGACAAATGGGTTTTATATAGCAACAGACAAGTATACGGCACACGAGCAAAAGTCAACAATGTTTTCCAAAGAGATAAGTTAACAATTGGGCTGTACTGTTTAAACCGGCATAGGAACTCTTAGAAAAGGCAACTAAACAGACTATATCACCATTTACAAAGCAACAAAGGAGTGTACTCTTTGTTTGATCCAACCAGAACAAGATCCAGCACTGAGATCACTTCTGGCTCTCGGGTTCTCGAAGCAATTTATAAAATTACAAAGGTTCAAGACGACGGTGAAGGAGGAGACTATCTAGCAATGATTGACTTTAAAAGTGTGTCTTTTTTCATAACGATAAATCTACTACATTTTAAGGACCTATCAGTTCAAAATCTAAATCTCGGATAAAGTTTGCTATTCACAAAATGTCTTGCAGTTGTCACCAGCTACCATAGGAGGCATTTGATTGATGTATACCCATATTTTGACGATTGGCTGGTAAAGGCCAATTCTTTCTGACATTGCCAGAAAAGCATTGGTACAGCAACTCAACTGTAACACGATATTGAGTTCTCAAGCAAAAGCGAAAAATAATCCCCGGTTGCAGCACTGGAAAAGCTTCTTAGGGTCAAATACTAAATCTTTAGTAGCAGTACATATAGAAAAGAGAATTCTGGCAATGGTGGAACAGATTTGTCTTTATCAAGCATCATAGTCTCTGATAGGACAATAATAAGGTTACCAGCTATGTTATCATCATGTATTCCAATCATAACACATGCCAGGTTGTACACAAGACCACTACAAGAGTGAATAATGAGACAATCTTCCCAGAAGAAGGGGAAATGGAACGTTTTAGTGGTTGTTCCAAGCACAAATTAAAAAGAGCTAAAATGGTGGACAAAAATAAACATGATGAGGAGCAGATCATTCAGAGTACCACTACCTTCTATGACAGATGACTCACACACTTAATGGGGTGTCCGCATGTAAAGACTCTAAATAAGGGTTCAATGAACTACAAAAAGGATAAAACACATAAAAACACTGAAACTTGTTTGGAGCTTAAAACCTTTTTTTTCTAGCACTGAAAGCCTCACAGAAACAATGAACGGTGTTCTCAATACAATATGAGCAATGTTCTACTTAAACAAGGGGGTAATAAAATTATGTACTCGTACACAGGACCTTTGGAAATTGGAAAAAGAAAAAAATACATTTAGGTCAGTCTAGCAGGACAGCTAAATGCAAATGCAGACAGACTAAGCAGAACTCACAAGTTGCAGCTCAATCAAGAAATTGTAGAAGTGTTTGCAGATTCGGGAACACCAACAATACACTCAAATCACAATACCCAAAAATGCAAAATACCATGTCTCTGTAATGGTTAGGGATGTTTGCCTATGCTTCCACCCCCTCCATACCAACAGCAATCAACAAATACAGAACATCAAATATGCACGTGATTCTGATAACAAATATCCAATGGCTATGTCCAGGGAAGAGGTTTAAAGATTGCCAAACTCCACATGCCATGCAGAATAAAGCTAGCTATTCCTAGTGGCATAGCTGCTAAAGACTGAATTTGCACACTTCAGCCTCCCTAAGAAGTGAATAATAGTCATTAACGAGGCCAAAAGACTACCAACTGCAAATGTTATACTGCTAAGTGGCTGCGATTCTTCCACCGGAACCAGCAGCATGCATAGCATGGGACCAATATCATCTGATACTTACTGCATGTGTTGGAATACAAATTGGCATATGCCTCACTAAGAGTACATCTGACAGCGATAATTGAACATACCAAGTGTCAGGATGACGAACTGTTCTGACTACAAGCCATTAAATGATTCAGTTTTGTAGCTTTTTGTATAAATCGGTGATTACAGAAAATATAAATCTATAGTTACACATAAAATATAATTGTCTGCCAAGATACATTAGACACACTAATCTATAGTTGTAGTAAATATGAGGTTAAAAATCAACAAAGATGATAAATAAAACCAAAATAAATTAAATATGTCATCTTATACAGCCTAGTTAAAATAATGGTAATTATGATCTAAAATTTTCAGAACTTTACTAGTAAAAGAGTTGGATTGGGTTTTAAAACAAAGTTGGAGAGTCTCTTTAACTGTCCTTACTTTAACTTCTCTGAGGACCGCCTTAAGATATTTCTTTAGTAAATTTAGCAGTATTGGGCAGAGGCAAATAATGTATTCAATACTTCCATCCATATACCCACACAGTCTGCATCCCTTGATGCCAACAAGACAAGTGTTCTAGGATTCGTCAAACTGGGTTAAGGGTATGCACCGTAATCTAAATCATAATAATTTCTTTTATACTGAGCTCACCAAATTTGAGGGAATATTTGGTTGTTTTAATGTAGAGTAGGAGTCTAAAACCAGTTCTGTATCTTCATACTTAAAATGTCAATAGACCTTTCTCCCAGCTATTTCCCAACAGCAGTTTCCCTAGTATGTTTCTGGTAATTTTTGTACTTCAATCACTTTGTAGAGTATTGAGAGGTCCAATTCCACTTTTCTAGAGCGCTTTGTTTCTAGCTCTTATAAAATAAAGCTACTTTTGTGTGTTTTTTGTTTTCCCTGCTTCAGTCACAAATATAATTTAGTTTGGCTGCTATAGTGGACCGACAATGTCAAGTTTAATTTAAGATGTAGTTTACTACGTGGCATCACAGAACTTATTCTAGCAGAGATCTGATTCTTTGCCTGTAGATTGTGTTCATGTCAGTTATTACCCTATTGCTAAATACAAATGATGCGTAGAGGAGTGTAAGAATGAGTTTTGCTTTTAATAAATTTATTGAGTGCCCCATCGCCTTTCCTCCATAAATCCCGGCAAACCTTTTGAGGGCTTTGGTGATTATACCTGCTTTTTGTTTCTTTATGTTGATGTACTCAGCGCATGTAAGCTTCTCATCAATGGTTATGTCTAAATACTCGTAATTACTTACTTTGTCAATGACTGCATTTCAGGTTTCCCATTGTCGTTGTTTACAGCTTTTTTCAAAACCTATTACTTTTGAATTTGAGTGATTAATTGGAAGGCCATTCACAGTCTAAAATATGTGTAATATCGAAAGCTGACATTGGCCACCCTTTCATGTCATTGAAAAAATTACCAGGTCATACGCGAAAGCTAAGTGGGTGATTTCTTCCTTCCTGAGCTTTGGAGGAAGACCATCTATTGTATCGAGATGCACATCTAAATTGGCAAAGAGGTGCCAGGATGCAACTCTGCTTTAATCTGTTCTGTGTTGCTTTTTTCAGCGATAGGGTATTTGGATTTGATAGTTTAATTTGTAACCATGTCTCTTGATGTAATGCTACTATACAGTGAAGCAGTGAATGGTCAATTATCCAGTATTCGGGGTGTCTTTCATAGATTCACATGCCTGAATCACATGCCTGAATCATTCCCCGTCGTCGAGACGGGAGCCTCCGGTACATAAAAAAGTAATGTCCTATAGACATACATAGAGAAAAATAGGCCTAAGGGCCTCCCCTTAGTAGCCTATCCTAGTCCTTATGTAAAAAGGACCAAACTCTTAGAGCCAGCCAATCAGCTGTCGCCTCCCTCTAGAACCTTCCTGGCAGGAGCCTCAGTCCCTCAGATTTTCTACCGCACGTTGTGCTAGGGAGTCTCCAGCCTGAGTTCTCCTCAGGATTTCTTTCAAACCAGGTTGTTCACTTTTTTGGTGACTTTCTTCTTCAAGGACTTGAACGCAGACCACTTCAGGCCTCTTATTACTGCAGTGAGTGTTTATTTCTCTACAACTCCTGGCATGTCTGAATCCCAGAAGAAAGCCCTTTTCAGGGCCTGCTCTTCATGTGGGAAGAAGAGGTTACATGTGGACGACAAGCATGACCTCTGCCTATATTGTCTTTACCCAGACCACGTGCCAAAGGACTGTAAAATATGTAGGTCTTTCCCTCACAAGACCTTGAGAGACAGAGAGGGTCGTCTGCTTATCTGGCTGGACAGGCTCAAGGACAGGGAGAGTGTGGTATCCTCAGACGAGCTTTTCCGGAACCTCTGAAGTCTCCCTGAAGAGGCCGAGGGTGACGTCTCCTGGCCCCTCAGACGCTCCTCCTATGAAGACACACAAGAAGTCTTCAGAGGCAAGATCTTCAGTGTCTGACAAGGACTCTCTGACTTTTAAGAAGCCTACCCTGTCAGCCAGCAAAATTGCGACACCTTCCTCAGCGCAAAAAAGGGCACCAGGTCATGTCTCCACAGCGACGACAACCGTGTCCACAACGACAGCGTCGTCAGTCTTCTCGTCGACGACTACCACACCTTCATCGTCGTCAGCAGGTACACCTATTTCGTCTGTTATACTGCTAAAACCGTCGTCGACGTCTAAGTCGTCGTCGACAACGAAGATTGTCCCGACGACGACATCGTCGATAAGGAGCCCCCCGTCGACGGAAGAGTCGACGACGAAGACGTCGACGACAAAGGCATCGACGACGAAGGCATCGTCGCCGAAGATGTCGACGTCGTAGGCATCGACGACGAAGGCGTCGCCGACAAATGAATCGTCGACGAGCGCATCGTCGACGAAGACCTAGTCGACGAGGAAAATATCGTCGACGGGGACACCGTCGGCGAAGGCCATGCCTTTGACGACGGTGTCGACGGGAACGTCGTCGTCGTCCATGGGTATTTCTGAGCCAGGGCAAGTAGGAATGTCATCTATGGCCCTACCACCGTTAACAACAGCACGGAAGACAGCAGGGGTTCCTGTACAGGGTTCTGGATCTGGCAAGCTGACCAGAACACAAATTACACCGGAAACGACGTCTCCAAGTAAGGTGCAAACCAATTTGCCTATGGAGATTCTTCAGAGTGAGGAGTCGGAAGAAGAGCTCTTTGATCAGGCTACTTCCCCTTCTGAGCTGTACGTCAAATGTCAAAGCACGGACGAGGAACAGGAGGAGATAAGCGGGCAGGAACGCCCCGTCCGGGAACAGGTTCGCACGGAGGTCACCCCGATGGTATGCCTTCCCCTGTCGATCGTTAATGACCTCAAATACCTTATCCGGGACTACAAGCAACGTTTCCCGGAATCGCCAGCACTGGACACAGGGGGCCCAGTGCCTACTACAAATCCACCAACGACAGCCCCAAAGCAACCACGACCAGCTACTCAGGTCTGCCACGAGAAACTGCCACCTCAGGTGATAGTCATCGGATGAGGAGGCGGAGGAGATGGAAGAGGGGGAGGTCCAGGAAGACCAGACAGACCAGGATGAGGAGGAGGAGTATGTGGCATCCTCCCCAGCTTCCCCACAACCGCGCCAAGCTGATTCACCGCCAGTGGATATTGGCGGTTTTCATAAGATAGTTGAACGAGCAGCGACACGGTTTCATATGGTCATGGAATCGACGGACACTGAGTGCTTCTTGCATGACTTCAAGGAGCAGACGAAGAAGACGACGAAGTCAATCCCAATTATTGACTTTCTCTGGGACCAGGGAAAGAAACTAATGCTGACGCCGGCTTCCGTACCTGCGGTTGTTCCACGCCTGGATAAGAAGTACAAGGCTCCATCCACGGCGCCAGCTTGCCTTATTGGACACCCGAAACCGGATTCGGTCGTGACACAAGCGGCCCAGAAGAATTCTCGTAACCCATCCTCTCCTCTGTCAGCCCCACCGGACAAGGAGGGCAGAAAATTGGACACAATTGGCAAAAGGTTTTCGACCACTTCGGCAATGACCATCAAGGTGGCCAACTCCATAGCCCTGTTAGGGCGTTATAACCGCCAACTTTGGGAGGATATAGCCCCATATTTAGCGGAGCTGCCAAGCGCAGTTCAGGAGGAGGTCAAGGCACTACTTTCTGAGGGCCAAACCTCGGCGGCCGAGATCATTGATTGTGCCATAGATGTGGCCATGACAGGCTTTCGTCAACTGGCTGGGGCTGCAGTCCTGCGCCGCCAGGGATGGCTGAAGGCAACATCGTTCAGGCAGGAAGTGCAGACGAAGGTGCTGGACATGCCCTTCGACGTACAACATCTTTTTGGAGATAAAATTGACGAGGCGCTCCAAGCTATCAAGAAGGACACTGACACGGCTAGAGCGCTTGGAACCTTGCAGGCAAGGAATCAGTCCTTTCGGGGCAACAAATCTAGAGGCCAGTCCTCCTACAGAGGATCCTACCAGAATAGATCCTCGTACTCCTTCCAGAATAAGACCCAGTACCAGCAGAAGCAGCAACAAGGTCGGCAGTCTTCTTATGGAAGATCTAACTTCAGGGGTAAGAACCAGAAAAGGGGCACCGGCGGACGCCAGTGACCAGTTACTCCAGCCAGTCCAGCTACTATCTCCCTCATCAAAGATTGGAGGAAAATTGACCCATTTCCTGGAAAATTGGCGCCTCATCACCACGGATCGCTGGGTACTCCAACTACTAAGATTCGGCCATTCCCTAGAATTTACCACCATCCCACCTGCAACCCCTCCCCGCAGGTTCCCACACAAACATCTGCGACTGCTACTCCGGGAAATATCGGAGATGTTGAAGAAAGGAGCGATCGAGCGGGTTCCATCGGCTCAGAGGGAGAAAGGATTCTACTCCCGCTTCTTTCTGATACGCAAGAAAGAAAAGAAGTGGAGGCCCATTCTAGATCTCAGGGCACTCAACTCTTTCCTGAAGAGTCAGTCGTTCAGGATGGTGACGCTCCAAGAAATACTAGGCATTCTAGAAAAAGGAGATTTCATGACATCCTTGGATCTTCAGGATGCCTACTATCACATCCCGATACTCAGGGGGCACAGAAAATGTCTACGTTTCGAGGTGGCAGGACAGCACTACCAATTCAAGGTCCTGCCGTTTGGCCTCAAATCCGCTCCGCGGATTTTCACCGAGTGCCTTTCTCCTGTGGCAGCTTTCCTGCGTCAAATGGGTCACCAAGTCTTCCCCTACCTCGACGACTGGCTGGTAAAGGCACCCACAGCTGCAGGCGCAACCAAATCCTCCAACGCCTGTACCAATCTTTTCCAACATCTAGGATTGACTCTCAATCTTCAGAAATCCTATATGTCCCCAACAAGAAGCATCACCTTCCTCGGGGCGACCTTGAATACGGAATGCGCGAGGGCATTTCCTTCAGAAGAAAGAAAAAACAAGATAATATCTCTGGCCACGGCGGTGGCATCAAGGAAGTCCCTAAGAGTTCGCACCTTCAAATCACTCCTAGGAATGATGTCTTCTTGTATACTCCTCATCCCTCACTGCAGGCTTCGGATGCGTCCATTGCAAGAAGCCCTCTCGAACCAGTGGACTCAGAGTACGGGTTCATTCGAAGACATTGTGAGGATAACACCGCGAATATCCAAGAGCCTCGAATGGTGGAAAGATTACAGGAATCTGTCTATCGGACTGCCGTTCCTACTTCCAGCAGCACCACTGGTGATCACCACCGATGCATCTCTGGCGGGCTGGGGAGCTGTCCTTCAGGACCTCCGAGTGAGTGGCAAATGGTCAGATCAGGAGCAACATCTCCATATCAATCTTCTGGAGTTGAGGGCTGTGTATCTGGCGTTGCAAGCCTTTTTACCACGCATCCAGAACTCCCAGGTGCTCGTCAGAACGGACAACACCACGACGATGCACTATCTAAACAAACAGGGAGGAACGCGTTCGCTCACTCTATCACGCGAATCGCAAAAGATCTGGAACTGGCTTGTTCTCCATGGGATCACTCTCAGAGCGGACTATGTCCCGGGCAAGGACAACACCATTGCAGACGCCCTAAGCAGGCAGAAATCCCTCTCCCACGAATGGGAGCTCGACGAGAATTCGCTAACGCACGTATTCTCAGAATGGGGAGTCCCAGGAATCGACCTGTTTGCCACCAGGGAGAACGCCAAATGCCCAAGCTACGCAAGCTGGCATCCCCAACCAAGGTCGCTCGGAAATGCCTTTTCCATAGGCTGGTTCAGCGTATTTGCGTACGCTTTTCCGCCGTTCCCGATGATTTCCAGGGTCCTCAGGAAGATGAAGGCAGAGCCTTGTACCCTGATCCTAATTGCCCCGTTCTGGCCGAGGCAGCACTGGTTCTCAGATCTTCATCGCCTCTCCATCAGGACACCGATTCGTCTGAAACAGCACCCGAACCTACTGACAATGTCCAACGGGCAAATGCAATACCCGAACCTGTAATCGCTCAGGTTATCGGCCTGGCTCCTGAGCACAGAGAGTTCTGTCATTTAAACATCCCGCAGGACTGCAGGGACGTGCTAGCAAAAGCGAGGGCGGACAGTACCAACAAAACCTACTCTCTCAAATGGAAACGCTTCTGCGTATGGTGTTTAGAGAAAGGCCTGAGACCACTCCATATCACACCTGAACAGATATTGCCATATCTACTACACTTGGCACAGTCGGGATTGGCACACGCATCCATAAAGGTGCATCTGGCGGCCATTTCACGTTTTACCAGGACTTACAAAGGCCCGTCTCTCTGGTCCAGTAGGCTTATCAAACAGTTCCTCAAGGGACTATATAGGTCCTTCCCAAGACCTAGACGGGTCCCACCGACGTGGCACCTCAACTTGGTCCTTAACCAACTCATGAAGCACCCTTTGGAGCCCATTCATCGAGCTTCCATCAAGTACATCTCATGGAAAACGGCTCTGTTGCTCGCTCTAACATCGGCCAGGAGAGTCAGCGAGCTACAAGCTCTCTCCATTCAGGAACCCTTCATGCAGTTCAAACAGGACAGGGTGGTGCTGAGGACAAATCCCAAGTTCATACCGAAAGTACCTTCAGACTTTCACCTCAACGAGCCGGTGGTTTTACGTTCCTTCTTTGCAAACCCTACCACGGCAGCAGAAAGGACGCTCCACTCTCTGGACCTCAAAAGGTGTCTTAAGTTTTACATAGACAAAACAAAGAGCTTCAGGAAGTCATCACAGCTATTTGTGGCCTTCAGTAGGCCAAGGCTGGGTATGCCTCTAACAAAACAGAGCATCTCACGGTGGATCTCCTCAGCGATAGCATTCTGCCATGACGGGGCCGGACGGCCTTTAAGAGACAGGGTGGAAGCGCACTCCACCAGAGCGATGTCCACATCAGCAGCGCTGTTCGCTGGAGTGCCGATTTTGGACATCTGTAGAGCGGCGACGTGGAAGTCACCGCACACCTTCTCCAGACACTACTGCCTAGATGCCGAACTTATGAAGGATGCGGCAGTGGGCCAGGCGGTGCTTCGCCATCTATTCCAGTGAGGTGAGCCTTCCAACATCCCGCCATCCTGGTATGCACATTCTTTGCTGATTTACTGTTTTGACGTATGCCAATGTTTCAAACTGATATGGTAATATGTGTATTATCTAAAATAACTATATGGCATGTTACATCAGAAATGTGCATAATGTATTGCTAACTACTCTGATTCAGGCATGTGAATCTATGAAAGACACCCCTAATACTGGATAAGAAACGCGTTACTTACCTGTAACAGCAGTTATCCAGTATTGGTGTCTTTCATAGATTCACATGCAACCCTCCCGCCTCCCCTGGAAGGACTCGCGTCTCTCTCTAACTATATTACGCCTACCCAGCTTGGTGCGTACGAAAATCTGAGGGACTGAGGCTCCTGCCAGGAAGGTTCTAGAGGGAGGCGACAGCTGATTGGCTGGCTCTAAGAGTTTGGTCCTTTTTACATAAGGACTAGGATAGGCTACTAAGGGGAGGCCCTTAGGCCTATTTTTCTCTATGTATGTCTATAGGACATTACTTTTTTATGTACCGGAGGCTCCCGTCTCGACGACGGGGAATGATTCAGGCATGTGATTCAGGCATGTGAATCTATGAAAGACACCAATACTGGATAACTGCTGTTACAGGTAAGTAACGCGTTTCTTCTCCAGCTCCGCGGTTTGTTCCACATGTAGTTACGGTTTACTTTATCGAACATGATACTGTAGTCTATACCGTGTAATGTGAGGTTTCGGTAAATAGCCTTCCGTGCTAACAATGTCAACGCTGTAATGTTATGCAGCCAGTCCAGAAACCAGTTTGATTAAAATATATGTTCGAGGCATATGAGCTGCAGAATTCACACTTTGTGCATAGATCTCCATCTGGTGTTGGACTCTGATGCTTGCACCTTGTTGTTGTCTTGGAAGAAGTCTTTTGTAGTCACGAGATAGGTGACTCCTCCATTGGACGATAGTGCGCATGAGCATCGACTCCATCCTTAGATTGGTTTTTTTCGCCATCGGGTTCGGATATAACTTCGGTTCGGTACCGTGTTAGCCAAACCTTTTCGACGTGCAAACCATCGCAAACTCGACAGTATTGTTTTCGTTCGCATGCCTTTCAATGAGCTAGCTCAAATACTCTATTCCGGTCGTCGACGCGGGCCACTGGGCCTATCAACACCTTTAGGGCCTACGGCTTATGGAAAGGACTCCATTCAAAAAATGCCCCCAGTGTGGAGCTGAATTCCCACACCGCGACCAACACAAGGTCTGCATCCTCTGTCTCTAGCCCGAGGAGAAAACTTGCCAAGCCTGCGCCTCCTTCCGGTCCAAGAAGATTATTCGTGATCGCCGGGCCCGACGACACGTCATGGCGCAACAGGCTGCACCGGTGCCAGAAGACATCTTTGATGAAGGTCCCGATGTTCCGAAGGCAGAGGATTCGGAGGATCTGGACATAGTTTCCGAGGCAGACGACTCCGACGACCACATCACTCCGGGTCAACGAGTGAATACAACTGCCCCTGACCATGATGACCCAATAGATCCGCCAGACCTTCCTGATCCTGATACATGCCCATCAAAGCCATTTCCCCCAGATGACAATATTGGCTTCAGTCAGCTCATTGATAGGGCTGCCCAGTACCATGGTGTTCAAATGCATTCGGACACTACAGAGGAAGACTTCCTAATAGACACTTTTGCAGTCACAAAAGACAGTACAAACTTTAGCCATGTTAAAAGGCGTCATTAAACATGCCCCAGAGATATTTAAAGACCTTGTAAGGGCTAGAATTCTCAATCCTCGGATTGATAAAAAATATAAACCCGCCCCTAATGATCCCACCTACATTAAGGGCCAACTTCCCTTAGACTCCCTGGTAGTGACCAGTGCTAGAAAGCGTGCCAACTCTCAGACCTCTGGTGATGCTCCATTTCCAAAGAGTCTAAATTACTGGACGCTTCGGGCAAACGAGTTGCCTCCCAGGCAGCTAATCACTGGAGGATAGCTAATGCACAGGGCGAGGGACGAGCTTGAAACCCTAATGCAGCATTTGCCTGACCAATATAAACCCAAAGCTAATGATTTGATCCTGGAGGGCAAATTAATAACAAATGCATCAATTAAGTGTGCCCTTGATGCAGCAGACACCGCATCTAGATCCATCAACAATAGTGTGTTACTAAGAAGACATGCCTGGTTGCGCATTTCTGGGTTCAAGCAAGAAATGCATACCACTATCCTCAATCAGCCATTCAATCACAAACAACTTTTTGGCCCAGCTGTGGATACAGCTTTAAAAAAAAATGAAAAAGGAGACTGAGACTGCTAAATCCATGGGAGCATTTCAGTCTCCATCTACACGCAGCTCCTTTCGACGCTCCTTTTATAGAGGAGCAACCAAAAACATCTGTACAGACACTGCTGCTTCTTCCTCCTATAAAAGTCCCACAGAAACATCCCCCAACAGGGAATATTTTTGATGTGGGTACAGGGGAAATAACAACAAAGGTAGAGGCCGAGGTAACAACAACACCTGCGCTTCTCCCACTAATAAACAGTGACGTCCCTCTACTCCCTCCAGACCATTCCACTCCGGTTGGAGGGAGACTCTCACAGTTCCTACTATCTGGAATTCCATCACTACAGACAAGAGGGTAAGACAAATTATCCTGTATGGTTACTGCCTGGAGCTTACTGCAACTCTCCCCAACATACAGCCCAAACATCCCATGTCCACGGAACATTGACGCTCCTGAAACAGGAAGTTCTCTCACTGCTTCAAAAGCATGCAATAGAACTAGTTCCCTTATAGCATCAGGGAACAGGAGGTTACTCCCTGTATTTCCTCATCCCCAAAAAAGACGGTACTCTAAGACCAATACTTGACCTCAGACCTCTCAATCTTTACATGCAATCAGATCATTTTCACATGATAACTCTTCAACAAGTCCTTCCACTGCTTCAACAAGGCGACTTCCTTGCCACACTAGACCTCAAGGACGCCTACTTCCATATTTCCATACACCCTACTCACAGGAAATATCTAAGGTTCACAGTGGACGCCCAACACGATCAGTTCAAAGTTCTGCCATTCGGGGTAACCACGGCAACCAGAGTGTTCACAAAGTGCCTTGCGGTAGTAGCAGCGCACTTGCGAAGGCAGCAAATCCATGTATTTCCATACCTCAGCTACTGGCTGATGAAAGCCAAGTCATACAACCAATGTGTTCACCACACTTCTCAAACTATTGAGCTTGGGGTTCACAGTGAATTACACCCAAGTCACGCCTACAACCCTCCTACCTGCATCAGTACCTAGGAGCCACTTTAGACACTTCCAAAGCTGTAGCATACCCCAATCCAGCCAGGATAGCCAGTATGCAAACCCTCATCACCAAATTTTAGCCCCATCACTCTCTTCCATCCCGAGTGTTTATGCAACTCATAGGAATGATGGCCTCTTGCATTTTCATCGTACCTCACGCAAGACTTCAAATGCGCACTTTGCAGAAATGCTTAGCACATCAGTGGAACCAGGCTCATGGTCAGCTTACAGATCTGGTGTTGGTGGACAGCCGCACACATCGCTCTCTGAAGTTGTGGAACACACAAACCCTTTCTGGAGGGCGGCCATTCGTAGAGCCAGTTCCACAGATAGTGCTAACAGCGGACTCATCACTCACAGGCTGGGGAGCATATCTCCTAAACCACACAATTCAGGGCAAGTGGACCACTCAACAAAAACAGCTCCACATCAACCACCTAGAATTACTAGCAATATTTCTAGCGCTAAAGTCATTCCAAGTGCATCTCCTCCACAAAACTGTCCTAGCCCGCACCGCCAATATGACCGCAATGTATTACATACAAAAACAAGGAGAGAAACACTTGTTGCAGCTGTCTCAACTGGCGCAAAACATATGGAGATGGGCCATTCCACAAAACGTTTATCTTCTGGCAGAACATCTTCCAGGAGTGAACAGTCAGATTGCAGATCTGTTGAGTCGTCAGACTCAGCAGATACACAAATGGGAACTTCATCCCCAAGTTCTGCAACCCTTTTTCCACATGTGGGGCCACCCAGACATAGATCTCTTTGCCACACACTCAAACGTAAAATGCCCAACCTTCGCCGCCAGGTACTCACACCCGTTGTCCAAGGGCAATGCGATATGGATGAACTGGTCAGGCAGATTTGCGTACGCTTTTCCGCCACTCCCACTCATTCTTCTAGTAGTACGCAAGTTCAAGATGATCCTGGTTGCTCCCACATGGGCACGGCAACCATGGTTCACAACACTACTCAAACTCTCAGTAGTTCCACACCAAAAACTATGTCTCTCCCCAACGCTGCTCACGCAGAACCATGGAGAGATAAGACACCCAGATCCAGCACAACTGAATCTAGCAATCTGGCTCCTGAAATCCTAGAGTTCGGTTACCTCAACCTTCCACCCGACTATGAATATTATTAAAGAAGCCAGACGCCCCACTACAAGAGCTTGCTATGCAGCTAAATGGAAAAGATTTGTCACTTACTGCAATAACAACACAATTGACCCGCTAGATGCTTCAATTCAAAACATAATTTGCTATTTGCTGCATCTACAAAGATGCAACCTGGCATACTCATCTATAAGACTACATCTGGCCAACCTTGCCGCCTACCTACAAAACAGACAACATTTGTCATTGTTTAGAGTACCTGCTATCAAAGCCTTTATGGAAGTTCTTAAAAACATAATTCTACCAAGATTGCCACCCTCTCCAGTGTGGAACCTAAATATTGTTCTTACTAGACCCATGGGTCCCCCATTTGAGCCATTACACAAATGTGAATTTCAATTCCTTACATGGAAAGTAGCTTTCCTTCTCGCAATCACCTCTCTCAGGAGAGTAAGTTGATCCAGGCTTTAACTATACAAGAGACATTCTCACAAATACATCGTAACAAGGTGGTTCTTGGGACAAATCCAAAATATCTTCCCAAAGTAATCTCTGCTTTCCATATTAATCAATTAGTAGAGTTACCAGTATTTTTCCAAAACCCTGATTCGATAGCGGAAAGAGCTCTTCACACGCTTGATGTCAAAAGAGCTTTGCTTTACTACATAGATAGGACTAAAGCCTTCAGAAAAACTAAACAACTGTTTGTAGCTTTCTCTCCACCTCCATAAGGGCAACCCCATCTCCAAAGCTGGAATTTCAAGGTGGCTAGTCAAATGCATTCAAATATGCTACTAAAAAGCAAAACGTACATTGACAATTCCCCCTAGGGCGCATTCAACTCGCAAACTAGGGGCTTCCATGGCATTCTTAGGGAACATTGCCCTAGAGGACATTTGTAAGGCAGCAACATGGTCTACTACACGCACCTTCACCAAACACTATTGTGTAGATGTGCAAGCGAAGCAACAATTTTCTGTACGCCAGGCTGTTCTTAAGACACTTTTTCAAACTACTGTAACTGATACAGGCAACCACCGCTAGGGGAGACACTGCTGTACAGTCTATGCACAAAATGAAAACTCTGCAGCTCGCATGCCTCGAACGGAAAATGCTACTTACCAGTATGCATCTGTTTTTGGCATGTAGAGCTGCAGAGCTTCACACGCCCACCCACCTCTCCGGAACCTGTATCTGTTCCAGTATTATCTTACTTTGATACATTCACATGGACATCTTTTCTGTTTCTTACAAACTCCATCATTTCCCATCATGGCGAAAAACAATCTGGATGCATACTGGTAAGTAGCATTTTCCTTTTTACCCAGTTATTTACATAATAGGTATTATGCAAAATTCTTGCCGTCGCAGGCCAGAAGTACAATAAGTCTATATTTTTTGGGTCATTTTTGGACCCCTTTTTGGTTATTGGATGAATGGTCAATCTTTTACATGGAGGTATGCAACCGGAAAGTAGGGTTTTAGAATTAGCTTGTCAGTATAGGAGAGAACTCCAAAGAGTGGGATTGTGTTTTACAGTGTTAATAGGTAACCTGTTAGGAAAGGGTGCCTGAGATGCTCAACAGTTTGTTATCAAGGAAGCAATGTTGTCTTGTGTTATTAGAAATTATGTGTTTAAATATGGCACTTTATACGTTGATTATATACTATAAATTGAATAGCGATCTTTAACATTGGCTTTCCGTTTTCCACAACAAATAAAGTAGTCATTTTACGATATGTGTGCATTTGTTCCAAGTATGACCAGGGACTAAGTTGGCTACAGTTACTTGTATTGATGAGTTTGGTCCGTACTTCTTCGTGTTGTTTGTAATTTGTATTGTTGTTTCGAGTTTTGTTTGCTTTTAGTAAATGTTGTAATAATTTCCAGTGCTGTTGGTTTGCACTTCTAACTGCCTGACAACTAGGCAAGCTAGCCTGTGAGCCTATACTTATAAGTTGTGATTATGACAAGTTTTAGTAGCTAAAAAAAGATCAAAACCTTGTTCATTAAACATTCTCAGTCAAGCGACCAGTCATTCGTGTTGTAATGAATATTTTTTCCAGTCCCTAAGATTTTGGTTACACATCAGTAGTAGTTTTGAATTAGAGTCTCCATTCCAATGTATGATTCTATTGTTTATAATTGATAAATTGCCACTACTTGTATGCATGCTAGAGAGATACTGGCAATGATTACGAAATAACATAATTTCCTGGGTATTCTGATCCATTTCTTGTCTGTAGACAATCTCATAGCACTTACATAGATAATGTATGAAAGTGTAATTAGTTATTGTTTTTAAATTTCCTGCCTTAAATGTCTAATTTGACAGTCTGCCTTTTGTGGTTCTCATCTGAGAGCCAACTCAAATAATTGATTGAGTGTTTGATTATCAGTTGTCATTGGCTTTCTCTTATTGTTTGATTTCAGAGGTAGATGATGCTATACACTATATCTGGTAGGTCTTCTGACTAGAAGTCATTTGTAGGTTGAAATAAATATTGTTCGAAATCACCTGTCTGCAATGTAAATGAATGAACATAATTTTCGATGATTTCTTCAAGATTAACAAGCATTGTCCAATATTGTACCTTGTTCTTTATTAATGAGGGATAAAAGTACACATTTACAATGAGGATTTGTTTTTTGTTTCCGTCCTTTAGTACAACTATTACAATGTTCTTAGAGTTTCTCTTGGGAGCTGTAGCTTTCATATAGAGATTGTTATGGACTAGGATGATTAAACAATCACTTTGTTGGCTGGACTTGCTTTTTGTGGCCAGCGTTAAATGAGACGTAAAATTTGACAGATGAAAAGGCATCATCTTCCAAGCTTCATGCAAACAGATCGCATTGGGTTTAGTAAAATATGGGGCTGGACTATTGTTGGCAGGAGAAATATACCTCTTGATTCCTGCAGTGTTCCTTAAGCATTGAACTTCTTAGATTCCATTATGCTTGTGTTGTTTGTTAGAGATGATGTGGAGTCTCTGGGATCACTCTTCTCGATTGAGTTGATAATATTGGTAAAAGGATGCAACGATCTTCTGTCTGGAGGCTGTTGTAAGTAACTGTCAAGTGTTCGAGGCATATGAGCTGCAGATCACACACTAGGCAAAGATCGCCATCTGGTGTTGGGCCCGGATGTTTGCATTTGTTTTTGTCCTGGAAAGTCTTTGGAAGTCACGAGATAGGGGACTTCTCCTTTGGATCAAAGTGCGCATGAGCATCGGCTCCATCCTCAGACTGTTTTTTACTGCCATCGGACTCGGATGTGTTTTTCTCGCTCCAGTTCGGAACCGTTACCGATTCCATTTCGACGCGCAATCCTTCACCCTTTCTACGGTATTGTTTTGATCGCGAACACAACTCGTCGCGCAACTCTCCAAGTCGAAGTCTTCGATTCCGGTCGTCGACGAAGGCCTTTTGGCCTACCTGGGCCTTGGCATCTGGCTCATGGAAAGGACGCCATTCAAGAAGTGTCCTCCATGTGGGTCGAAGTTTCCCCACACTGATCTGTATGAGGTATGTAACCTATGCTTGTCACCGGAGCACGTGGCCAGAGACTGTCCAGCTTGTGCCTCTTTCTGCTCCAAGACCACCATTCGGGATCGGCGAGCTCAAAGGACCATGGCTCGCTCGTCGACAGCCATCCCCGACGACATCTTCCAAGAGGGCGTCGATGTACCGGAGCGGGAATGGATCGAAGAAGGCCTTGTCAGCGCCTCCGAAGCCGATGACTCCGATGTCGAAGAAATCACTCCGGCGCAGAGGGTCGTAAGTAAAGACGTCGACCCCGACCCCCTCCATGCAAAAAAGGCTTCGGTCACCTTCACCTTCGGGCCCTGCAATCGCAAGCTCCCAGATGTTCTTTTCGTCGCTCCACCTACAAAGGCAACTCCAGAGGCTACTCCTCAGACAACCCCTCCACCTCTTACAAGGCTCCCACCCAGTCCACCTTCACCAGAGGTTACCAGACAGGAGGTTACAGAGGCAACAATAACAAGGGCAGAGGCAAGACTAACACCCGCCTTGCCTCCACCCCTACCCAATGACTTACACCCGCTTCCCCCGGACCATTCCACTCCGGTCGGGGGAAGACTACAACAGTTCCTTCCTGTCTCGACCAACATCACCACAGACAGGTGGGTGCGACAAATAATTCAATCAGGTTACTGTCTCGAACTTACCTCTACCCCCCCAAACATACCACCCAAACAGCGTCCAATGTCACAAGAACATCTATCACTGCTAAAACAGCAGGTAATCTCCCTCCTACAAAACATGCAATAGAACTGGGTCCCCTATGCCAACAAAACACAGAAGTTTACTCTCTGTATTTTCTCATACCAAGGATAGACGGCTCTCTCAGATCTATTTTAGACCTCAGACCCCTAAACCTATACATACACTCAGACCATTTCCACATGGTCATACTTCAGCAGGTCCTTCCCCTTCTTTCACAGGGCGACTTCCTTGCTACCCTAGATCTCAAAGACGCCTACTTCCACATTCCATTCACGGAGCTCACAGGAAGTATCTCAGGTTCGTAGTGGACAGGCAGCACTATCAATTCAAAGTACTCCTGTTCGGAGTCACAACAGCACCAAGAGTATTGACCAAGTGCCTAGCGGTAGTAGCAGCCCACTTAAGACGACAACACATTCACGTCTCCCCATATCTTGACGACTGGCTCATAAAAGCCAGCTCATACAACCAGTGTGTACATCACACTCACGTGACTGTCCAACTACTCCACGACCTAGGGTTCACAGTAAACCACCCCAAGTCTCACCTACAACCCTCCCACAAACAACAGTATCTAGGTGCCACAATAGACACCTCAAAAGCGCTGGCCTATCCCACTCCAGCCAGAATAGCAAGCATGCAGGCTCTCATCTCCAAATTTCAACCTCAACACTCTCTTCCAGCTCGAGTGTTCATGCAACTCATAGGGATGATGGCCTCTTGCATATTTATAGTGCCTCACGCAAGACTCCAGATGCGTCTGCTACAGGAGTGCTTAGCACGCCAATGGAACCAGGCTCAAGGTCAGCTAACAGATCTGGTGTTGGTAGATGGTCGTACTCATCGCTCTCTGCAGTGGTGGAACACCAAAAACCTTTCCAAAGGGCGACCGTTCCTAGAGCCAGTTCCTCAAATTGTCATGACAGCGGACGCATCGCTCTCTGGCTGGGGAGCTCACCTATTGCATCACACCATGCAGGGCAGGTGGACACCTTAACAAAAGTTACTCCACATCAACCACCTGGAATTACTAGCCATATTCCTAGCCTTAAAAGCATTCCAAAAGCAAATATCAGGCAAGGCTGTCTTAGTCCGCACGGACAACATGACAGCCATGTACTACATACAGAAACAAGGCTGGACACACTCTGCAGCTCTCTCACCTAGCACAGAGCATATGGAGATGGGCTATACCTCAGAATATTTTTCTCCTAGCCCAACATGTCCCGGGAGTCTAAAACACCATAGCCAATCTGTTAAGTCGTCAAACACAACAAATGCACGAGTTGGAACTTCATCCGCAAGTTCTTCAGCTGTTCTTTCAAATGTGGGGGCAACCATAGATGGACCTCTTCGCCACCCACGAAAACGCCAAATGCCCAAGCTTCGCCGCCAGATATCCACACCCATTGTCCAAAGGCAATGCGATATGGATGAATTGGTCAGGCAGATTTGCGTACGCTTTTCTGCCTCTCCCACTCATTCCACTGGTGGTGCTCAAGCTACAGCAACACTCACTGACTCTCATTCTAGTTGCTCCAACTTGGGCTAGACAACCGTGGTACACCACATTACTGGAACTGTCCGTAGTGCCACACCAAAAATTACACCTCTCACCATGCCTCTTAACCCAGAACCATGGAGAGATCAGATACCCAGACCCAGCTCAGCTCAACCTTGCGATATGGCTCCTGAGGTCTTAGAGTTTGGTTACCTCAATCTTCCCCCTGAGTGTATGAACGTTATTAGAGAAGCTAGACGTCCCACCCCTAGAGCCTGCTATGCAGCCAAGTGGAAGCGATTTGTGATATATTGTCATAACAACACCATTAATTTCCTTGACGTGTCTATCCAACACATCATAGGGTACCTTCTACACCTCCAAATGTGCAACTTAGCCTATACGTCTATTAGACTGCACCTTGCTGCCATAGCAGCATACCTACAAAATAGACAACACTTCTCACTTTTCAAGGTACCTGCCATCAAAGCATTTATGGAAGGCCTTAAAAGGATCATTCATCCCAGAGTTCCACCCTCACCGGTGTGGAATTTTAACATCGTTCTCACAAGACTAATGGGCCCACCATTTGAACCTCTACATAAATGTGAGCTACAATTCTTAACATGGAAAGTAGCTTTCCTAGTAGCCATTACTTCTCTTAGGAGAGTTAGTGAGCTACAAGCACTAACTATCCAGGAACCTTTTTTTTGCAAATCCATCATAATAAGGTTGTTCTACGAGCTAATCCTAAATTCCTTCCAAAAGTCATTTCTTCCTTCCACCTCAATCATTCTGTGGAGTTGCCCGTATTTTTCTCACAACCACAGACAGTCGCAGAAAGAGCTCTTCATACTTTAGATGTTAACAGAGCATTGCTTTATTACATCGAGAGAACACAACCTTTTTGTAAGACCAAACAACTTTTTGTATCTTTCTCACCACCACACAAAGGTAACCCCATATCAAAGTCTGGGATAACTAGATGGATTGTTAAATGCATACAAATGTGCTACCACAAAGCAAAACGTACTTTATCTGTTCCTCCGAAAGCCCACTCAACACGAAAGATAGGGGCTTCTATGGCATTTTTAGGGAACATTCCCTTAGATGACATCTGCAGGGCAGCTACATGGTCTACACCGCACACATTCACAAAACACTATTGTGTAGATGTGCAAACAAAACAACAAGCTAGTGTGGGCCAGGCTGTCCTCAAAACACTATTTCGAGCTACTGCAGCAGATACTGGTGGTCGCCGCTAGGGATAGGTACTGCTATACAATCTATGCTAAGTGTGTTGTCTGCAGCTCATATGCCTCGAATGGCAAATGCTACTTACCAGTATGCATCTGTTCTTGGCATGTAGAGCTGCAGATCCACACACGCCCACTCGCCTCCCCGGCTACCTTTATCTGTTCCAGTACTATCTTATTTAGATATAGCATAAATGGGCATCTTTCCTGTTTCTTACAAAGCTCCATCATTTCCCTGCTGGCGAAAAACAATCTGAGGATGGACCCGATGCCCATGCGCACTATGATCCAAAGGAGGAGTCACCTGTCTCATGACTTCCAAAGACTTTCCAGGACAAAAACGAGTGCAAACATCCAGGCCCAACACCAGATGGCGATCTATGCTAAGTGTGTGGATCTGCAGCTCTACATGCCAAGAACAGATGCATACTGGTAAGTAGCATTTGCCTTTCCAAAACGTTTGAATTTTGCAGTTCCTTGAAGTGATTGTTCCCTTTAAATTGGAATAGTGAGAGACTGTGACATTGAGTGCTTTCCTCATAAAATGTGTGGTATTTCATACTGTAAAATTGTGATTCCCTGTGCCTCTAGGTCAGCCTGTCTGGCCCAAACTTTTAAGGCAGTGTTTCCTGCTGCCCAAGTTGCCTGAGTGATAATGCCACCCATATGACTGGGTTGTATGAACTCTATTCGTAATAAAGTGCCAGAGTTAGTGTTCTGAAATTTAGGAAAGTGCCCAAGTAGTTTTAATATATTTTGACGATATAAGATGTGGTGTTTTTCCTCCAACTTATAAGTTGAATATAGGTTCATTTTCATTGTGATTCATCTGCTATATTCATACATTTTATTCTGTGTCTTCAATAACAATGGATTGCTGCAAGTGTTGTAATAAGACCTTCGTTCAGCAGTTTAGATCTATCTGAGTTTAATAAGTGTTGTATTCGTATTATTGAAGGTATTGTTTAGATCTAGCTACTTGTTAGGTCTCGCCTGACCCAGCGCATGCGCTGGTCTGGCGAGACATTTTGTGAGGGCTCCAAAAAGTGCTACCAGGCCAGCCTAGACCGACAGTGCATGTGCGCGGGCGTCGCACTTTACCGCGATTATTTTCACTTTCGCGGCCGCACGCCCGCTTTGATGTTTGATCGCGATCACTTTCTCCATGAGGCTTCAATAGATTGCAGCAGTTAAAACAAGCATTGGCATAGCCAATTGGTCTCGCTTTTGGGACCTTATAAGTGTTTAGTTATGCAACTGCTGCATGGTTAAACACTTATAAGGTCCCAAAGGCGAGACCTATTGGCTATGCCAATGCTAGTTTTTATTTGTCAGCAGAGCATCTTTGTGATTAGGCAATGGTTGGTAGTTGCCATTTGGATTAGATAGTGTTCTTACTAAAAGTGGCAACCTTTCTGTTATCCTTTTTTGCAATACCAGGAGTACCTGTTACTTTATTTTCATTGTTGCTCATTAATGTGTTCTTCCATCTAAATTAACTGAAATTGTTGAATCTTTTGCAATTATTTCATGAGGGCTAATGTGAATTACAGAGGTTGAGGATGGGTTGATTTTAGCTTTCTCAGCAACATCCTCAATAATGTCAGCGTTAAGCGGGATAAGCTCAATTTGTTTCTTTTCCCATTCGTTCAGGGCACTTAAATCTGTCTGGGTTCTATATAGAGTAGAGTTTGTTTTCAGAGGCCTTATTAATTGTTGTTGTTGCTTCTTGTGCTATATTTCCATTCAGTTACTGCATTTTTTTAAATGTCTCTTCTTCCGTTGGTTTATTGTATATGCTTTCAAACAGTTCATCTGCACTTATGTTGTTAATACTCCGAGACGTTAAAGTTCTGTCATGAGATGGATTGAAGGTCTGGAGTGACTGAGATCCCACAGTATTGGTACAAGCATGGGCAACAGGCCTGGATCATTTGTGGTTGTGGTAGTTCTCGTTTTTTTCAGTGACGGACTGCCGAAGACTTAGGACTTTGCAATCCGTTTGTTGATTATCCATTTTTTCCAGGCAATAATTAACCTCTTAACTACTGAGGCATTTCCACCCCAGTGCTGGGCCCTTTTTTTTTTTAGCTATTTTGGATACTTTGCCCTTACGCCTGCATAACTTTCTTTCCACATAAAGTATCCAAGCCAAATTCTTATACTTTTTTCCCCCAACATCATGGCAATTTCAAAGGTACCCAGGGTTTGTGGATTTACCAAGAGGGGACTGAGAAAATAGCCAAAATATAGCTAAAGAAAGAAAAAGAGAGAGAGAGAAAAGGGAAAAACCTAGACATTTCTTAAGTGGGCTATGTTCTGAATTCAGCAAGGGGTCATTTGTGTAGAAACTGAGGTACGCAGAGCCAGCAACTGAGCTATGCCTTGCAGTGGTTTTTCATTGTATATCAAGTGTAGAGCAATTCATATGGTAAAATATAAAGAGTGAAAAATGGGTATGAAGGACTCGGATGTATTTCTAAAATGCACACCAGATGCTGATTTTAGTGGTTATTTGTACATCTCTGAATTTGTGGGTGCTCCTACCAGCGTGATTCGGAGGACATTTTGAAAGTCTTTCACAGTGGCTCACGTTTGGAAGGCACAAATGCAGACATTAAATTGGTAATAACAAATGTTCTACTGTTACCACACGTCTCCCAATATAAATGGTACCCCACTTGTGTGGCTGGGCCTAACAGCTGTGTGCCTCCTGCTAAATCCATGCTTGATTTTTATATCGTGGCAAACTGCAGGTTGTGGCCCTAACTTAGCTGCCACTGAGGAAAACCTTCCATACCCCGACATCTCTGAAAACTAGACACCTTGGGATGTCCAGGGTGGTGTGAGTTCTGTGGTTTTAATGAGGTGTTTGTGTCCAGGAGCCCTTGCAAAACTCAAACTCTGTATAAAAATACACATTTCTTTCACATTTCTTTGATGGAAAGTTCTAGACTCTGTAGGAAGCCACAAATGTCCTTCCACTCATCATTCCCCAACTTCTCCCTATAAAATTAGCACCTCATTGTGTTGGTGGGCCTGGAGCCTGCAACAAAAAAAGACCCAAAACATAACATGGGCAGATCAAATTTTTCCTCCCAAAAACCGACTATGTTCTGCAATGTTAGTGGCTGCGTGTGAGAAGGTGTAGTTCTGACCATCTTATCCACCTGGATTTTTTGCTTTTTGATCACCTGGTTTTTGACATTTTACTGTGTGAGAGCCTATTAACCTGTTACTCACCCACGGTAAACTCATGATAAAATAGACGGCGTATGTTTCCGCCAGTGTCTGCACTTTAGGATAAAGATGCTGCAACACAGCCAGGGTAGGGGCACTTGGCTGGTTCCCCATGAACATGTGTGCACATGTGTGTAAACCAGTGAGAGGGCTACACGAAGGAGATTCCTGTTGTGCGCAGCCAAAAAACTGCAAACAGGTAGGCTAGCGCAGAAAGGACTAAGCAGAGCTTGGTAGTGACCTGGAATAGGCCTTATAATGTGGGTGTACACATGTATGGGATAGTCGGTGTGCTTTACTGTTGGAATTTAGGGACACTCCATTATACTCCTATGGGAAAGGCTGCCTTAGGGGAAAAAGGAACCCCCTGACTCTCATCAGGCACCAGTACTCCTACTCCGTTTGACCCCAGGACCCCCCACCCCCAAGGACCAGTTGGGGGAAAGACTGTGCGCTGTGCAAGGAGTGAGAGGCCCAGCGAAAGGAAAGCAAAAGGCTGTGAAGTTAGCTTCCTGTAAAGTTTGGCAGCCTTGAGGCCAGAAGAAAGTGCTCCAAATGACTAGGGCTGGCCACCAGGAGCAAAACTACATTGAAGTCGGCTCAACGAGTCCAGAGATATGCCTTTGTGAAGCAGGCAACATTTTGTCCTTGGCTGGTGACGAAGCATGTGGCGCTCCACCGCTGTCCTTAGCTGTGCCTCTGGGGTGGACCAGGGCCCGGAGGCTGCCCTGAGCCCAAGAAGTGCAGGAAGCACTGTCATGCTGTCCCTGCGAGGAGGAGGAAGGGGCCTGGGCCCTGAGAAGGAAATGATTGAGGGAGCGCCATCGCAGCCCCTCGCAATGCCCCATCCCTGGGCCCCAGTAAGGGAATAAAGACTGGGTGCGTCACCTTGCCCCCTTGAAGCTACATGGGGGCGTCGGGGCCCCAACCATGAGCCCGAGAGGTGAAGAAGCTCCCCCATGCAGCCATCAGCCCGGCCACACAGCACGTGTCTGCCCGCAGGTGCGGGCAGACCAGAAGAGGAACGCAAGTTTGCTGGCTGAGTGGGGAGCCAGCGGGAGCAGCTGGGGGTTGGCTTCCCGAGCTGATGTCCAACATATAAAGAGCAAGCGGGGTGCCCGGGTGGGACCAGGCACCCCGAGAAGAAAGCATGGCTCAGAGGTACCAAAAAGGAATACAAACAAAAATAAATCTATGCTGCTCTCCTCAACCCAGTAGAGATGCTGCTCAAGAATTCACTTTGCCCACGGAAGAGCGCCCCCATAATGCCCTGCGGGACACGGCAATTTCACTTGACACAAAAAATGGAAACTGCTCGTTTGTGGGGACCCCAGGAGAGCGAGGTCACCACTAGAATGTTGGCAAAGTGCAGGGGAGGGGGGTCTGCTACAAACCAGGATTCCCCCCCCCCCCCCCCAAAAAGGAATTCACTAGTCCCCACCCTATGTTACCTCAAGGGTTTTTCTTTATTTGAAAGCAGTTCCTGCTGGAACTTTTGTTTTTCAGCACAGCACTGATGTGCCCTCTGGGGGCGAACAACATAGCTGCAATCAGTTGTGGCCTGAAGAGACTCATCCTAGGGGTGAAAGGTGGTAATTGCACACAGGTGTAGTTACAGTAGAAATATTCTCTAGGGACAATTTCTAAAGTGCAGTATTTTTATTTTGATAAGTGTTGATGCTGCAAACACCCTCTAGTGGTGAGAGAACTATAATTACATAAATGATTATAATTGTGTTGCCTTCAGGGGCAATGTTAAAAGTGTATATTTCAAGCTACAAGTACCTTTGATGACGCAAATCTCCTGCACATGCATAGACATATTCTCTTGTGAATGCTTTAATAAAGTAATGATGCTGACAACCATGCATAGGCCAAGTAAACAAGCTTTATTGCCCATATTAAGTGCACACTCATTCAAAGTGATATTCCATCATTCTGACATGTGATTTGTTACTCTAGACCACCCTTTGGGCAGGGTAAGAATGAATATGCAATGTCGTCCAAAAGCATCTCTATTAGCTTGTGCATATTTGTAAATTGCTACATAGTATTGAGTATATTGACAGTTAGGATCCCCTGGTGAGTCACACATTACATTCCCTCCCCCCCCCCCCCCCAACCCATATATTCAGTAAATAAGACCGAAGCGAAAGTCACAGGAGTGTCCAACATTGCCCCGCTGGTTAAACAAGTATTCATCATGTTTTGGAACATGGCAAGGGTCATTAAAAAGTTGGCAAACCCTGAATAGCAGGAGGCATTAAAACCATCACATATAATTTGCCTGCGAGAGACATGGCATAAGAGGGTGTTCCACATCGAAGGCTATTCCTCTATTATTACCCCTGCTACTCCGTCACCCAGTGGAAGAGCAACAGGAGGGCTAGCAACACTGGTGTTCACCCTAATACCATTTAAATTGTTGAAAACCTATACAAACTCACCCAATTCCGGTTTATGTACTTATATTCGAAAGAAATTCTAGGGATTGTATTGATAAATTACTATAATGATATATTTGATTTAACGAAAAGTGTGGTAGTTACAACCTTGGAGAATGAGTTTGAATTGTTTACTGGCAATAATAAGGCACCTCATATGCATATCTGGGTCGGAGAGTTTGACACCTCAAAATGTGAACTGGCAAATGATGAAGTGTGTGCCTTTACAGATGATTGTGGAAACGGTCGATCACATTTGTATATGGGGATAACCTTAATGAATTGATCTACAAATACAATCTTGAACTTATTACTCAGCATATGGGAATGGGAAATGCCATGTTGCCGACCTTTTGGGAAGGGTGCCATTTCTTGACCTTTGTTCACATCCTAATATCTAAAAGTGACATGGATAAATTTGATTAATTTAGAGTAGTCCAAAGAGCCTTTACTGACCATTTACCATTGCTGCTAACTCCTAACATCAAGACCCAACATAAACATTGAGAACGGTTAGCTGAGCATATTGTAACTGAGGGATTTAATGGGATTAGTCTAAGATGGTGAGGCATTGATGAAACAGTCCTGTTAGGAAAAATTATTAAAGATAATAAAGAGGAATTAATCGCCTGTACCAAATGGGACTCATGTCCCTGTGAAATACAAATGGCATTTTGTAAACTTAGAGCTGCAATAGCGGCAAGTTAAAAAATTAGAACCAAAACCAATAATTCATATAAATAGGGATGGATTGACCACAGATGGTCACATGCCAACCATAACCTAATAAAGCCCCTACTGGCTTCCTCATGAAATAGAGAAGAAGTGCAATATTTGCGAGTAATACATAAACAAGCATTAGAGAAAAGAAAGGGCCATTTGTGTGGAAGGGCATGGAAAGATCTAAAACAGGTAGCGGAATGTAAGGATAGTACCGTATTTTGGAGAACAGTAAACCAGCCATTTCTCAGGGACATAACCGCTCCCATGGTTGAGTCCCATGTTCAGCAAGCAGACTGGCTAACCCATTTGGGTAGAATCTGTAACCCGGATAATATAGATGTGACCACCATTAATGAGGAAATAATTGTGCTTCTCCCCCCCCCCCCCCCCCCCTCCTATTTACTCCCAGTTTAACTGGAAGAAGTAAATCTAGCCCCAAAAAGATGTGCAAATGGAAAGGCCCCAGGTTCTGATGGAGTCCCTGTTGACACATATGATACACAAATAGCACTTTGGAGATCTATCTTAACTCAGATTTGCCCTGCTGCTTCAAAAGGATGCATACCAGCAACATGGGCTGCAAGGTATCATGGTCCCGATTTTTTAAAAAAGCTAATGGGAGATGAACGGTGCTATAGACCGATTTCCCTCCTTGATACCACAGTCAAACTGTTGGGAACGATATTATTGGAAAGATTAGAGATCTGACTAACAGAAAACCATGTGCTCACTGACTCACAGCTTGGCTTTAGGAGTGGAGTCAGCACTTTCGAGCAATGTAACAATTTATATTTGCTTGTAAGCAGATAGACAAAAAGTTAAGAAAGGCCATCTATTCTTGTGTTTCGCCGACTTAAGTCACGCATTTGACCTTTGGTATAGTTAGGTGCCCCTTTGGGCACTATTTTCTTTCTATTGCAGCTATATGGCCATCTGATTGCCCGTGTTCGTTATGGTGCGAATGGAGAATGCTCCTCGGTTAGCTAGAGTTATGAGGAGCATATGACAAGGGTGTATCCTTGCCCCACTCTTATTTCTGTTATATGTGAATGGGGTAGATGGTTACTTACCACAGCCCCTCCAACCCCCACTTTAGATGGTAGACATTTGACTCCAATCCTCTTATACGTAGATGATGCGGTCTTAGTGTCATGCACCGTTAGCGGCTTACAGCAGTCAATTGATGGATTTGCTGCATTAACGTAGGACAAAGATATGAGATTAATCTGGACTAAAACCTTAGTCATAGCCTGTGGTACAGGTAAATTGAAGAAGAAAACTCATTTTGTTAAGGGACAGGCATTAACAGAAGTAGATAACTTTTCCTATTTGGGGGTCCAGTATTCTAAATCTGGCTCTTGGAGCCCCCCATCTACATAATAGTAAACTGAAAGTTTTTAGAACATCAGAAGCAATATTCAGGTTTGCATCCAAAATTGGAAATAAACCTATAAAAGAGACGCTACTCATGTGCAAAAGTAAATGTATTAACATTGTAACGTACGGGGCAGGGCTGTGGGGGCTTTCAAATAGCAAAGTTTTACAAACAATGAAGAATAATTTTATGTGACGACTTTTGGCAGTACCAAAATCTACGCCCTCTTACATCGTTCATAGTGAATTAGTACTTCCTCACATCGAAGTCACCATTTACATTAACACACTTTTATTTTGGTATAGCGTTTGTACTAAGTCTGGTAGAACGTTCCCTAAAGAAAATATTAATGATTGCCTTGCCCTTGACGATAAAGACCAAATTACCAGATTTGGTCATGTGAAGAGCCTTTTAACAATAATAGATAGAAATTCTTCCCTGGATGATCCTACGAGCATTCTGTTTTACAGCAAAAAAGTATTAAAGATGCTCCTTTTGAGTTTCATGGTGGACAGAAAAGATTCCAGGGAAAGATGTAAATCTACTGTACAAAAATATATCATAGACAAAGGCACCATTTACATTAACACTCTTTTATTTTGGTAAACTGTTAGTACTAAGTCTGGTTGCAAGTTCACTAAAGAAATTATTAATGATTTCCTTGCCCTTGACAATAGAGACACAATTACCTGATTTGGTCATGTGAAGAGCCTTTTAACAATAATAGCTGGAAATTCTTCCCTGGACGATCCTACGAGCATTTTGTGTTACCACAAAAATTAATTAAAGAAGCTCCTTTTCAGTTTCATGGAGGACAGGAGAGATTTCAGGGAAAGGTGTAAATCTACTGTACAAAGATATATCATAGACAATCCTTGTAACAATACCCCAAACTATGTGTTACTTGTAAATAATATGCAGAAAAGGTTTTATCTTAAGAGGCTACGATTAGGTATTTTACATTATGTTGTTGCATTCCCAAAAATGGGCGTATGGAATTTTACCCAAATGTCCCTGCATTAGAACTTCTTTGCAATCAACTGACTATTTTATTCTGTTTTATAAATTCTACAGAGATATAAGGAAATTATATTTAAAACCTGTTTTTTTAAATCAGAAATTGTTTTATTTTAAGTACGCCCTGAATTTTGTATGCAATTTAAATACAGTAGAATTGTGCTCCATAGTATTGTCATTCATTCCTCATGCAGTTAAGCGAAGGAAAATGTATGCCCATTTGGAAATATGGTACTATGAGACTGACTAATAACCACATGTATTTTTGCACAGTACTCTGTTCCAATAATCAGTCCATGTGTCCATTTTTTAATGATATTACTGTAACAAAACTCTATTTGCACATTATTTTAAATTGAATGTTCGAGGCATATGAGCTGCAGATTACACACTTTTGCATAGATCGCCATCTGGTGTTGGGCCCGGATGTTTGCAGTTTGTTTTTTCTCTTGGAAAGTCTTTGGAAGTCACGAGGTCGGTGACTCCTCCTTTGGATCGTATTGCGCATGGGCTTCGGCTCCATCCTCAGATTTTTTTTTTTTTCCGCCATCGGGCTCTGATGTAATCTTCGCGCTCCGGTTCCGAACATTTCCAGTTCGACGATCGAAGCGGAATCCTCACTTCACATTGCGGTATTGTTAGATCGCGATCTCCTCAATCACCTTCTCATCGACAAATCTTCGGTTCCAGTCGTCGACGGCGGCCTTCAGGCCTACCCAAGCTCCGGTCCCGGCTGATGGAAAGAACTCCATTCAAGAAGTGCCCTCGATGTGGGTCCAAATTCCCCCACACCGATCTTCATGAGGTGTGCAACCTCTGCCTCTCCCCTGAACACGAGGCTCGAGACTGTCCGACCTGTAAGTCTTTCAGATCGAAAAAGACTATTCGGGACCGAAGAGCCAGACGAAACATGGCACACTCCTCGACCTCCGTTCCAGTCAACATCTTCGGAGACTAAGTCGAAGATCCGGGACAGCAGTGCACCGAAGAGGACCTCATCAGTGCTTCCGAAGCCGATGACTCAGATGTGGAGGACATCACCCCGGCGCAGAGGGTCATGAGTAATATACCCCCCCCCCCCCACACACACACGCGCCGACACCCAAAAAGGCTTCGGTCACGTCTTCGCCTCCGGGCCTAGGCAAGACCAGAGACACTGCTTCACAAACCCCACCTTCGGGACCGGTGAAGAAGCCAAATAAGCCTTCCGGCGGCTCGGGCTCGAGCCAGCCTTCCAGCGGTGCCGAGAAACACACTTCGGCACCGAAAAAGAAACCGGCCTCTACCTCGACACCGAGCTCCGCACCGAAGTCCTCGGTGTCGAAATACAGCGCTTCCGTACCGACGCCATCTTCGGTACCGGCCAAACCCCATAAGGCCCTCGGCACCGACACTTCCACGCCACAGCCCACCTCGGCACCGACCAAGAAATTGGAGGTTCCCAAGCCCAGTGCTAAGCAAACTGGCACGGACAAGCCTAAAAAGTCATCGGCCATGAAGACTTCGGCGCCGACGGACCGAACATTGTCACAGGAACTATTTACACCGGATCCCTTACAAAAAACTCTTACCAAGGATCCAAAAACTGGACATTTGGCACTCTCTTCCAAAAAGAGGCATTTGGACATACTGGCTCCGCCTCCACCTCCAAAGAGGAAGGACCCTGCTACCTCCCCTTTCAGAATACCTTCACCACCTCCTCCACCCTCTCCACCTCCGCCTTCTCCACCCCCACCTCATCGCACTCCGACCCCGTCTCCAGACGATGATGATCAGGGGGACCCATATCACGATCCAGGGGATGTGCCCCAAGATCCCACCCCTACAGGATCGCCAGACCCATGGGACAACTACAATAACCCAGATATTCCAGACGTCCCACAAGATGACCTTTACCCTTCCAGGCCATCTCCACCGGAAGACTTATTAGGTTTCCACCACCTACTTCAGAGGGCGGCACATTATCACGGGGTAGAGTTACACACTGACCCAGTGGAGGAGGATTTCCTCCTCGACGCATTTGATACCGCACATAGGTCTACCTCCATACTACCTATGCTCAAGGGGGTGGTAAAACCTGCGCCAGAGGTTTTTAAGGACCCAGTCAGGGCAAGGGTCCTTAACCCACGCATAGAGAAAAAGTACAAAGCTGCCCCCACAGATCCTGCGTATATCAAAGGGCCAGCGCCACTAGATTCCCTAGTGGTTTCCACTGCACGAAAGAGGTCAGATTCCCAGGCGTCAGGCGAAGCACCACCACCTGACAAAGAGTCAAAGCTACTGGACACGTCAGGAAAGCGCACTGCGTCACAGGCAGCCAATATATGGCATATCACCAACACCCAAGCGCTATTGGCCAGATACGATAGGGCACATTATGATGAATTAGAAACCATAATGCACCACCTCCCGGAAAGATACAAAAATAGGGCCAATTAATTAATTCAGGAGGGTAAGACAATAACTAACACCTCCATACGCTGTGCCTTAGATGCAGCAGACACAGCCTCCAGGGCCATTAATACTAGCGTCCTCCTCCATCGCCATGCTTGGCTGAGAATATCAGGTTTCAAACCAGAGGTACAGGCCTCCATCCTAAATCATCCCTTTGACCAAGAACACCTATTCGGCCCAAAGGTAGATGAGGCCCTCGAAAAAATGAAGAAGGACACTGATACTGCGAAATCCTTAGGAGCCCTGCAGTCACACCCTCCTAGGCGCTCCTTTCGCCGCTCTTCCTTTCGGAGTACATCTAGAGGCTTCTCCTCAGATAGCGCGTCCACTTCCTACAAATCCCCCACTCAGTCCACCAGGGGTTATCAACGAGGCGGCTATAGGGGAAATAATAATAAAGGCAGAGGCAAAACAAATACCGCCCGCTCTGCCACACCGCCTACCCAATGACTTTCCCCCCCCCGCTCCCTCCAGACCATCCCACTCCGGTCGGGGGCAGACTACAAAATTTTCTTCATGTCTGGGAGACCATCACCTCAGACAAATGGGTGACCCAAATTATTCGGTCAGGATACTGCCTGGAATTAACATCTACCCCTCAAACATTCCACCCAGGCAACGCCCAATGTCACAAGAACATTACTAAAACAGGAGGTAATCTCCCTCCTACAAAAACAGGCAATAGAACAAGTTCCTGCCAATCAGCAAAATTTAGGGGTCTACTCCCTATATTTTCTAATACCAAAAAGGGACGAGACTCTACGACCTATTCTAGATCTCCGGCCCCTAAACACATACATACATTCAGACCATTTTCACATGGTAACGCTTCAGCAGGTGCTTCCGCTCCTCTCCCAGAACGACTTCCTCACCACACTGGACTTGAAAGACGCATACTTCCACATTCCGGTACACCATGCTCACAGAAAGTACCTCAGATTTGTAGTGGACGAGCAACACTACCAGTTCAAGGTGCTCCCATTCGGAGTCACAACAGCACCAAGGGTATTCACCCAGTGCCTAGCGGTAGTGGCGGCACACCTCAGAAGACCGCACATTCACGTCTTCCCATATTTGGACGACTGGCTGATAAAAGCCACGTCCTTCAACCAATGTGTACACCACACCGCCACTACAATCCAACTACTTCCCCAACTAGGCTTCACGGTGAACCACCAAAAGTCCCAGCTAACACCATCCCACATAAAGCAATACCTCGGTGCCACCATAGACACCTCAAAAGCCATAGCCTACCCCAATCCGGCTAGGATTGCAAGCATGCAGGCTTTGCGTCAAAGATTCATACGTCAACACTCCCTTCCAGCAAGAGTGTTTATGCCTCATGCATTTTCATAGTGCCCCACGCAAGACTCCAGATGCGTCCACTCCAAGAGTGCTTAGCGCGCCAATGGAACCAGGCTCAGGGGCAACTGACAGATCTGGTGTTGGTAGACGGTCGCACCCATCGCTCTCTGCAGTTGTGGAACACCACAAACCTTTCCAAAGGTCGACCGTTCCTGGACCCGGTTCCACAAATAATACTAACAGACGCATCGCTCTCCGGCTGGGGAGTTCATCTATTACACCTCACAGTAAATGTAAATGTGCTAGTACTTATATAGCGCACAGCTACCCCGGACCGGGGTCTCCCGGCGCTGTATTCATACTGCTAGGGAACCCTTCCTGGCTTTCCCTGTGAAATGTCCACTCCTGGGCATCCCCAGGGTGAAGCCAGGCATCCCCAGCGCTGTGGGGCCGTTGTGGAGATTAAGCAAGCTATTGCCCAGAGTTGCAGCGTGGGACCCATGATTAGAATAGGCACTGAGGCGATAATATCCGGTCCGCGGAATTTATAGCCTGAGACCCTGCCGCGACGGGAATCGAACCCTGGTCCCGGACCAGTGCTCTGCATCGAGGTCTGCCACTCTAACCATTGAGCCACACTTCTCCGTGCAGGGCACATGGACGCCGCAACAAAAGTTACTCCATATCAACCATCTGGAGTTACTAGCAATCTCTCTAGCCCTAAAATCCTTTCACAGACAGATTTTAGGCAAGGCAGTCCTCATTCGCACAGACAACCTGACGGCCATGTATTGCATTAAAAAAAAAAAAGGTGGCACACACTTTCCACAGCTCTCTCAACTAGTACAGAGCATATGGAGATGGGCAATTCCACACAAAATCTTTCTCCTAGCCCAACATGTCCCAGGAGTCCAAAACACCATGGCTGATCTGCTCAGCAGACAGACGCAGTAGATTCACGAGTGGGAGCTTCACGCGTAGGTTCTTCACCCATTCTTTCAAATGTGGGGGCATCCGCAGATAGACCTCTTCGCCACCCACGAAAACAAAAAATGCCCAAGCTTTGCCGCCAGATACCCACACCCATTGTCCAAAGGCAATGCGATATGGATGAACTGGTCAGACAAATTTGCGTACGCTTTTCCACCTCTCCCACTAATTCCATTAGTGGTGCGAAAGCTACAACAGCATTCCCTCACACTGATCCTAGTAGCTCCAACATGGGCCAGACAACCGTGGTACACCACGCTGCTGGAACTCTCTGTAGTACCACACCAAAAGCTACACCTCTCACCATGCCTCCTAACCCAGAACCATGAAGAGATCAGGCACCCGGACCCAGCTCAGCTCAACCTTGCGATCTGGCTCCTGAAATCCTAGAATTCGGATACCTAAACCTTCCCCCTGACTGTATGAACGTCATCAGAGAAGCTAGACGCCCTACCACTAGAGCCTGCTACGCTGCCAAGTGGAAAAGATTTATTGTTTATTGCCATAACAACACAATCAACCCTCTAGACGTGTCTATACAACACATCATATGCTACTTACTCCATCTACAAAGGTGTAATCTAGCATATACCTCCATTCGGCTACACCTCGCAGCAATTGCAGCTTACCTACAAAACAGGCAGCACCTATCACTTTTCAGAGTACCTGCCATTAAAGCCTTCATGGAAGGCCTAAAACAAATAATTCCCCCCTGAGTACCACCCTCACCTGTGTGGAACGTAAATATCGTTCTCACAAGGCTAATGGGGCCGCCCTTCGAACCTTTGCATAAATGCGAACTGCAATTTCTCACATGGAAAACAGCTTTTCTTGTAGCCATCACTTCCCTTAGAAGGGTCAGTGAGATACAAGCACTTACCATACAAGAACCTTTTCTTCAAATGCACCAAAACAAGGTTGTTCTCCGTACCAACCCAAAATTCCTACCTAAAGTCATTTCCCCTTTTCACCTAAACCAATCTGTAGAATTACCGGTATTTTTCTCGCAACCTCAAACTGTTGCAGAAAGGGCTCTACACACGCTAGATGTCAAACGAGCCTTACTTTACTGTATCCAAAGAACACAACCTTTCAGAAAGACCAAACAACTGTTTGTCTCTTTCTCTCCACCACACAAGGGCAACCCCATCTCAGAATCAGGGATAGCTAGTTGGATTGTAAAATGCATCCAGATTTGCTACCATAACGCAAAACGAATGCTATCCGTTCCCCCTAAAGCCCATTCTACACGAAAGATAGGGGCTTCTATGGCTTTTCTAGGGAACATCCCATTAGATGATATCTGCAAAGCAGCTACATGGTCAACACCGCACACTTTCACTAAACATTACTGTGTAGATGTGCAAACCAAGCAACAAGCTAGTGTGGGCCAGGCTGTACTAAAAACACTATTTCAAACCACTGCAACAGATACCGGTGGTCGCCGCTAAGGTTGGGAACTGCTATATAGTCTATGCAAAATTGTGTAATCTGCAGCTCATATGCCTCAAACGGAATATGCTACTTACCAGTATGCATCTGTTTTTGGCATGTAGAGCTGCAGATCTACACACGCCCACCCGCCTCCCCGGCTACCTGTATCTGTTCCAGTCTATCTTATTTAGATACAATACGCATGGGTTTCTTCACTGTTATTACTACGCTCCATCTTTCCCTGTTGGCGAAAAACAATCTGAGGATGGAGCCAAAGCCCATGCGCAATACGATCCAAAGGAGGAGTCACCGACCTCGTGACTTCCAAAGACTTTCCAAGAGGAAAAACAAACTGCAAACATCCAGGCCCAACACCAGATGGCGATCTATGCAAAAGTGTGTAGATCTGCAGCTCTACATGCCAAGAACAGATGCATACTGGTAAGTAGCATATTCCTCATGCACTATGGATATTAAACTTCATGTATAGTATTGTGTTTAATATGCAAATATCTTTTTGAGAAACTTTTTCCAAATAAAGATTTGAAATTGAGTAGTGTTTATAACAAATTTACTTTTTCTATTTTCAAAAGAAAAAGCACAGACTAGACATTCATTTATTGAGTGTCATAATTGTGTATCTGTAAATGACGATTACCAGTCCACACCACCTCCCTTGACTAAGCCCTGGACTGCTCTGCAATGCTACCTTATGAGAGTCAAGAGCTACAATAGGCTGTTTGGTTCCCAGCGGTGGATAAGTGCCTATTACCACTAATGACCCATTTTCCTACACTGCAGAATTTAGGTTCTAGCTGGCACCCAAGGAAACATACGAAACCTGCACATTTCTGAAAACTTGATACTTGTGGGAGACAAGGGCAGTGTAACTGGCTTGGCCCTCACCAGGTCTTTTTTTCTTTTACCCAGAATCCGTGCAAAGCTTAAACTTTCACTAAAAACACACATTTACCTCACATTTGTGATGAAAAGTTATGGAGTCTGCAGGGAGCGACACGTTTCCTACAACGCAGCAGTCCCCCAAGTCTCTCAATAAAATTAGTACCTCACTTGTATGGATAGGCTTAGTGTATGCTACAGGAAAAGGGACACAAGAAAACCTGGATTCATCCAAATTCCCACTGAAAACATACCTTTTTTTGCAATTTGGATAGCTATAGATTTTGGTCCCTAGCCCAGATGGCACCTAGGGAAACCCATCAAACCTACACATTTCTGAAAACTATATACCCAGAGTACACAGGAGTGGAGGTAGTGTGACTTTCCTGGCTCGCACCATACCTTCATTTATTTACCCAGAAGCCCTTGCATACCTTAAACTTTGGCTGAAAACACACATATTCATCATCATCATCATAGTCTTTATTTCGGTCAATTTAGACCATAAAAGAATGCAACAATTATACAATTTATACAATACACAATAAGAAAGTTGCACTTAAGATTTAAAAAAGATCAAAATACAATTAAGTAAAAAGGTTCAAAGATATTCATAAAACCATACTAGTCTTAATACAACGATTGCGAATACGCCACATTGCTGTTAGGAATTTTGCGACTGCAAATACAATATAGGGAGATAAATCTGTCTTTAAAATTCGATAAGCTGGAAGATAATGCCTAAAACCAAGATTTTTAAGGAGAGGGACAAGCCAATAGTTCCTAGACCTTTGATAGACTGGACAGAAAAATATAATGTGCAGATCATTCTCTCGCAGATGTGCACATACTGGGCAGTGCGCCGGAAGCTGAGGTTTGGTCCAGCGAGTCGTATAATCCCTAAGGGGAAGAGTACCATATCGCCACTGCATGTATAGCTTCCTAGTATTTGGAGGACCTACATCATCAAAGACGAGCTCTAGATGATATAAATCCTTGAATCCAAGGAAGTGGTTGGATAAGGACCCCTCAGGTGTGCTCTCAATTGAGACACGTAGCTTGTGCTCATAATAAACATTTGCAATAGATTTGCGTGAGATCTTGGAACATGCGTTTCCCGGATTAAGCCACAATTCTGGTCTTCCTAGCATTTCAAATGTTTGCTTAATGTAGTTTAACCACGGGATTTGTACCGGTTTGGGTAGGCGCAAGATCTCTGTGAGCTCATCTCTATAATTGGCTAGTTCGGGCGTGCTCCAGATTTTTCGCCAAAAAGTAAGGGGTTTAAGTCCCAACTCCTCCGAGATAGGTCTTAGGCCCAGGTCTAGTCTCAATGGGAGGAGTGGGGTGCTAGGCGGTAATGCTGCCAGTTGCCTTATAAAGTTGTTCTCCGAAATTTGCAATTTCTGAGCAGCTATATGCCCCCAAGTCTCTGCCCTATAGGTCGCGGCGCCTCTAGCCTGTATTTTATAGATTTGGAGGGGGGGACCAAATGGCTTGTAGGTCGACCTACTTAACATCCTACATATGGCACCCGTTAACTGAACCAGTTTCAGGTTTGCCTTGGTTCGGTGGGAATCCCATGTCATGGTTTGATTAATTGTTAGCCCCAAATAGTCAAACGTAGTGACCCTCTCTAATCTAACGGACCCAATCATGGGATTTGGGCGAGTTGAGGAGGGCGGGTTGAGGATCATATACTTGGTTTTGGAAGCGTTGATTTTTAATCCACGCTTCTCACAAAAGTTCGAAAACCCATCCAACACCCTTTGTCTGCCCATAGGGGATTTGGAAAGCAGCAGGGTGTCGTCTGCAAACATAATAGCAGGCACCCTGCTGCCGTTTAGCTTAGGGGCATCGGTGTTGCTCAACCCGATAAGATGGTTTATAACCCCATTGACAAAGAGGCAGAACAGGGTCGGTGCAAGCACACAACCCTGCCTGACCCCCGCGTCGACGGGGAAGCTATCTGAAAGAACTCCCCTTCTGCCGCACCTAACCTTAGCAAAATTCCCCTGATGTAATCTCCTCAGGATTAATAGGATGTTAGCAGGAACCCCTAACTCCATTAAAACAGTCCATAATTTGTCCCTTGACACTAGATCGAAGGCCGCACGCAAGTCCACAAAGACTGTGTATAGGGTGCCGCCCTCAATCAGCGCATTCTTCCAGTATAGAAGATTCAATCGAAAGATCTGATCTGTAGTCGAAACACCCTCTCTGAACCCTGCTTGATAAGGGCTCATAATGGCACATTCCTCTATCCAATTCTGGAGGCGGTTTAGTATCAGTCTTCCGAAAATCTTTTGAGGAACATCGATAAGACTGATAGGTCTGTAGTTGGCTGGGAGCAGGGGCGATCCCTTTTTAAATATTGGGACAATCTCTGCGCCTAGCCAAGTACCCAGCACCTCCATACCCCCCAAAACGGAATTAAACAATGTCAGTAGGTAAGGTGCCCAAACGTCCGGTTTGTGTTTGAATAGATCACCCGGCAGGCCATCTAAACCGGGTACCTTGCCTGATGCGAGTCGTCCAATGGCCTCTCGGACCTCCAATAGTGTAAATGGAACCCCTTTCGGGGAGTCATTGACCAGCTGAATAGTATCAATCTTTGTTCTATCAGTTATACTATATAGAGACTGTAAATGGTCTTGCCATGCCTTAGCTGAAATATTGGGCTCTATTGCACAGGCCAACTCCTCAGACCCAGTGTTCACATAGCGCCAGAATTTACGAGAATCTCCACATGCCAGGGAGCCAGTAAGTTTTAACCATTTTTCTTGCTCCCATTCGCTTTTTGCATGACCAGTCAAGCGCTTGTATGCCGTTCTCCTGGCCCTAATCTCCTCGCTCCCCTTCCCATCCTTTATTGAAGCCAGGAGATCAGATTTTGCCTTACGGCATGTGGTGTTGTACCAAAGAGGACAAGCAGTACGTCCTTTAGCCCTTTTTGGGGTGGAGAAAAGGATTTCGGATGCCGCTTTGAGGTCCTCATGCAACAGCCCCCACAATATAAATGTGTCCTGGGTACTGGCTAACTCTGTTAGTGCGTAGGCCTTTTCAGGTGGGGGGATAACCCGGGCATACAGCCTGGCTATCTTCTCTGGGTTAGAGGCTAGTTTCTCCCACTTCACTCTTCTTCTATTGTTCGTAAGGCCATAATCCACCTCTGGTGTCACCATCTGTTCCCTCCTAGCTTCAAGACCAGGGTGGTCTCATTCCAGTTCCAGTGCATTGTGGTCACTATCCACCCTTGGGATCACCCAAAAGTCTCTGATAAGTGACCACAACGCCAATGGGACTAGGATGTAATCAAGTCTTGATTCCCTACCCACTCTATTATATGTGTGTTTTGGAGGAATGTCGGATTTTATCCGTCCATTACATGCCCGAAGGCCATATTTCAGGGTTAAGGATGTAATTTGTACAGCCAGGGGCGTCCAAGCTCTTGGGCCCTGTGCTTCCAGTGGAGGTACAGACCACATCGCGTCCTCATCTTGAGCTAGACCGTCCAGTAAACCAGAGAGCGGCTCAAAGTGGCAGTTTAAGTCACCACCTATTAAAAGAGGAGTACCCTCCGGGATTTCTCTTAGGACGTCTGCAAGCTCCTCTATAGTACGCGACTCTTGCGCGATGTTTACTGATCTTGAATAGACATTTACCAGCAAACGACTGTGAATTTGGCCATCCCAACAAAACAACAAGTATATCCTCCTTGCTTAGTGGGAGAACAGCGGCTCTACATCCCAAATCACTAGCCACCCAGATTGCAAGTCCTCCCGAGGGTCGCCCCCTACCCCCCATTTTGCGTTTATGGAAAATGCAGCAAAGCCAGTGTGATTTACTTCTTCTCTCGCCCAAGTTTCTTGGAGCAGGCATATGTCTTTGCCCTCAATAAAGGAACTCCATTCCGGGCAGTTCAATTTATTGCCCAGGCCCGCCACATTCCAAGATACTATCTTCAAAGAATGGCTGGTGGTGCTCTCAGTAGGTAAATTTGGGAGCGTTTCCATGTTAGAATACGTCCCCAGTGGTACATTGATGTCTGTACTGCCATCGCTGGCCACTGTCTCCTCCCCTGCAGTATATGGGGAGCAGGCAGGCCTTATAGCTGCCTCTCCATTAATGTAATTCTCCTCTGGGTTGTCCTTCTCCCTAGAAATGGCTGGGTGTATTTTGATGGCAAGAGCACCCATGTGATCTCTGGGATCCCCACGCCCCGTCTCATTCAGTCAATCTACCATATCTAGGTTGCTGTACCTATTATGAGTAGAAAAGTGATCGTAGTGCTGTACTCTGGGAGGGCGGGGGCTCCCTCTTTCTCTGGCACCCAATCTCCCTCCTCTTATGTGTACAAGTTCCCAACCCTCCTCGTGTCTTGTGGGTGGATAGAAAAATGATAAAGGTGTAACGCTTGAATAGAAGTCCCCTTGTCACGATATGGCCAGCTACATATATGTGAGACAGTCATGGGGTCCTTGAAGTTAACCAGGACGCAGTCTCCGTGGATAGATTTCAGGAACACTAATGTGGCCCATGGAAGGAGTGAACAAAATTTTCCATGCCATTATATTTGCTTTTTATTGAACACACTTGTTCAGAAAGTAGATGAGATTGGTTAATTAAGGCGTTATACATTTATGTTAGCGTGGTTCTAATGGCACCCATAGCTGCTAGCACTGAATATACTGGAGGTGTTTTTTCTGCGTATGATTGAGTCTGAATGTGACAAAAAGCATCATTTGGAAGAGAATTTTGTACTTGGTCAGATGGTAGGTTAATTTCTGAGTGGTCAACTCATTTATTTAGCAAGTTCGCCTCATCTAGAAAACTCAATTGATCATGAATTTATACACAAGCTGTTTTTGGAATCCTCTAACCCGGTTTCCTCAAACCCGTAAATAGAGTCACTGTGTGAGTTGTCAATCAGTGAAATTTGATTGTGGGGAATGTTGTTTATTTCCACTGTAGTTGTAATATGGAATGTCAACCAAACTTTTGGCTTTGAGAAAGAAATGAACAGAGGATTTGACAGGTGTTTTTCTGCATTCAGGTATGTTCTGTTGATGAAGCTTCCATTATTGTCCCGCTGGCTAGAAACAGTCTTGAATTAAGGGTTACTTTGTTAGTGGCTTAGGGTTTTTTTTGTTGCTTTGATCCTCACATAGGGCTCACCATGTCTCCCTCCTAGTAGGATTCAGCTGTGTGTTGGGAATTTGTGACTGTAATAGAAGAATTGGGATACTCAGACTGCTGTAAGTGCAAATGTCTGTGTGGATTGACAGATAGTACTCCGATTAGGCCTGCTCCGGTCTCTCGTACAAGTATGTGATGAAGTTTGGCCTTCTTGTACATGCTGCTTTGTGTGACCTCATTGGCTATGTTTTCATTTTTTCCATATGACTGTATGAGCAGAAAAGTGGGGAGAGCAGATTAAAATACTGAGAAGTTGATGTTATGTTACTGTTTGTGCTCATGTTAGAGATCCTATTTTCATATGGTTGTGCAAGTGTGGATGATTAATGCGAATATCTTTCCACTTGTAGTGGCAGTGTTTTAGATGAAGGACTTGATTCAATTTAATGAGTGTTCAAGGTGCCACCTGATTAAGAAGGCTTAAGAAAGACCGCAGAGAACATGAATCGCCTAATATCTACTTACACCTTTGTGCATTCTCTATTACTTGTTGCCTCTTTCTTTTTTTTGCAGCATCAATCGATATCAACTCAACTCTATCTAGCATTGTGATGGTAGTGTAAGGGGAGATTGGGATATAAAAGCAGTCTACAGGTCATGATAGAGTCCACAGCCCACAAGCTCTGCTCTCACCAGTGAATCCAGTTCTTGATACCAAGGACTCTGAGGAGCTAAAGCACAATCCCTGCCCTTCCTCCCGCTAGAGCTGTCACCAACCCTCCCATTAGACGAAAGCAGCCGGCATCTCCGCGGTGCCTACCTCCCTTCTGAATCCCCTAGTGGTAGAAGAGCACAGCCTGCTCCAGTTTGGTGAGGGTCTTCTACTGGAGGAGTCGCCTGCGGGACCAAGAGCCAGGAGGCCAAGGAGCTGGACGTGAGCTGCACCAGAATAGTCAAGTCCTGGAAACCAGGCAAAGCTCGAACGGCAGCAGTAAGTTTCGAGCAAGAGGCGAGGGCGTGTACATAAGCTCACGCGCAAGCATTTACAGCAGCAATCTGCAGTCTCTTAGAAACGGCAAATAAAATCTACCTTTTCTCCCCATCATTCAAGAATTATACCATAGTGTGGAACTTAAAAACGGTTCTAATGCAGCTATTAAAACCACCCTTCGAAGCATTACAGAGGGTCACCTTAAAATACATAACATTAAAAATTGCCTTTTTAATAGCAATCCTATTGAGATGCAGGCTAGGTGAGCTGTAAGCACTTAAGAAGCAAGAACCATACTTTCAAGTACATAGAGGTAAAGTGATTTTGGGAACTAACCCAAAATTCATCCTTATTGTGGTGTCCTGTTTTTACATTAAGGAAACTATCTAGCTTCCCGCATTTTTCTAGAGACCGAAATAACCAGCAGAAACGACACAACACACACTTGATTTCAGGAGTGTATGATGTACTAAATACAAGCCACAAAGAACATTAGAAAGTCCCAACAGTTTTTGTGGTCAGTTAACCACAGTCCAACAAGCAACTGGTATTGAGACGTATATAGCCAGATGAATTGTACACATTAGACAGATGTGTTATACAATGGCAGGGTAAACACTAGGATTCCCGCCTAAAGTGCATTCAAGAAGAAGGGGAATAACCTTAATGTATTTGGGTAATGTTTCACTCAAGGACATTTGTACTATTGCTGCATGATCCTCCACACACACCTTTACCAACAACTAAAAATGTCCGGTAATTTCTCACTCAAGGACATTTGTACTATTGCAACATGGTCCTCCACACACACGTTTACCAACCACTAAATATTTCCAAGCAGGGAAGGAAGCATAAGTGAGCAATCAGTGTTGAGGTTTATCTCACACTCAGTAAGAGAAAAGAAACGGCTGTTCATTCAGTGCAAAGCATGTGAATCTAGAAGAGATTCATGCTGCGTATGAAACTATTTATTTGCCAGTAACATGCATTTTGCAGGCTCCTCTAGATTAATCCACAACTTTTCCATCTCCCTGGTGAGAGGATATATATACACATATATATATTTTTTTTATAGAGTGGCAGTTATCTCGGTGCAGTTATAGTTAGGTCAGAGATCCTATAAGAAGAACGTTATTTTGTTTTGCTAATAACTTTCGTGCCATTTGAAGAATCTGTGTGAAACTTTAAAAAAATAAAAAAATAACTTCATCCACCTTAGTCCTTTCTGCCAATTTGTCAAGTGAGGGTCAAGAAAAAGGAAACTTTGCTCTCCGCACCTGAAAAAATAGCTGAACGGAATTACTTGAAACATGGCAAACATTACAACTTTACTTACAAAGCATGTTTTTACAACTTTACTCAAAAAGCATGTTTTTAGTGATTTTGTGTAAATCCATTTATCCATTTGAGAAATTTGCATTTAAAGAGGTGGTTGGGGTGTTTATGAAGGGATTACAAAATGAGGTATATTTAGGCTGTTGGTCCTGCAGTAGCCCTGTGGTACTGTACATTAAAAAAAATAAATCCCTTTCATTCACTGAGGGAGCTTATTTAAAAAAAAATGTTTCAAGCAATTTCATGCTGAGGTAACTGTTGCCCTTCCATGTGGTACCGTGGTACTCCAGTGGGAACATCTGCTCAAGCCTTACTCCCATGCTACCGAGGTACTGTGCATGTTTTACAATAACATATCGACTGAGGGAAACCATAGGCTAACTTGTCACTCCCTCGCCACACAGTGTTTTCATCAATGATGTCATAGAACATGTCATGAGGGCTGTAATTTGTGATGTCATAAGCAGTGCATGACAAGCGTGGAAGTTATAGTTACTTGAAATAACTATAAAAACTGTGAATTCGTTTTTTTAGTTTAAAATGTTATATTTGAGCAGACATTTTACCCTAACTGGAAGCCAATTTACCTTTGGTTTTTAGGTCTCGCCTGGCATTAGCAGCGCGCATGCGTTACTCTTGCCATGCGAGGGCCTTTTGGAATCAATACGGATTCCGCAGCTAGATGTGCACACGTACGAACGGACAGAAGATTTGCACACGTGTCAACGTCGCCCTGCTGCTGGCATGGCAGCGCCCCCTCCTGGCTGGCACCATCGTCTCGTCTCATCTCCGCGCTTCAGATGTCACATTGCCTCACATTTCTGCGCTCGTCAGCGTCGCCCTGCTGCTGGCATGGCAGCACCCCCTCCTGGTTGGCACCATCGTCTTGTCTCATCTCCGCGCTTCAGATGTCACATTTCCTCACATTTCACAAGTCTGTTTTATCGCAGCAAGTCTTTGCAGCTCCTGTTGCAATGAACTTGTGTTAATTCATTATTCATTAATTAGCTCAAATGATAGCTACTTTATGGTGCAGCAAATGTTGGAGCGGGTTCTAAAACGTTGCAGTACAATGATGACCATGAGCTTTATCGTTGTTATTATGACTGGCAATTTCTTTTTACATCTTCGGAATGGGTATAGTAGCAGGAAAATTGTAGAGGTTTCCATTTCGCCTTTTTTCTTCTTGCCACTTGAGGGTGCTATTGACACAACACTGTGCCTTTCTTTTTAGTTCTGTATTGCACAGCTATTTTGCTGTACGGTTTCAACCCGATTTTATCGAGTTTCCCTCTGTGTAATCTCTAAAAAATTGTCTCAGCGCCCGGACATCTTTCTTTTAATATAGATGGGCCTGCAGCGCCCCCATTCCTGCCCCAAGAGCCATAGGCGGCTGCCCTTCAAACATGAATCAATCCTCCCAACCTGTCCATTGACGCACATCTCTTACAGCGCCCCACGAGCGTCCCTGCTGCATCCTCTTTCTCCAGTCCTGGACACGCCCACCTCCCACAAAGCTCCTCAATTCTGCCCTGCAATACCCTTTTTTCCAACCCTGGACATCTCAGCCCCACTAAAGGTAGTCAATTCTGCTCAGGGCACACCCACCCCCACTAAAACAGCTTGTCAATTCTGCCCTTACTCCAGTACAGGGCACTTACTCCAGTACGGGGCACGTCCACTTTCACTAAAGTTCAGCAATACTGCTCCTTATTTGTGTATCCGGTAAACAAACCTACCCTAAAGTTCGTCACTTCTGCCCAGGGCATATATGACACTAGCTTGTCAATCGTGCCCTTATTCAACTCCACTCCCACCTCCCTCCACCTCCACTCCCTCCTCCCTCCTCCCTCTACCTCCAACTCTACCTCTACCTCCAACACCACTCTCCCACCTTCACTCCCCCCTCACTCCCTCCACCTCCCTCACTCTAGGATTTAACATTAAGTAATCTTTTATTCCCATGTATAACTATGCCAACCCTCTCTTGAAGGCCGACTTGGGATTGGTTGTAGGCACCAAACCCCTCCTCCCCCCCCAACCTCCTGGGACAGCCAACCTCCCGCAGTGCATGGCCTATGGCTGTGCGCCACGTGGGGTTCGCCACCGCCCATTGGGAAGCCAATCCCGCCACTGCGCATGGTCGTGGGCTGATCTTGACATAGATGAGCCCTACATGCCCAACCCATCACAAACATTCCCCCCTCCTTTTTTTTCCCCAGTGTTTTTTTTTTTAACTTGTTTTTATTGGCATTTAAGGTAATCACACAGCAGATCTCGGTATTATTATCGGCCACTTTCCCCACAGTATTACAATATATCACTTTTTATTGGCATTTAAGGTAATCACACAGGATCAGATCTCGGAATTCCCTCGAGGCTCCGGGGCCCTCCAGACAGTCTACCGGCAGCTTGAGAGAGTTTGAGGTACAAAGCCGGGCAGCAACACTCCACTCCGGGCCGCCCCAGTGACCCCCCGAGATCCGCAGGGGCTCCAGCTTTTCTGGGGGGGGGGGGTGGGGGTGGGGGTGTCTACAGTCCCCGGGGAACAGCCAGAAGACAGCGCCCCCCACACACTCACCGGCATGGTCCCGCGACGTCACTGCAGCACAGTAGGCCGGGTCACCAGGTCGAGACAGGGAACGTTCACCAGTGGTCAGGGAGGTCAGTTCTCAAACGCCCTCTAGGGCCCCAGGGGGTGCGAGCAGCCGCCGCAGGTGTCTGCCTCAGGCTCCTTCCAGGGTCTCTCCAAGGGGCCCCAGCTTGTTATCACCCTCAAGCACAAGAGCGCACACGGAACCTGCTGTCCACGCGCCCCTGATCGGCGGGCATCAGACAAAGGTCCTCCACGGGGCCTCCACAGGTCCGCAGGGGGTCAAGGCTGACAGCAGGCCCTCTCCAGCCTCACAAGGGCATCCAAAATGGCGGCGGTGTGTGTCGTGACAGATCGGTGCGCCCTCAAGGTATCCGGTCGTGAAAGGTCTATCCACTCTGGTCGTCACCCCGGCCCCCAGCAAGAGGCAAGGAGGCTCCGTTGTGGTGTCAAAAGGACACAGCAGATCTCGGTCAGGCTGAAGCCTCCCATGGTCCAGGGAGGCCCAAAATGGCGGCCGCAATGTTGCTGCTTAGGACTCAGCCCTGCTGGGGTAGGCGTGTCGTCACCCGCCGCCCTAGGCCGCCGGAACCGTCAGGGCCCCCCCGAAGTCTAGGCTCACTTGTGGCAGCACCCGGAGAGGGCCCCCAGTCCAGCAAGGTCCCAGCGGTCCGCCCCCTCGGGTCGCGTCAGGCCTGTCTAAAATGGCACCCGGGGGAGTCTCTGCCGATGTCCGCCCCCTCCGTCAGCACCACCGGAGGTCCGGACTCCCGATGCGCCGCCGCAGTCTGCAGGATCCCCAGCGGAGTGCCCAGGAGGACCGCTGTGAAAGTGGGATGGGTCCCGGCCAGTCAGGTTGGCCTCTAGCTCCGACGGGCTCAAAATGGTGACTTCATCAACCCAGGCCGAAGTCCACCGCAGTCAGCTGCCTGAAGTAGGTACCAAGCTCTCAGCGGAGGCTCCGACTCTTCCACCGGTGCTGTGCACCGCCGTGGTCTGCAGGATCTCCAGCGGAGTGCCCAGGAGGACCGCTGGGAAAGTGGGATGGGTCCCGGCCAGACAGGTTGGCCTCCAGGTCCGGCGGGCTCAAAATGGTGACTTCATCCACCCGAGCTCCAGCGTGCTTTGCAGGAATGAGATGGCTGACAGGAAAAGAGGCCCCCTCTGTTAATCCGAATCCTTGCCTTCTTTATTTTACTAAAATCTGGTCTGCAATAGTCCTTAGTACGAAAACATTATTTATGATAGCTACTTATTGAAAACAGCCTACTCAAACATCCTTATTCACTATTCCAGTGAGTAAGGGTTTTTGAAGATCCAAAAGTCTTCGCCTCAAGTAGGAAGACCTACTCCTTTTTTAAAACCAGCCCGCATTTTAAATGTTTGGTTAGTAAAAAGTTGGTCTTTTCTCATCTGTAAATACACTACAGGGAACTTTTAAGAAATGTTGTGCTTCAAGGAAAGATTTCAAATTCAGACCACCAAGGAGCGAATGGATGGAATTTTGCATTTGATCTAATGAAGAAGAGAGTCAAACCTCTTCTCTCATATATTTGAATTTAAAATTTCTTATAAAGCGCACGTATACCTGCGGTTTCTTGGCGCTGTTACTAACCGGATCCTAAATTAAAAAGCTGGGGGGACAGGAAAGTTATTATTCGAAATATTTTGTGAACAGGTAGGTTTTAAGTTGGTTACGGAATTGTGGGTAGAGAGAAATGGTACGGAGTTCAAGGGGAAGGGAGTTCCAGAGGGTAGGGGCGAGAATAGCAAATTTGGAGCCTCCCCACTTCTTTCTCCGGAAGCGTGGGATGGTGAGGAGGGACTGGGAGGATGAACGAAGTTCCCTGGTGGGAACATAGGAAACAATCTCGGAGGAGATGAACGCAGGTGCGAGTCCGTGTCGGGCCCGGAAAGTGATGGAAGCAAGCTTGAATTGAATTCTGGCTCGCACAGGGAGCCAGTGAAGTGATTTTAGGAGCGGGGTAGAGTGGTGAAATTTGGGGAGTTTGAAAACCAGGCGGGCCGCCTGGTTTTGGATCTGTTGTAGGCGACGCAAACTGTAGGCGGGGATGCCGGCATACAGGGCGTTGCCATAATCCAGGCGGGATACCACCATGGCCAAGATGATGAGCTTTAGAGCAGAGAAAGTGAAGAAACGGGACACCCTGCGTATAGTGCGCAGTGAAAGAAAAGAAGAAGACACCACAGAGCTAACCTGGGAGTGAAGAGTGAGTTGAGAATTAAGTTTTATACCAAGTGTTTTGACTAAGGAAGCGGGGGAAGGAGGGGGGCCAAGAGAAGGGGGCCAGAAAAGAGGGGAGCAGGGGCTGGATGAACCACCCGTCAACACCAACTCGGTTTTGTCGGGGTTGAGTTTAAGGTGATTGTGGTTCATCCAGTCCCTGATGTGAAGCATAACAGATTGAAAGTTTAGAACAGAGGAAGGAGAAGATAGATTGAAGACAAGCTGGAGGTCGTCCGCATAATTAAATACGCCGACCTCCATCTGTTGAAGCGAGAAGATTAGGGGAGCAATATACAGATTAAACAAGAGGGGAGAAAGAGAGGAACCCTGGGGAACCCCGCACTGAACTTTCCGGACGTCCGCCGTGAAGTCACCCAGGCGAACAGCCTGGGTGCGGTCACTCAGGAAGGAGGACAACCAGACCAGGGCAGTCCCCCCGATCCCCGCCGCTCCGATACGGGAGAGGAGGATGGTGTGATCCACCGTATCGAAGGCGGCTGAGAGATCGAGGAGTACAAGGGCCTGGTGCTGATTAGTGTCCATGCCCTCCCTGAGGGTGTCCAAGACCGACAGGACAACGGACTCCGTAGAGTGTGCAGGGCGGAAACCGGCCTGACGGGGGGCAAGAGCACCATGATTCTCCACAAAAGAGCTCAGAGCACAGGTGACGTGGCGCTCGAGCACCTTGGCTAGGAATGGTAGGAGGGAAATAGGACGGAAATTGGCGGGGACAGAAGGGTCTGCCCCGGGTTTTTTTAGGATGGGCACAATTACCGCCGATTTCAAGGGTTTAGGAACGATGCCTTGGGCAAGAGAGCTGTTAAGAAGGTGAAGGGGAGGGTCAAGGCAGGAAACAAAGATATGGCGGAGAATGTGAGCGGGACAGGGGTCTAGAGGAGAGCCGGATTTGACCAGGGGAACCAAGGTGATCAGGCTCTCCCGAGTGATAGGGGGAAGTGAGGTAAGCACGCCCTTGGGGGGGGGGACATTGGGGGTCGACAAAAGAGGGGGAGGGTGGCGGGATATTAGCCTTGATGGTGATGATTTTGTGAATGAAATAGTTGTTGAGAGAAGAACAGAGTTCTTCGGACGGGGCTGGCTTAAGAGTAGTTCTGTCCGAGAACGCTAGGTTGTGGATGATGGTGAATATCTCCTTGGACTGGTTTTCCGCGGCTAAAATTTTGGAGGAGAAGTAAGATGTTTTTGCCTCCAAGATGTCTTTTTTATACTGGCTTAGGATGTTAGTATAATCCAGTTTTAGAGTGGGGCAGTAATTTCTTCTCCATGCCCGCTCCGCGCGGCGTACTGTTAATTTGGTGGTCTTAAGCTCTTCGGTGAACCACCGATTAGCGTCCTTGTCGCGTTTGGAGGTAATGCGCTTGAGCGGGGCAAAAGCGACGCGTCCGTGGGAGAGCCACTGATCTATGGCATCGACCTGGGAAAGTGTGGGAAGACCCTGAAGGGGGGGGAGGGATGAGGTAAGATGGGAAGAGAGATTCTCCAGGTTGACACGACCCCATGATCGGACCCAGGTGTTTTTAGGCCGGGGGGGCTTGGCTGGAGGGGGGATGGGAAGAAGGAAAAAGATCAAGTGGTGATCAGACCAGGAGCAAGGGGTAATAGAGAGTGAATCCACAGGGCAGTTCAGGGACCAGATCTGATCAAGTATATGACCTTTGATGTGGGTGGGGGAATGGACATGGGAAATGAAGTTAAGGGAGTGAAGGGTTTCGGAGAATTCCTTGGAGGATGGGCACTCAGCGGAGTCGGAGGGCCAGAAATTAAAATCGCCAAGGAGCAGAATGGAGGAGTTGTTGACTGTGATGGTGGCCAAGACCTCCAAAAAGTCGGGGAGAAACTGTGAGGGGGACTGAGGGGGACGGTAGGTAAGGAAGCAGGTCAGGGGGGGAGAGGTGGAGACTGTGCGGATCACCAGAAATTCAGTGGTCGCAATGTCAGGTAAAGATAAAATTTGGAAGGGGAGGTTGGTGCGTGCGATGACCGCCACGCCACCCCCGGCCCTGCTAGAAGGGCGGTCCGCCCTGAGGGCATAGTAGGTGGCCGGTAGGGTGGATAGTAGGGCAGGGAGGGAGTCATCGCAGAACCATGTCTCGGTTAAAAAAAGAAGGTCGGGAGCATGGAGATCCAATAAGACTGAAAGTTCATGTGCATGGGCAACAGCAGACCGGGTGTTGAGATAATAGGCTGTGAAGGCTTTGGGGGTTGATGAGGGAGCGGTGCTACAAGACACGGGAGGGGTGTCAACTGTGGGGAAAGGACAGAGGAAGGGAGTAGCAGGAGAGAGACCAAGGGAGGAGATGCGAGAGCAGATAGAGGCCGGGACAGGCCAGGGGCCCTGGCAGCAGCGAAGTTGGTCCGGGGTATAGGTGATAGGCGGAGCAGAGTGACGAGCCCCTAGTCCCGGCCAGTCGCGGACGGGCGCAGACGGGCTTGCCTTCGGCGCGCAATCGTCGCGCCCGCTGCGCTCGTCCGCTGCGCTTCCTGCCAAGGCACATGATTTATGGTGAAAGAACAGGAAATTGGAGGGGGTGTGGCCAACCGAGGGGGCGTGTCTCGAGGCGCGCCTCGCCCTCGTGAATGGCGGCCAGAAGGAGGGGGTCGTTGCAGCGTGGAGCGCTGTTCCGAGGATGTCAACAGGAGATAGGTAGGTGAGCAAAGAAGTAAAAACACAATATCACAGCAAGTTTTTAAAATAACGCAGAATCTATCTCCCGGCTTTCCGCCTCAGGAGTCCATTGTTAGTGCAGCGCCCAGCTTTTGGCGCGCGCTATTTATGCGTGGTGAGGGGGCGTGGCCAACCGAGGGGGCGTGTCTCGAGGCGCGCCTCGCCCTCGTGAATGGCGGCCAGAAGGAGGGGGTCGTTGCAGCGTGGAGCGCTGTTCCGAGGATGTCAACAGGAGATAGGTAGGTGAGCAAAGAAGTAAAAACACAATATCACAGCAAGTTTTTAAAATAACGCAGAATCTATCTCCCGGCTTTCCGCCTCAGGAGTCCATTGTTAGTGCAGCGCCCAGCTTTTGGCGCGCGCTATTTATGCGTGGTGAGGGGGCGTGGCCAACCGAGGGGGCGTGTCTCGAGGCGCGCCTCGCCCTCGTGAATGGCGGCCAGAAGGAGGGGGTCGTTGCAGCGTGGAGCGCTGTTCCGAGGATGTCAACAGGAGATAGGTAGGTGAGCAAAGAAGTAAAAACACATCACAGCAAGTTTTTAAAATAACGCAGAATCTATCTCCCGGCTTTCCGCCTCAGGAGTCCATTGTTAGTGCAGCGCCCAGCTTTTGGCGCGCGCTATTTATGCGTGGTGAGGGGGCGTGGCCAACCGAGGGGGCATGTCTCGAGGCGCGCCTCGCCCTCGTGAATGGCGGCCAGAAGGAGGGGGTCGTTGCAGCGTGGAGCGCTGTTCCGAGGATGTCAACAGGAGATAGGTAGGTGAGCAAAGAAGTAAAAACACAATATCACAGCAAGTTTTTAAAATAACGCAGAATCTATCTCCCGGCTTACCGCCTCAGGAGTCCATTGTTAGTGCAGCGCCCAGCTTTTGGCGCGCGCTATTTATGCGTGGTGAGGGGGCGTGGCCAACCTAGGGGGCGTGTCTCGAGGCGCGCCTCGCCCTCGTGAATGGCGGCCAGAAGGAGGGGGTCGTTGCAGCGTGGAGCGCTGTTCCGAGGATGTCAACAGGAGATAGGTAGGTGAGCAAAGAAGTAAAAACACAATATCACAGCAAGTTTTTAAAATAACGCAGAATCTATCTCCCGGCTTTCCGCCTCAGGAGTCCATATTATTGATGTCTTTTCTTTCATTTCTCATACAGCAGCTATCACCATTAATTTTTAAACTTCTCTAAAGTGTCTGTCCACTGATTCACTCTATCATATGTTTTCACTGACACAAATAAAAAACAAACTATTTTGCGGATAGACTTTTTATAACTTTTACAGCTCTGTGCGGTGATCCAGTACCCTTTTGGCCGGTACCTTGTTTTAGGGTCTCAATTACGTAAACACCAGTCATTTAACCACTGCGACTTGGACCATGTTCTACCCTTCCAGCCCAGTGAAGCTGTCGCCACCTTCCACACGTGCACGGCCACCCTGGTGGGCCCCGTAAGAGTTGAGTCCAACGACTTAGAGTACAACTCTCTGTGGTAATTACCCCCGCGCAGCAACCACCGGTCCATGGCGTAGCCAGGGCTCAGCGCCGGACCATAGACACCATGGTTAATCGCGCTCAACTGAGTGGCCCAATAATAGCGTTGAATGTCTGGAAGCGCGATACCCCCGTCATACCACGGAAGCGTCAACTTAGCAATCGCTATGCGCGGTCGCCCTTCCCACAATAGCGCACGCTGGAGGCTTTCAACCTCACGGAAATAACTGTCCGGGACCAATTCTAGAGTATTCTGTAAGGCATAGAGGAAACGGGAAAGAGACATCATTTTAAACAGGGCGGCGCGGCCTAGGAGGGAAAGCGGCAACCGCCACCAGCCCGCCACGTCCCGCCGCAAACGTGCCAAGGGAGGGAGCAAGTTTTTCTCGTATCGTAAAGTGGGGTCAGTAGAAATATAGATCCCTAAATACGTAAAGCCCTGCCGGGCGATCTGGATCGAGCAGTTTCGCGGGACAGGCGGGACATCCCCACACAGGACATACAAGTATGACTTTCCCCAATTAATAACAAGACCAGAGTTCCTACCGAAAGAAGTCAGGACGTCACAAACCACTATGAGAGATTTCTTAGGTGAGGTATAACAGAATATCGTCAGCGTAAAGCGAAATACGGTCCTCGTGGTCAGGTGACCAACGAATCCCACGTATATCCGGGTGCCATCGTATCCACGCCGCCAGCGGTTCAAGAGCAAGGGCGAACAACAACGGCGACAGGGGACAGCCCTGCCGGGTGCCCCTCCCGAGCTCGAACGGTGTCGACGCCCGCCCGTTCACCACGACGCTAGCCAGGGGTCCCTCATAAAGCAACCTCACCCAGCCTACAAAGCCAGGTCCGAAACTGAACTTAGCTAGCACAGCCCACAGGTATGCCCACTCAACCGTGTCGAAAGCCATCGTGGCATCGAGGGCCGCCACAATGGCCGGCACTCGCATCGTGCCCGTCCTAGCAATCACTCCATGAAGGCGTCTAAGATTCAGTGCAGTGTTACGGTGCGGGATGAAGCCCGACTGGTCCGGGTGGATCAAATCGCCAAGCACCCGGACCAGGCGGGTAGCAAGGATCTTGGCAAGGATTTTCGGCTCGGCGTTGAGAAGTAATATCGGCCGATAGGAACCACACTTATCCCGGGGCTTACCGTCTTTATGTATTACCACAATCGTCGCCAGCCGTTGATCGAGCGGAAGAAACCCATTCCCCCGCGCCTCCACGAACATGGCGCGCAGGTGAGGAGCCAACTTATCCGGACGAAGCTTATATAACTCAATCGGCAAACCATTTGGGCCCGAGGCCTTACCCGAGCGCAACGCACGGATAGCACCCGCCACTTCGTCAACAGTTATATCACCATCGAGGTCATCCCTATCTATGGCAGAAAGGCAGGGCAGAGCAATATCATCGCACGAGTCCTCAGTCGGCCTATCCGAAACCGAGGTGTACACAGTACGAAAATAGTCCGAGAAACACCGGACTATACCATCGGGGTCAGTGACAACCTCTCCCCCATCCATCGACAACTCCGGCACCACTCGATTAACACGCTCTTTTTTATCCAACCACGCCAACAGTTTCCCGGCCTTATCACCGACATCGTACAATCGACCATGCTGCTCCCTATTGAGGGTCTTGGCGGCGTTCGTCACCAGATCCCTGTATTCCAATTGCTTCAAGCTCAATTTATGCAGTGTGGCTGCTGCAACCTCCTCCTCCAAGGCCACGTCTAAAGCCGCAATCTCGTCCTCTACTTGTGTCACCTCGGCGTCTCTCCGCCGCTTGGCGGCCACTACCAAGGAAAGGGCCTCCCCTCTCAATACGGTCTTAAACGCTTCCCACAAGGACACCGCAGATTCAACTGAACCCTGATTATCCTGAAAATAGTGATCCACTGCCTTCAGCAACGCACTGCGCAGCTTGGGGTCACGAAAGTACCAGGGGTTAATGGGAGCCACCCTGCCCCCCACTACCCGGCCAATATCCAGACGGGCCCACACCGGCGAGTGATCGGATATACCCCGTGCCATGTGCCTAGCCTCAGATACCAATGAGGCGTGCGCAGCCAGAGTGAGTAAGTAATCAATCCGAGAGAGACTACCGTGGGCCCCGGAGTGAAAGGTATATTGTCTCTGAGTGGGGTGCCGTAGCCTCCAACAGTCTACCAGGCCAAAAGTATCTATAAAGTCAGGAAGCCACTTCTGAGCCCCCCCGGTGTCCCTGGGCGGGTACCTATCGAGCAATCCAGATCCAACCGCATTGAAGTCTCCTCCCACCACCAGCATCCCTTCAGGGAGTTCCAACAAGGCCTTGCCCAGATCAGCAAACGTGGAGGCCTGCAGGGCAGGAGGGACATAAACAGACACCAATACCAACGTTCTGCCCTCCCACCTCCCCGCCACAGCCACAAAGCGCCCCCTATCATCAGCAATGGTGGAGTCAACCTCAAATGGAAGGGAAGCTCTAACAAGTATGCCCGCACCCCTGGAGCCCGAGGAGAACCCCGAGTGAGCAATGAATTTATAACCCTTTCTATTAAGTGCATAACACGTATTTCCTATAAGGTGGGTCTCCTGCAAGAGGACCACATCTGGCGAGGTCCGTTTCAAGAATTGTAGGACTATCCCCCGTTTAATACGATCCCCCAAGCCATTAACATTCCAGCTAATTATGTTTAAGCCCCTATCCCCCATCCCCAAACACAAAGAGACCTCCACCCCCCCCCCCCCCCCCCCCCCCCCCGGAGAACCACAATCGGACAATACTGACAACAATTACTACGCCTTGCAAGAAAAAAAAAAACCAACAACAACCCCAACATCCCAAATCCCCCCCCCACCCTCCCTGCACCCCTGCGTCAGCTTACAAAGCCCCCCCAACTTGCAGTGTGCCTGTCGCCCTATCAAAAACAAGTCTACAAAAAGTACCCCAAGGGAGGAAAGAGCTCCTATCTTCCCCCCGCCGCCCTCCCATTACTGCAGTAGAGTGCGAGTCACTGTCCGGGGCTGAGTCCAAACAGACCGATACCGGAGGTATCACTCCTGTCCATCCCGGTCGCCTTCCGCTCCAACCACGAGGTCCCCGCCGGGTTGTCGCCGAGGGAGCGCATCCAACCAGTCCCCTGCCATGTCCGGCGATTCGAAGAAGAAAGTCCGATCCTCATACACCACACGTAGCCTGGCGGGGAAAAGCATGGCATATTTCAGGTCCATCTCCCTAAGCCGCCTCTTCACCCCCAGGAAACTCTGCCGTTGCTTCTGCACCATCTGGGTGAAGTCAGGATAAAAGCTCACAGAGGCATTTTGAAAAGGCACCGGGCCTGTCACCCTCGATGCTTGCAGGATAGCGTCTCGGTCTCGAAAATTAAAGATCCGGGCGACAATCGGCCGCGGGGGGGCTCCCACCTTAGGCCTTCCGCCAGGCACTCGGTGAGCCCGCTCAACCGCAAAAAACTTTCCGAGGCCCCTAGGCGCAAGATGGTTCACCACCAAGTCCTCGACGAGTAAATCCACGGAGAGCTCCTCCGAAGTTTCCGGGACCCCAATAAGGCGCACATTGTTGCGTCGGGCCCGACCTTCAAAGTCTTCGTGCCGGCGGGCGGAGAGGTCATTCGCGGTCCACAACTTGCGAACCTCAGCCTGGAGTTCCGAGACATCATCTGCGAGGCCAGTGGTCTTGAGATCCAGGGACTTGACCCGCTCATTGGTTTTGCCCAGGTCCGCGCGAATCAAGTTGACATCGACCAAAATCATGTCCACCTTGTGCGCCAGGGCCTCGGACTGTCGCCCAATCGATGATTGCATCCCCTCAATCGCCCCCTTGATATCCTGCAATGATAACTCCGAGGCTGGGGATGGATCGGCCTTCTGTGCTTCCAGCGACTGTCCCGATCCACCAGGCGACCCCTTCTGCTGGGTATAGCGATCCATATTGTTGGATTGGGTATAGCCTCCCCGCCTGGTAGCCTTAGACTTCGGCTTGTCTACCTCCGGTTTGGCCGACATCTCGAACAGCAGGGCGGTCAGTTACAAAAAGACGTCCCTCGCTCAGCCAGAGGAAACAGGGTCAACCAGGACTTCAACAGCCAGCCAGGGTCGAGTGCAGGTCTTCCAGATATCAGGGGATCGGCAGGAAGCACTCCCGGGCCAGAGCAATCAAAGGGCGAGAAAGCGAAAGTGAAAGTGCAGTGGCACCCGTCCGCCAGTTCACACCTCCCAAGGCCGCTGTTGTTCAATTAGTGGCCGGGCATCCTGCCAACGCGAGCCCCTGGCATCCTTCGGAGGTAGGCCGCAATCTTCCGCCATGCACAACTTCGGTTCCCGGTGGTCGATTTTAGCCCGGACAACGTCAATCGCCCCAGCTGTGACTCATCTGCAGGATTCCGTGCATGAAAATCAGGATTTAGGACAGGATAATTGCAGGAGGGCGCGAGGGTCGCGGGAGCTCAAGGCTCACGCGGCCATCTTGGTCAAGCGCTAGGCTCCTCCCCCCTAGATGTCTTTTTTTAAAGAAAGTAGCACTTGAGCTTTTCAAATCTTTTTTAAACTTTGACACACCTGTATATTGGTAATGCAAACTGTAGCTCACACAAAAAGTAGCACTACCGGAAGTAATTTTTATATACTTTTGCACGGAATTGAAGGAACTGGAAACTTTTTAATAGTAAAAGATTTTCAATGAAGTGTCATGTCTGGTTTATATTGGAAAGGCTGCAATATGATGACTGTTATTGATAGCTGAGCTCAAAACCTTTCACATTGCTTTTGAGCTTTTATCGAGTGTCTCCTAGTTTCAGCTCATTTGAGGAAAAAAATAACTTTGCTAGTATATGTGATTGCTTGTTGAATGTATTAAAACGTGTTCTGAGGCCCGAGCTAGCTAACCTTCCGGTGAGACTGCAACTCCTTGGTCCCCCAATGAGATTTAATTTTCAAAGACTTCTAGAGCCAGTTAGTGCATGCTGAATAACCTGCAGATGATTACTTCAGGTGTGGGGGGAAGAGGATATGTTCATTCTCCCACAGAGAGGCATTTTGTAATTTCAAGTTGAGCAGTTCTTTGCTAAAACACAGGGGACAACTTTTTACTTGGATACACAGAAGTCCAAGATGGCACTAAGCTCCGGGTTACAGCAGGAGTTTCAGGGATGACATTAGCAGGGCACAGCATATTTTCTGGAGGTGTGAGCAGCATACCAGAGCTTACTGGGATGTGCCACAGTCATACTCTGGGGGCTGGGGCAAGCTAGCCTGCTGGCAGGGGGAGGGGTCATTAGTGTTATTTCTGGCATGAATGAATAAGTAACAGAGTTGTTTCCAGCCTGTGCTGTTTTTGTGTGTATTTTTTACCCATATACTCTTCTATTTGTCCAGTCTCCCTCATCATCTCAACTTTCTCTAGTGGGATGAGGGTAGTAACCTTTTGGGAAAAACATAGGGTACGAGATTATAACGTTTTTGGCGGCCACAGCCCCTTGGATTTGCCTCATCTGTTTTTCAAATGTACTATCCACATTTTGGAATTTGGAGGTTTTTCTGAATTGCAAAATGGGGTTTCCAACCCTATAAATTGCAATTTTGAAGAGGCATATATGGAGCGTTTCTTCTAAATTGCAAGTCGACATGTTTGTTTAGGTTTATAGAGCGCATCTACACCCCTATGGGGTATCCTGATGCTAAAACAGGTCATAAACAGGTTCAAACTATAGCTATCTGTTGTCTGTAGATAAGTGGAAAGAGCCAAGTCTTGAACGTCCTTCTAAATCTTAGGAGGTTTGATTCTTCCTGGAGTGCATCTGAATGCAAGTTCTAGTTTTGGGTGTAAGGAATGGATATGACTTAAATAAGATCTAAGGGTAGAACTAGTGGGTGAATAGATTACTTTGTGGACCAGGCAGAGTGACTTAAACATAATTTTCTCCTTCACTTGCAGCCAATGCATTTGGGCCAGAACTAGAGAGATGTGGAAACTGCACTGGACACCGCTGGTCAACCTAGCTGTAAAGTTTTTAACTAGCTGTGATTTCTTAATAAGCAACTCGGGTAGCTCTAAATAGCTGGAGTTACAATAGTCCAGAAGTGAAGAGATGAAAGCATTTATAATTTTGATTTTCTTTTGGATAACGTGAATAGATAAAGCACATGTTTGAGGCAGTGTAGTTGAAACAGGAAAGGCTTAGCCACATCTGTCACTTGTTCTGTTAAGGTTTGCACGGCATTGATTTCAGTACCCAGATATTTTACAACAGGGACCAATGATGAAGCGAAACCTAGGTTAGGAAGCTAGAAACAGGACAGGGCTCGGGCTACATGTTTCGAGCGACCTGGAATCTCGGTTTTGACTCCATTTAACCTAAGATGATTGGAATTCATCCAGTACTGAATGAACCCTTACTAGACAGTGACATAAATTTGACAATGATTTGAAATAACTCTTTTTAAAGCTGGCAATTATTTTGTTGTTGCTTGTATAAAGAAAAAAATGTAGGCCGAAAGAATCTTAGATGAGCTAAAGGAGTTAATTACAGGGTAAAAAGAGGTGGCAGAAGAACTGAACTTTGACGGACGGCACAGGAGCATTGCCTTAGAGACTTTCAAAAGGGGCTACTCTAATTCGAAAGACTGTTGGTTAGAAAATCCTTGAGCCAGCCCAGAGTTATTTCCCAAATACCAATATCCTCAAGTGGTAATGAGAATAAAGTGGTTTATGGTGTCAGACACCACTTTTAAGTCCAGCAAGATTAATGCTATAGGTGTATTCAATATGAATTCCCAATGACTCTAGCCCAACACTAATTGGCCAGTAGAGAAAGTATGTATCAATGGTTTGCAACCGCAAATCCTCTTGCAAACCATCGATCAGCTATGGTCTCCCAGATTGCAGTGGTAACTGACTTGTAGAGAGGACGTGGTCACCTTTGAACTCTTTATCCTCTGGGAATGTAAGTGTCAGATTAGGGGCATGTTTTTGTGCACCACTTCTTGCTAGCACTGAAGTTTTCTAGAATAGAAAATGTTTACTTTTTTTTTTAAGCAGCCCTTGTTCTCCGGATTAAATGAGTCATGTTAGACCTGTCGGCCCGAGGCTGGTCTTCCCCGAAACATTTGTGCCTGTTTTCCTCCATTTCGTTTTTCTTACTGAAATCCGTTTTTTGTTGGCCTTAGAACTATGTGCACTTTACAACTGCTAACCAGTGCTAAAGTGCTCATGGTCACTCTCCTAACATGGTACAATTGGCTTACACCTGATTGCCATAATAAATTCACTTTTAAGTCCCTTATAGAGTTGTATACCTTATACCCAGACCATGTAAATTAAATGCTACCAGTTGCCCGGCAGCACTTCTTGTGCCACCCACTTAAGTAGCCCCCTGAAATATGTCCAAGGCCTGCCATTACGGCCTGAGTGCAGTCTTAAATTGCCAATTTGACTTGGCAATATAACCCTCTTGCAAAGCCTTAAACTCCCCTTTTTTACATATGGGTCACCTCTAAGGTAGGTCCTAAGTATTCCATCGGGCAGGGTACATTGAAATGAAAGGTTGGACTTGTACTTTTAAGTTTTAAAACTTAACTGGTAGTGAAAAACTCCTAAATTTGTTTTTCAATACTGAGGTCCACTTGTCCCATAGGATAGCATTGGGTTGCTTTATTACATTTAATAAGTGCTAACCTTCGATTGGGGATAGAAAAGCATTTCATGTTTAGGATCTATCAAATTGTAATTAAAAATAATTTTCAATGGTAAAGTCAGATTTTAAATTACCATTTTGAAAATACCACTTTAAGAAAGTTGGCATTTTCCTGCCCCTTGCCTTTTAGTTGCTGCAGCCTGTCTTGGGTCACATTACTGGGTATAGTTGGCAGTTAGACTTTGTGAATTCCTCCCAAACAGTCACCCAGTAGAGGGAATGGAAGTGCCTGAATGGGCCATCTGTTGGCAGGATAGGGGGCAGGGGTGGACTTGGGCCAGTGGCGTAACAATTGCCCCTGCCGGCCCCTCAGTGCAGACGAGCCCCCGAGCTCCAGGCCCCCCCTCTGGCACTGTGCACTGGCAGGCCTAACAGCTTCTGACTGACTCTGACACAAAGGGTTTGTCCCCAATGCATTGTTCCTGCAACCAGCTTGGAGCCAGGGCAGGTTAGTCTAGAAATTCCAAGCACTTCGAAGAGGAACCTCTAGAAACTTCTCCTATTTCAAAGAAGGCATAAGGTATACAAATAGGGCTCAACTCATTTCATTTTCTGAACCTGCAGAAGGACTCTCAGAGGACTGCCTGCTACTGTGACCCACTGTGTACTCTACAAGACTGCTTTGCTGCACCTGAAAGGACTGCTTTGCTGCCTGGAGCCGGCTTTGATCTCTCAGAGGCCTGCCCTGCTTCTACACTTGAACCCAAGACTTCCAGAGTGACTTCCAAGGGCTACTTTGCTGGCCTCCCGTTCAGATCCACAGGGACATAACAGGTTCCCACCATCTTGCCCCAGCCGAGTGAGTATTTACTCCCCAAGTGGTACCCCTCCAGTCCTGGACCCTGGGTGGTGGTGCTGCTAAAGGTGCCCAGATAGCCAAAATCCAAAACTGCTCTGAGAGAGGCTCGGGACCAACCTTCTCATCTATCCACCCAGAGTGTATTGCCGGTCGGCCTGACTTTGCTGCAGCTCCTCCTAGGTTCTTCAGCGCAGCAGAAATTCTGTTTAGCAGTACTTCGCCAAAGGGGTGTCTGGCCTCCTAGAACTCGTGTCGGCTACCAACCTCCTGTCTCATCCACTGGAGATAGTGACTAAGTCCGAACATAGAAGTCTTCTCTGCGACATCGTCCAGTAGCTCTCCGGCAACAACGCTCCCTCCTCATACAACACCTGCAACCTTGCCCCGCTGAACTTTACCTTCTCAGAACCTTTTCCTCAATCTCAGTCTGTAGGTAAGCACTGTCCCAATCAACGTCTTGTATCCGATCCATGCTCCATTGTGGTTGGACATATTTTTCCAACCATGACCCGGTCTGGTGCAACTATATGTCTGAGGTTGGTGCTTTGATATTTTAGGCGCTAGTTTTTACTAGAAATTCATAACTGTGGTTGTAGTGATTGAATTTATGTTGTTTTGGTGTCCAATAATTTACTAAAATGTACTCTATTTTTGGCCTCACCTAGGCAGCGCTTGCGCATTCTCTTTGAGACCTGCTGTATTCAGGTATGGACTTGAAGCTCTGCCCCTTTTCCACCCATCTTTTACATTTTCTCCTGTTACTTTCCTTTCTAAATGATTGCTTTTGATTCTTGAATAGGCTTAGTAGCCTCTCCTTAATACCACCTTTTCTCCTTTTGTAACCTTCCATGAGGACTGGCCCTCTTACGTGTGTTGTTACTCTGTATGTTTTATTTACAGTCTGTGAGTGGTATTTTCTTAAATGAGTTTCTCCTATTGCACGCACAATATGCTTTCCTGCAACCGCTTGTTTTTTAAATCAGCATGGGCATGCTTTAACTTATGTGTTTTGATGCAGGAAAGGCGGGCCGCGCCTTGAACGCTGCTCATGTCATAATATATTTTTATTTAAACCACTGTGGTTTTAAGACGTGCTTTGTTTTTTAAAATTGTAAGGCATGCTTCAGGTTCGAAAATGGCAGCCGCACATTTCTTTTGCTGCATGGCTCACCGAAATCAATCAACTCACTCTTTGGGGAGAGGATGCGGCCTAACGGCTAGGGAGGTCGACCTCAAATCTGGGGAACCGTCTTCTAGTCTGAGCAACGACGCTCAACATCCTGTGATTCTGGGCAAATCACTTAATCTCCCCCTGCCTAACAAAAATGAATGTGTCCTTGTGTAACGCAACTGGTGCTCATGTAAAGCGCTCTGATACCTTGAAGTCAAGTTTGCACTATATAAAACTCTTGAGAAAAAAAAACACACTTCAACAATAGCCCCCATTTTGCAGCCCATCATCTCTGTCCTGCACCCAGGCGTGGCGCTTAAGTTTGTGCACAGCGCCTGCTTTTAGATTAACAACGCAGGTGCCACGCTTAATATTTTCGTTGGCGCCCGCTTTTATTATTGGGCAGCATAGCAAAGCAATCAGCCACCAAAAGCGTAGCGAACCAACCAGCACTGCAAGCCAGGCACTGCACCCCAGTACTCCTCGCCACACATGCCCAGTCTAATCGACAGGATCACGCCAAAATTTGGATCATCAAGGAGCACTACCGCTCACCTAACATGCAGAGAGTGTGGTTTAAAGCCCACGGGGTTCCTTGGCTGGCAGTGGCATGCTGCACCCACTCGCAGCTGCCGTACATTTCTCCCCCCACAGTTTTCAGCTGCTCAGCGCCATGACTCTGGGATCTGCTCCCGTCGCCCGCATCACAACAGCAACAGGTGTCACAGTATTACGGCAGCATTCGGGTTTCCAAACATGACACTGCACACAATGTTGCCCGGTGCTATTTCAGTGCTGCTCCTGATCTTTTACTCCCCAGGGCAACCATCTAATGTGGGGAAAAGGAGCTTATTGTGTGGTAAATCTTGTGACACAGGATTCCATAATTTCATATTTAGAAGTAATCTGTTCAGGTAGGAATGTCTAGCCAGCACTTTGTTTACTAATCCAGTTCATTTTTCATAGCAAATTTGATCACAATTTCCAGCTAATCGTAACTGTCCTGATTGTGTGTACAACAAACTTATATTTGTTGCTTTCAATGTGTGCCTCAAAGAGGTAAAAACATCAGATTTAATAATTTAAGGATATATTTTTTAAAGCAGTGTAGCTTGACTAGCCATCTAACGTTCCAAGATTGCTGTGAACATGGCAAAGTTACGAAATACTCCAGATCCAATATGTATGGTTACACTCATCCCGAAGGTTGCCATGACCCCATCCGCTTCACTTGCATACGCACCACTAAGCTAGATAGCGAACAGATTAGTTGCCACCTTGGTGTGGTGGTACGTGTGTCATAACTGCAGCAGTTGAAGTGATCTGATAGAGACATGTAACTGCAGATTCCCTACCTTTGAACTTCCAGGCGTCATGCTGGATCCGGAAGATTTTTCATAGCAGTATCCCTACGTGCCGGTAGATGGCGTCTGTCTACTCCACGTGACGTCGTCGGCGTCGTGTTCATCGTCATTGTGACGTCCATGTCATTATCATAACCGCCACGCTTGCGTCCGTTCTTTTCTTTCCGTGCCAGCCAGTGCAGATCCGTCAAAGAGAGCTTACGCCCTGTCATTTTTGCCAGACTTTCTCCGACTCCTTTTCGTGTGCTAGGGATATCTAGCCAGAAGACCTCTGGGTTCAAGCTGTGCGGCGTCTGTCACCGAGCCATGTCGGTCACGGACCCCCACTTAGTGTGTCTCATGTGCCTGTAGCGCGACCACAGCACAAAGTCATGCTCCGATTGCTGGGCCATGGCAACGAAGGCTTTGAGGGGCCCGCCCCTAAAGGTGCTCGCAGCCCAGCGTCCGGCACCACAGAGGTTGCCTCGCCAATCTCGTTCCCAGTCGAGAGGTTTGTCCGAGCATTGTTGCGGTGGATCGGAGTCCTCTTCGTCGAAGTCCGGTAAGAGGCACCACAAAAAGCACAAGACGTTGAAGCGTGCTTCATTTTCACCCTGTCGGTGGCGCAACTAGACGGAGGAAACTCACCGTTCGAGGAGGTTCTTTTGTCCCAGCAGCAGGGCAGGGTCCTCCACCTGAACCGGTCTACTCTTTGCCACCTTGCGTGTAGATTTAGCGGCGACAGTTGAGAGCTTTTGACCTTTCTCCCGAAGACCTTTCTCCCGAAGTCTGTGAAGTTATTCTGGCAGCCAGGTGTCCCCCTACAAAATCAATATCAACCAGCCGATGGAACAAATTTTGTAAATATTGTACAGAACGGTCAATTGACCCCTTATCACCATCTTTGGCAGATATTCTTTTGTTTAACCTTTCCTTGGCCCAGCAGGGCTCTGCTTTGGGCACTTGAAGGACTACCTTTTTAGCCCTTTCGGCCGTCAAATCAGCTTTTGCTTTTTAAGTCCCCTCTGGTGTAGAGGTTTTTGAAGGAGTTAACCCACATGTTTCCGCCTTCTCCTTTTCTTATGCCACAGTGGGACCTTAATTTGGTCCTTACTTTCTTGGTGGGCACACCGTTTGAACCACTGCACAACTGCCCTCTACAGTTGCTCTCTATCAAAACAGCTTTTTTGGTGGCAATTACCTCTGCCAGGAGGGTGAGCGACCTGCAGGCACTGTCATCACGGCCTCTTTGCCTGACACTCTTTCCGGACCAAGTGGTACTGAAAACTAGGGCATCCTTTTTGCCCAATGTTGTAACTCCCTTCCATCAGGGATATTCTGTTACTCTTCCCATTTTCTATGCACCTCCGCACCCTTCCAAAGAAGAGGAGCGTCTCCATCGTCTGGATCCAACAGAGTGTTATCGTTCTACCTTGATCACACTAAAGAGTTCCGGGTGGATGACCAACTCTTTATAGGATATGTGGGAGCGAAGAAGGGGCATGCTGTTCAAAAGAGGATTATCTCTCATTGGGTTATCCTCTGTATAAATATCTGTTATGCCTTGGCGAAGAAGCAGCCTCCTGAAGTCCTTTGGGTCCATTCCACCAGGGTGAAGGCATCCACCACAGCCCTTCAGTGTGGGGTTCTAATTGCTGATATCTGCCAAGCGGTCACGTGGGCATCTCTGCACACGCTTGCCAAACGCTATTGCCTGGATTCTCAGATTCGCAGAGAGGGTCTGTTTGGCCGCTCTGCAGGATTTTCTGGTTTAAAACTTGGGAATATGCGACTAGATGTCTCTATCAGATGAACAAGTTACTTAACTTGGGAAACGCCTTATCTGGTAGAGACATAATCTAGCCGCAGATTCCTTACCGACCCACCCATCCTCCCCGCACATTAGTTTAGTGTCAGGGCTGTTCCCCTTTAGGGCCATATCTGTTCTTTTTTAACACACCGAGGTCAGTCTCTTCATGGCTCTGTACTTCTGGCGTGGAAAGTCGTGAAAAGTGCTGACGTCAGCGTGCCGTTTATAATGATGATGCAGACATCATGACAAACGCAACGGCATGCTGAGTCGACCAACACCATCTACCTGCCCGCAGGGGTACTGCAGCGAAAAATCTTCCGGATCCAGCCTGACACCTGGAAGTTCAAAGGTAAGGAATCTGCGGCTAGATCATGTCTCTGCCAGATAAGGCGTTACAGAAGGTAAGTAACTTGTCCTCGAGGACTGAAAAGCGAACGTCAGTCGCTAGTCGGTTGACAAACATACATACATAGTGAGCTTCTTTTTTTCTATAATATACCAACTATACGCGCGTTTGAGGCATTAGTTATTTTTGGAAGACTTTGTATACTCATTTCCTCTAAATCATAAATGTTGGCACTCCTTGAAGAATGCTTTATTAAGGGCGAAACATCAGCAAGCATGGAAAAAGGTTGTCTATTTTTCATATCCCAATTTTTCAATATAGTTATTTGTAAATGATCTGTTTTAATAAGGTGCTAATGATCGAACATAATTAGACTGCTTGTTTCCCTATGTGGCGGTAAAATGTCTCAGGTGACTGAAAATCATAACAGTATTGCTGCTACGTTTGCGCGACTGCGCTGGCAGCGCAGCTGTGAATTCTTATCCTGTTAATTCTTATCCTTTTGTTTTGTTGTATGGAATCATAATTGTTTTTACTTAGAATATCAAACGCACCTTAATTTTTTGTTTATTGAGCAATTGTTACTTTAGTTTTTTAAAGAAACTTAAAATAACAAGTTTGTGAAAGTTTATTCAAACTTGAGGTTCTCTATATATGGAGCCTTATAAAGAATGAACCTATCTACAATGCAGTGGTTAGCAATCGCCGCAAAGTGGAGATGCAGAGCAGCCAGGTGAGGGATGGAATCAGTGGTGACTGGTGATTTTTGAAAGTGGTCCAGTGTAGTACCTGTGCTGAATTTTAGCAAGCAAACCAGCTTGGGGAGGTTACCCTCCCCCCAGAAATTGTTCACAAAATACAGTTTGTTAAAAAAAACAATAGGTTCTGCATCTTTTAAGCAGTTTCTCTTGTGATTAAAAGGCTGTATGTGAAGTAATCAATTGAGAAACTGCACTTTCAAACTGCCTGCCTTCTACCATGTTATTTATTTAAACTTCTACATGTAATATTTCTTATTTCCGGTAGCTAGTCAAAACTCCATCATATATTATGACATAGCACCTACAGGAATAGTTAGGGTTGAATAATACAGTAAGGCAAATTCTGTGGTCTTAGGTAGAATAATACAGCTAACCAGATTTCATAGGCTTGTATAAAAGTGCTGTCATTCAGGTAATAGAAACCTTACACGTTCAGGCAGTGATAGTATTGTTTTTGTCCTAAAATACCATCTACCCAAGAATATCCTCTATGGAGGAAGAAGCTCTCTGGCTTTCTGGGTCATACAAGGTTCTCCAAGCCCTCTGACTACGAGATCCTGCACTGGGCTTCACTGCATAGCCTGGCCCATTTCATACCAAATCTGTTTATTTTCTGGTACTACAGCGACTGGGATAGCTACCAGACCAAAGCCTATTCCTTCATAGCGAAAGATATGTTAGTCCTCAAGTTACTCTGTTCCCCTCAGTTCAGTCCGTAAAGGGTCTTGAAGAACAATGCACCTTACATGAACACTGCATCAGTGCATATTACAATACACACCTCTGTGTATGTGCTGTACTGATTGTGTATTCTGTCCCTATCAGTGCATTGCTTTATTATATACACTGTCATTACTTTTTTACTTAGTATGATGGTGTAAAAGTTGAGGTCATAATAATAATTTGCAGTTATTCCACCTGTTAGTAAATGCCTACTGTTTACAAAAAGTCTACCCTAGTGCATAAACCCTCCTTCCTCGAAGGAGGCTTTCTGTTTGCTACTGAAGGGTTTCCTCTAATCAGCAAAATACCCACTAATTACCAAGAGACAGGCTGCAATAATTACCTTTATAGCCAAATGTAGATAGTTATTATTTTACACTTCCAAGCCTCTGGTTGTGTCTGAGCTACCCCTGTCTTTTATGATACCAGAGGACATAATAACTTAAGCAAATTGGGCTGTGACACAGCTTCGCCTTTCCTTCTCCTCTTACTGGCTTTGCAAATGCTGGCTTTTCATTCTTGAATATGTTTAGTAGTCCCTTCTTGTAAACTTTTGTATTCTCCCATGAGGACTGCCCCTGCTACATGTGTTCTTACTTTCGCTGTTATTTATGGTACTCTGTGAGCACTCTTGTCTTATAAGGTTACTTTTGGTGGCTTGTTGCTGCTTCACAGGCTTCTTATTACACAGCATGGCACGCGCTTTTTATTTCTGTACGGCGCCGCTTTCACTTTAAATTTAAGGAGTGGCATTGCAGTGCGTCTTTCTTTAATTTTTCTCCACTGCGCTGCTTTCAATTTAAATGTAAGGTGTGGCAGAGGTGAGCGCTGCGCTTTAACACATACCAGGGCCTTGCGGCTGCATTTACAAATCGCGCTGCTTCCAATTTAAGTGCGCCTTTAAATGTTTATGAACTGCGCCACTTTCTTCCATAATCCACAACAGCGTATTTGCAATTCTTTATTTCAGACTGGCAAACCAATTTATTGCCTTTCCAAACGTGCTCAGCCGACATCTGGTTCTTCTCCCGTCCCCCAGTCACCCCCCTCTCACTGTTCACTGTTGAGCTAACTTGCGCTTCTAACTCAGTCTCTCATCTACCCGCCCCTCCTCCATCCTCAACAACCTCCCTTGCCGCTGTCTCCTGAGCGCTTCTCGGTTGTCAAAGCAGTCAGTCTCTGTGAGACTTGTAACCCTTTAAGAAACAAAAGGCTTTTTAACCATTTAAATAGAGTTTACCATTTCAATAATACTTTCGGTTAATTTTCTTCCTCCGATTTCACAAATCTCTTGCACCCCACAGCCAATATGATGTGTTCGGGACTCTTAAGGGCGTGTCTAAGTAACCCTGCTCCTCACTGCACAATGCAGTGTTTTGTCTCAGCACGGCACTCGCTTCATGGACACTGCGCTTTCACTACCTACATTTCCACAGCACACACGGACAATCCAACTTCCTGATAAGTTCTTAAAATGTAATTAACTCAGCATCACCGCCTGCAGCCTATTGATCACTCCCTCTCCCCAACAGCAGTCACCTACACTGAGAGCAGCAGCGGACTGTTTTTACATATCGCTTCTGTCGTCCCCAGAGCTGGGGCAGTGCAATACCACATTACAGCTCAGCCCTGGGCCATTCAGATCAGGAAGGTATAAAAGACAGCACTGCTTCCAAGCAGCCAGCCCAGCTGACATCTCCGAATGTTCATTTTCATTCCCCCCCCCCCCCCCCCCTTATGTGTGCACTCAACCACATGCAAAGGCAACATATGCAATCAGTTTCAAGGAGTCTGATTTGTATGTGGTAAAATTAAACGCAGGCTTTCAAACTGTTGACAGTCTTGGTTAGTCATTTGTACTGTTTTTTCACACGTGTGGTGTGAAACATGCTTCAGTTGCACTTGCTTTGGCCTTCGAGTGTAAAAGGAATAACATTACCATTTACAACCCCAATAGCACTCACTTTCACCAATGCAAGACCTATTGGAATGCAAATGCTTGTTCTGTTTTGGTGTGGGATTTTTCATGTATTTAGCTTTATTACTGTTTGAGTACTGCATAAAAGCTTTACACTTTACGCCTAACTTAAGCCTGACTGCTTTTTATGGCAAGCTAAACCGGGTTAAGAAAAAGTTAATTTAGTGTCTATTTGTCGTTCACCCTGACAGGGATTGTGGCTGTTGCTTGAACAGGGGACACTCCCCATTCAATCAACAAACCAATTTTACCCAAGGCAGATTAACAAAACAAAACCAAAAAAAAACAGTTTTGGAATGCAGTCACATGGAAGAAAGTCTTCTGTGGGCCACCGTTGTTGTTGTAGCTAATCAGGGGTGGAGGAGGGTAACACAAATTGTGACATGCCTAATGAATATTAGTTAGTCAGGTCATTCTGTGTCTCCCTGCAATTCCCTATTTTGCAACATGATTTTTTAGTACAAAGGTCAGGTTACGAAATCTGATTCAATTTGCAAAAAGTCAGGATGTATTTTGCAACCAACTTTTGGATATCGAATCTTAGTATATCTAGCCCTTAGGCTACACCGTGACTTCCTGCTATCTGAATTGTTGCCAATATCGAGGGTGTTCATCTGGCAGTACTGTCATTAGAAGTTATATTTTGTCTTCTAACTCAATAAGAATATTGAACCGTAATGAGTTTTTTTTTTTATTTTAATACTGAAAGAGCAGTGTCAAAATGATGTGTTACTGTACGACTTTATTTTACAGAATTACCAAGCCAGTATCAATGATCTCAGTAAAGTACTCCATTTGGATCCAAATGTCTCTGAAGCTCAAAAGGAATTGGAAGAGGTCACACAATCTCTAAGAGCAACAACAAACATCACAGCCAACAGCCATGAAAAGCCAAGAAAAAAGATACAAATACAAGAGGTATGACCATGCCCTTTAAATACAATGATTCTTAAACCTGTATGATAGCCAAATAACTTAACACAATTTTGGTCAGAAAAAACTGTACATTACCTGGAACCTTTTGTGTGCCTCTATTGTGCTGTTTAAAAAATATCGATTGCTGAAGACTAAATATTGTCTGCAGCAAACTGTATCATTTTAAACAAGAAAGTAAGATTTAAATTGTGACTTATTTAGATAAGCGGTTTCTGAGGCTTTTACCACAAACTTTTTTTTTCTGTCCCAAAGCGATTTGTTAAATCAGAACTTCACTATTTATTAGGGTGTTGGAAATATATAGGCCATGCAATTTTCACATGTTGCTTAAGAAATGGAGTGTGGTTGCCCGGATATAGATATTGGAAATGTTTGTCTTTGTAAAATCATCTTATTTTTCTATTATTTGCTATTGTTACAATGCACTGCTATTTGTCTTGTTATGAACATAATGAGTTTAAATAGTTTTACTGCCTTACTTTGTTGTTTTAAAAATTTATTTTTTAAATGCTCGAAGGTATGTACAAGCAGTTTTCTTAAAGATATTTTTTTTGTTACTGATTTTTTTTATTTTGTTAAACGTGCTATATGCTTTTTTTTTTTTTTTACAAAATTTTTATTTCCTTTTTTAAAACATCGCCGGGCCCAATACAACATAAAGATTCGACTCATTATATACAGTGCTACAAAAGTACACCGTCTCTGTGTACGTAATCATTAAGCTCGCAGGCAGTGTATACATTGTATTGCAGATCAGGTCCTTCCCACCCCTAGCAGAACAAAACCCCCTCCCCACTGCCCCATGCTGTACTGTCCCATGACACTATTACCATCAGTTACACAGTGCCTGCTCAGCCCACTGATGTGCATGCATCTTCTCAATCCCTGCACTGTTCAGATACAGAATATGGCTAAACAGCCCGACCATCTCACCTGTTTACAAGTTGTGGGGACCCCTCTGCAGTATCCAATTTGGGGTTCCTGAGACAGTCCACTAGATTCTCCCATGCTCGTCCCTGTCAATTGTGTTGCATCCTCTCTTCAATTCTCGACGCAGGACTTTACTCTCAACCCATGCCCATTTAACAACTTCCTCCCTCCATTTAGTTAATCTGCCACCCCTGCTGGTCTTTCAGTGCATTGTAATTTCTCGCTTCACAAGAATCAGAACGAAGTCTGTAAATCTATTAGTGGTTTTACAATTGGTTGGGTGCTGGAATCTCCCCAGCAAGCAGGCCATAGGTGACCAAGGAATCGTTCATTGAGAAACCCCATTAACGCAGTCCTTCACCATTTCCCAAAACCCAGCAAGGGAGGTGAAAGCCCACACCATATGAAACATTTCAGCCCCATGTTCACCACATCTGAAACATGTCACCTCGGCTGTCCAATAGAAGCTATTTATTTTACCAGGGGTGAGATAAGCTCTGAGCAAAAAAAAATCTTTTAATTTACACCTGGCATCTCAAGATACTGCGGGATTGCATTCAAGAATTTTCACCCAATTCGTATCCGGGTTCCAAATCTCTAATCCAGCCTCCCATTCCTCCTGCAGGTCCGCGAGTGGGAAAATAGTATCAACCCTATAAAGGCATGTAACTGCATTAATTTGGCCAGTAGTAGTACAGAGTAGCTGGCAGCATTTGTGGGTAGAAGGCTCAATCGCACCAGCCCTCCAAAGTCTCTTAATCGTCTCAACCACTGCTCGGGCAGTAAGAACGAACCCCCTGGGAGCCAGAGAAGCTCTCTTTCTCTAAAGAGATCCCCCAACAGAGTCACCCTATAAGTGGGTCACTCCGCGAGCGCCCGCAAGCCCCACCCCAAGCCACCAGACACTGCAGCTCTGGTGATTACGGTGTCCATGTGCGGGTCCTCTATAGGCAGCACAGCCAACAGCAACCAGGCAATCAGGAAATGTTGATGGGGATTCAAAAGGACCTAGAACAGGTCCTGAGATTCCAGAACCAAGTCTGCTACCTACACACCAGGATTAATTCGGTGATGTATCCATTGGTTAAAACACTGCAACTGTGGCACCAAGTAATGGGATTCCGAGTCTGGCGCAGCCAGACCCCCCCCCTCCATCACCGGGCGTGGGAATTCCGTACATTGTCACCCTATGCCTGCTCGTCCGTGAATCTAGCGAATCATCAGTGACTCAAGGTCTCGGAAGATCCGATTGGGAATAAGCAAGGGCAATGTTGAAAAAAGTAAAGGAGCCAGGGATGCACCACATATCGGCCACGGCAACTCTACCAGCCATGGACAGCGTCAATGATTTCCAGAAATCTATACTTGAGCACAGCGCCCGGAGAACCGCCCCAATATTGCGATCTAGGAGGTTCTGAAGGTCATGGAGGGTTTTAACACTTACGTACTTCAGAAAAGTCCCTTCCCACTTCAACCTTCTCAGGTCCCGGGGTGTAGGCATATCCCTACAGAATGGGGAAATCTTTAAGATAATGTTAAACATATAGCAGAACTTTAAATTTTGGTGCAACTTTAACTCCTTTCTGGTATTCAAAAAGCCTCTGTCTGGTTGGGTTTAGTGGCTCAGTCACTGTAATGCCTCTGGCTATATCTTTTGAAGTGGAAGTGGATGTACCACCAACTCTGTGTTTTTCTTTAGATCACTGAAAGTTAATTTTGCTTTACAAATTACTGAGATGGTGAATAATTGAAAACAGTTGTCTCCCTCATTTAACAGTTCTGTGCTCCATTCAAGCCAAAGGTTATTCACAGCATGTGTGACTGTGCTAGTAACCAACTCATGAGAGTGTCCTACATACTGTTGGGTGTCTAAATGTTAACTTTTAGTGTTTTAAATGTAACATCTCCTTTTCTCAGCCAGTAAGCTAGTTCAATATGCAATTTATTTATTAACTTTCTTGGAGTTTCCTAGAGTGCTGTATGTAACCATTCTGTTCTCCAGCATTGGATCTTTTATAGATTCACATGCTTGAATCATCACGGTCATCAAGCTGGATGTTCCATGTTAGATGTAGACTAGTGTAATATTAAACATAGCACGGAAGACTTTAATATGGTCATATTAGTAGCCTATTCACATCATTTCAAAAGATCTAAACTTCAACCATTGAGGAGAAAGCACAGTGCACACCACACCCCCTAGAGGCCACCATATCTTATATATATACCGCATATCATGTGTGAATTGAGTCCCCTGAGCTCTCTGCTCAGTCATCTTCAGTTAGCTTCAAACTTAGTTTCACACTTCTGTGAGGAATTTCATCACCTCTTAGGAATTCATAATCCTGAGTGAATAGACCATGTCTGATTCCTATTAAAAAAAAAAAATTATCCTTTCAGACAATGTTGAACCTGTGGAAAAATGAGGCTTCACTCAGAGTATCCTCGCAAAGATTGCATTTAGTGCATAAATCTTGGCCACAAGGTCTGCAAAATCAATTGTACTCTTTCCACAAAAATCCTCAAGACAGTGGGGGTAGCCTTTTACTATGGCTTCAGAAATCAAAGTTTAGAGATATTTCTTCCTCTGAGAATGAATAAGAATGCTCCTCAAGAACATCAAAGAAAGCCCTAAAGAGGGTTAATTCTCATTCATTTGAGGACATGCCCTTCTCTTTTAGGGAACCTACACAAAAATTCAGTCAGTGTCAGATAGTGGTTTTTACAGAGAAAATCTCTTAAAATCCCCCTGCTGACAAGCGTACATCTGAACAAATTTTGCCTTTGGAATTCACTCTAATACCCAGTCGTCGATATCTGTACCACTGACGAGGAGACCACCGACTAATAAAACAGACGTCTTGCCACTGTCGACAACCACTTCAAGGATTTTTTTTGTTTAAATCTCTTTATTTACATTTTTAAGGTATAAGCAGGGGTAACAAATGCAGTCATGATCCAAGTTCAAGGCATGAATTATAAAGTCGAGTCAACAACAAATCAGAGGTACAAGATGCATTACTACCATCTATTATGTAGTGAAGCGATAGCCGTAATGTAGCAGTCTGGGCTGAAATAGTCCCTGTATACAGTAGCCGGGCAGAACTACTTAACTTAATGGCCTCAGAATAACTCGGATGTGCATGTGAAGGGAGTTGAGGTGGGGGTTAACTGGGGTTCTGAGATCTCCAGGTGTATCGGGTTATGTGCCCAAGCTATTCACTGTGCAACTGTGCCTGCCTCTGGAATTCTGGCGATCAGCCACCCACCCAGTTGGGGAATGCGTGCATTGTTGAGTGATAGGAATGTAAGTGCAGTGGCGGCGCGGGTGGGCATGTCAGCTAAGGGTGTTAGTGGCTACTGGGCTCTGCCCGCGTGTCCGGGACAGGGGAGCAGGACTCCTGGCAGGGTTTTTGTAAGTCCATGAGCATGGCATCCCAGGCTGATGCCAATGGGATCTGGTGCAGTCCCAGCCCATCTTCCCATCGCAGCTGCACACTCTCAGCTTGTGCCCAATTAAGGAAAGAGCTGTGTCAAGCTTCCCAAGGAGGTGGTTCTGCGTGTTTCCAACGCCTGGTTATCAGGCGTTAAGCAGTGATCAGCCCTGGATCAATAAAGCGTGCCAACACTTTGTGTTTGGATCTCTGGTACAGGCCAAGGATGCAAATCTCCCAGGTGTTTGCCACTGTACGCTCAGTACAGTCTGTGAGTTGGGTGGTGACTATGGGCCAGTAAGCAACCAGGGCAGCACCATAGCATATGTAACAGGTTCGCATTCACTTGCTGACAGCGTGGGCACGGGGCATCGGTGCGGCGAAAGTATTAATGTTCTCTGGTGTAAGGTATGCCCTGTGATTATGTACGGTTGTATGAGACGGAACCGTGCATTTCTGGGTATGCGAACTGGTCCCTGCAGGATGGCCTCCCAGTCTTTATCAGTACTGGGGTTTTGTAAGGCAATATCTCAATAATTGTGAATCTAGCCGGTGAGCCGTGTGTGTTCGCGCAATGAGTCGGCGAACCATTTAATTAGCCATCTCCCTGTGCCCATGGTATGAAGTTATTGTATGGTGTGATGCAATGCCGGTTCCTGTGACATGTTGCCCCAACGCTTTCTCAACTCCACAATTAGGGAGGCATGGAACAGGAACTGCCCTTGAGGGAGTCCGCCATCTTACACTAGTGTCAGGAAAGGAATCAGCTGTCCGTCTCGCAAAAGATTGCCCAATGTTTGCAGTCCCGCTGTTTCCCATGCGGGGAGGTCTGCGTTTGTGACGTGCTTTTGTCCTCTGTGTGCCCAATAGGGGGAGGGCAGGCATGTATGGTATAAAGTCTTTGGTAAGGAATAAGGTACGTTTGAAGAACCAATGGAACACTACGAGCATTTAATGCTTCAGGGTCTTGTCCCGGCTTCCTGGGTGAAATAGTCTGAGAATGGATGAGCTCAGCCAAGCCTGGTGCTGCGCAGCCGTGTCCTGTATGCAGTGCCCACTCATCCATCTGGCGACCCACCTGGGCTGTGCTGCCAAGTAGTAGTATTCCATATGGGGCACTGCGAGGCCCCCCTTATCTAGCTAGAGGTACAGATGCATGAGTTTCATATGAACTCATGCATCCTGCTCTCGAAGGAGCAAAACAGTGGAGGGCGGATATAGATCGGTAAATTCATAAAGTATAACAACCTGGGCAGCACCACCATTTTCAGTAAGGTAATACGACCCATTACCGTTAGTGGTAGGTTGTGCCAAAATTACATCTGCGATCGTATTGCGGATGTCACACGCGTGACATTTCCGTCTAGTAGGTCATTAGATTGGTGTTATATCCTGATACCGAGATAGCGGAAACTGGACGGCTGCGAGCAGACTTGTTGACCAGTAATGGCTAGCCCTGGGTCTGTGGCGGATGAGTCAAGGGGGTATAGGCATGATTTGGCCCAGTTGACCTTGAGGCCAGATAGTGATGCAAATTCTGTGTGTGTGTTGTCAGTGGCATCTCGGGAAGCCCTGACATCTAGTTATAGGTCGTCACCCGCGTAGAGCGAGATTGTGTGTATTGCGTCACAAGCGGTATTCCCCACTCTGCTCCCTCTAGCCGAATAGTTGCTGCTAATGGTTCCATGGCCAATGAAAACCGGAGCGGCGACAAAGGGCAGCCCTGTCCGGTACCGCGTCCGATGGACACTGGACTGGACAGATAGTGTCCTGTTTTTACTCTTGCCATGGGCAGAGTGTATAGGAGTTTAACCAGGTGAAGATAGCGAGGGCCCAGGCAACACCTGGCTAACACAGCGAATGGGTAGTCCCATTCCAGGGTATCAAATGCTTCCTCCAAGTCTAGGCTCAAGCACCTGGAGCGTGGCCACTGTTCAGGCGCGTACCTGGCCACTCAAAAAAAGAGACGCAAGTTAAGCGACGTGCTGCGAGATAGGACAAACCCATTTTGGTCAGCATGCACCAATATGAGTACCAGTCGCTCTGCTAATACTTTCGCCAATATTTTATAATCGGTGTTGAGAAGTGCCAAAGGGCGGTAAGCGCCCAATTGTTCCGGGTCACAGTCTGGTTTTGGTAAGGAGACCCGGAGGGATTCGCATAACGATGCAGGTAGTTTGGACTTCTCTTGTGAGGTCTTATAGAGGGCCAGTAGATGGGGGGGCCCAGATCCACAGCGTATGCCTTATAGTATTCGGCCAGCAAGCCATCTGGGCCCGGAGCTTTACTGGTGGCCAACGACTTAATGGCCATTTGTACCTCAAGAGGGTGACCGGTTCGTCTAGTTCGTCCCGTTGTTGCGGTGTGATGGCTGGGAAGGGGAGAGAGGAACTCTTCCAGATTGTGCATGTCTGGCACTTTGCGCACACTATATAGTGTTTTATAGTGCGCTATGAACTCAGCATGTATGTCCGATTGGGTGTAGAGTAGGTGCCTTGCACACGAGTGCAGCGTGAGGACTGGCTGTCGCGCTTGCTCCTGCCTAATTAACCAAGTCAGTAGCCCACCTGCTCTGTCCGCGGAGGAATGACAGCGGGCAGAGTGGGCAGCGTAATTCAGACATCGCAATCTTTCCAAGAGTTCCGCATGCTTGTGTCTTGCCTCTGCGAAGGGCTGGGCTCCCGTGGGGTCAGCCACTGCGGCAGACTCCAACTGGAGAAGCGAGTGCTCTATATGCAACACCTCCATGTCCAGTTGCTTGCGGATGCCCCAAGTCAGGCCCAGGCAACGGCCCCATATCACTGCCTTGTGTTCTTCCCACTCCGAACCTGCGTCTGTTCCTGTGCCCACGTTAACGTCAAAATATGTGCATATGGCTTCCCCTACGGTTGCACGGTAGGCTGAGTCCTCCAATGCGGTCAGTTGAAGGCGCCACAAGCTTGTGATTTGGTCGGGCCTGGCCATCTAAGCTGAATGAGATGAGGATTGTGGTCTGAATGCGTGCGTCCCAGTTAGTCGTTATGGTGACAACCTGGAAGTCCTACAAAACGGTCAATGCGGGTAGGTTGTTGGGGTGGGAGAAAAATGAGTAAAGTTTAGTCACCGCGTGTTGTGCTTGCCAGATAACAGTCCTGTGCCAATGAGCGAGCTAGTCTCATAGTGATTGAGCATTTGACAGCGCAGTTGTGCAGGAGAGGGGGGAGGATCTGTCTGAAGACGTGTCAAGTACCCCTTCAAAGTCCCCACCTATAAGCAAAAGTAAGGCGCTAGGATAGCTGATAGGGACTGCCAGTATGATGCCTGCTCAGAGTTAGGGGCATATATCTCCCGAACTACCATGTGCCGTCTATCCAGGTGGCTTCGTGCAAAGATGTAATGCCCATCCTTGTCTATCACAGATTCGTCAACCTGAAATAGGGTGCCTGGCCTCACCCAGATTAGTACTCCTCTGGCATGTGCAGAATAATCCGTGGCAAATACCTGCCCGTGCCACCTACGGCGGAGACGATGTGTCTCCAACAAAGTGAGGTGTGTTTCCTGCAATAACGTTGTGTATTGACTCCCGTTTGAGATAGGTGTATGTATCATAGCGACGTGAGGGAGTATGCAATCCCCTTCACATTCCAAGGGAGGATGTTAGCATGTTAATAAGCGTCATTTTCTAGGGAGGTGTGTATGGGTGTATACATGGTCTGCGCCTGGTGGGGGCATGGTGTGATACAGGAGAAGTAAGCTGGAGGCTGCACCCGCTAAAGTGTGTATCGCCTGGGCACATGCAACAGCGAGTTATAGACCGAGATTATGAAGGCGGAGAGAGCGTAAGGACAAATGGAGATTGTCCAAATCCAGTTACCATATGTCTTCCCCTGTCAGAGTGACAAAATGTATCCGCCCAAACTGGGGAAGAAAAATGACCCGCTACAACAGTTTAACTGATTCGTTCGAGGAGAGTGGCGGTGTGGCGTGTCGTGAGCGCTGGAGGTGTTATAGGAGTGTTTGCACTACTGGCCCCCATATGACGCAGGAATGTGCCCACGAGGTGGTGTGCCAGGTGCATAGATTTAACAGGAGAGTGACACATGGATGGCTATGGAGCACTCAGTGGATGATCAGCTAAGGCCAGCCAAGTGAGCTATACTAAGGAGTTAAAGGCATACAGGATAGTACATTATCTTGTACAACATATGATAGAATCAAAGGCTTCAGAACAGCTCATCTGTCGTACGAGGCGTGACAGCTGGAGGTAGTCCAGACTCCTCTATGAGAGGCGAAGCCACAGAGGAGCTATCATCGCTGAAGGGGAGATCAGGAGTGGCGTCGTGATCCCTATCCAACTTGTGGCTACCCAGCGGGGCCGCAGCTTGTAGGACCTCTGTATGTTCCTGAATCACCTGTTCCGGGTTCGGTACTGTACGTGGTTGGGAGGGCTGAGCAGGGCGGGCGAGCAGACGTCTTCTCCCACGAGTGTTCGAACGAGGATGTGCTGGTGGTGCACCCTCCCTGTGCTTCGGGGACGTTCCCAGTCGAGCGGTAGACTCCAGCCAGGACCAGGCCGCAACCGCCGTATCAAAGAAATGTGTAGCTCCATCAGTTGTGACTTTAAGGCGAGCCGGGAAGTGAATTGAGTATGGAATGTCCAGTTCATGCAAGCGTCTTTTTACTTCTAGAAAGTAACCCCGCTTCTTCTGGACTCCCATGGCATAGTTCCCATGGGGGTGTGGGGAGTCCCACACCCCCATGCACTTCACCACCTAATAGAGAAGGCAAAAGACTGGACAATATCTGCATAATGTTTTATGCTATAAGGCATTCAACACAGTACTTGCCTGATGCAACAGACAAATTTGGTAAGATATAGTGCCTTACTTAGGCCTACAGCCGGAAGACAAAAAGGTTCATGTAAAGTTCCCTCCCCGAGGGGAAATGGGCATCATCTGCAATAAATGCAACTATGGACATTGCCAAGACAGGTTTCAGACGTCTTGCGGGGCAGATGTTTTACACAGACAAGGATGGCAGCAATCTACCTTTTTTAGACCAAAGGTTTAAAGTAGAATACTGAATATATCATATGAATCACTATTTGGATGACTTGTTGACAAAGCTCTTCAATCTTTAAAATCCGATACTGACACTGGAGAATCACTGGGAGCACTTTCACATAGGCAGTCATAGCCATTTCAGGGAGTTAAAGGAAGGAGTCTGTTCTCCTCATAGGGCAGTAAACCAATATGTATCAACCATACCAGTTTAATCAGCAGCCTTACCACCACCAGAAAGCACTACAGTACAGCATGTCACCACCTCCAGCATTCTATCAGAAACAGGCTGCTCATAGGAAAAATGACAATAGTCAAGAAGCCAAGAATGATTAAGGAGACAGTGGCGTGACTCATGCAACTGTCACAGTAATTTTGTCTCCAATCAGTCCTATAGGTTGTAAGATTTTTTGTTATATGAAGAATGAGCTATTATAACATCGGATTGTTAAGTGCTGGATGATTTGGCCACTTATGGGGGTTCATTCAGAAGCCGCCACCTACACTGCCACACAAGAGGCCCCATCAGAATATTTGTCTGTTGCAAGCCAAGATCCTCACCATGTTAAAAAAAAAAAAAAAAAAGTGATGGGGTAGTTCGAAAGTCCAAGTAAAATGTAGGTTTCTGCTCTCATTTTTCCTCTTTAAAAAAATAATCCGGCAAAAGGAGTCCAATTTCAGTTCTGCAACAATTATACAAGTTTTCCAAAACCCAAACATTTTACATGGTAACTTTACACAGAAGACCTTCTGCTTCTACAGGAGGGGGAGGTTGGATGCAATTCTTAGACATACAAGATGCATATTTTCATGCCCCCGCCCAAACATCATAAATACCTGAGATTTTAAGTGGCCGGTCACCTTTATTAGTTCAAAGTCCTCTCATTCTACCACCCATCTGCTGCAACTATATTCATAAAATGTGTGGCTCCAATTGCGGCACGTCTCGCAAAATAAGTATTCCCCCTATCTGGATGACTGGCTTGTGAACCCTCCAGAACAATAAAAGCCTATACCAAAGGCCTGGATGTAACGCTTCAACAGGTTAGAACTTAGCTATAACAAAGACGAATCCCTGCAAGAACATCCATTTTCCAAGAGCAGTACAGGACATAGTTTTAGTTAAAGCCTTCCCATCCAAGAGAGGTTATTTCAGCTGACGAGTTTAGCCAAACAACTGCAAATTGAAAATCCGATCCCTGTACGTACAACTCTGCAAGCAACGTTTAGGGATGTCGATCCTATCTTATATGCTTCATTTGGAAAGATCAGGCCTAAATCATTCATTGGTCAAGGCCATTTGGCTTCCATTTCATGCTTTGGAAGAACAGCAGATCAACTCACTTTGATTCAACAGGCTTTTCGAAGCATTTCTCTAGAGCAGTGTTTACCAAACTGTGGATCACCACCCACTTGTGGGTCGAGAGCTGATTTTTGATGGGTCGCAAAAGTTCAAGCAATAAAAAAAGAGGTATTCAAATGCTGTATTTATCATGTAACATTTGCTGCGCTTCAAAGACTGATGTCAAATGTCACGCTATGTCTTTTGGCAAATTGCTGCTTATATTTTTTTACCTTGGGGCTTGTTGTTTACAATCTCCACTCACTTTGAAATCAGAGAAGTGAAAGCTAGTAATTTTATGACAATCTTGCTCGGGTACAGAGTGTGTGAAAAAAAAGCCTGTAGGATGTACATTTTTGTAACACACCAAAATGTAAATATCTGTAAATGAACTGTACGCAGCAGTTGCCGCATTTTTTGGTCATTCTGAAGTGTGATGGAAGCAAAGATTTTGATAGGATCAAAACAAATGAAGACACATTACTTGGCCATGCACAAATAGTAACCGTTCACTGAAACCCGATTTCCACACAATATCATTTGTATCCAATATAGTTTTATAAGGAAAACTGTATGTCCGTGCATATTTAGTGACCACTTCAATGGAAAATGCCCTGTTTGTAGATGATAGTGCACTACCACACGATGCACATATCCATTAAAGTTAGATGAGTGTTGAAAGTTTCTCATTCAAAAAAATGAATCATGGGACTTAAGTTTGGGAATCACTGCTCTAAAGGTCTCTCTAGAGTTGTTCTTCCAATAAAGGCATCCAGCACTCTATAGCAACTTAATACAGTCATATCTCAGTTAATGAGAAGTCCCTTCAAATCAGTTCACAAAGCAGAATTAAAATAACTCTCTTGGAAAATGGCCATCCTGTTGGCATTGGATTGTGCTTGAAGTGTGAGCAAAATTTATGCATGCTCAATTAAATGCACTTTTAAGCAATTCTGTGATGATGGATTCATCCCAAGAATAAATCTGCACTTTTTTCAAAACGTTTCGACTGACATTTGAATTTTCCACTAGTCTTAAAGATCTTTTTCCAAAATTCAAGTAATGCATCAGTAAGAATACTTCATATTCAGAAGGTGTCTAAAATGTTAAATCGACAAGACCAAGCATTTTCAGCAATCCAATTAGCTTTTAGTTGCTTATGGTCTTCCTAAAAAAAGACAGTCTCTTTCAAAGCAAGCCAGTAGCCTGCTTGGTGTCTTTAGCCCCATAGTATTTTGAAGCCACAGAGATAGGTGGTGTTTCTTTTATTAGTATGTATATATGTCGTATGTGTACTTTGTGAAACCGTAGTGTAGAGCCTGGCCCTCCTTTGCTTTTGAGGTGCTGTCCTTTTCTTCTTATTTTGAGTATGGGCTTCCTGTTTCACACACATGTGCGAAATGCCTACCATCTGAGCAACCATCTGGATATGTTCAGTAAAAAGCGTAGTGTACATTTAGGCAATGCCCCATACTTCTTGACTCCTCCACACACTTCTCCTGCTTTAAGTACTTTCTCCATACAAGTGACTCTTACCTGTGTTCATGTGTAAAATGCAGCTAATTCTCTCCTTGCCATGGGTGACTTTCTTGCTGAGCATTTTGCATGTTCCTTTTCCTTGCTGTATCATAATTCAGCAAACTAGGAATATGCTTGCAGGCAGACAGGATGACGGTAGGTAAAATACAAGTGGCTTCACTAGGGTTGGAGTCACGTGCCCCTCTCTGCTGCGGCGCAGGAGACGCCCGCCCACACAACTGAGTGCCCAACTCTCCTGGAAATGAGGGGGCACCCAGGACAAACCTGAGCGCCCGATGGAGGAGCAGAGTGGGGTCTCACTTCGGCAGCCATGAGTAGACTATGGGACCAGTGGGGTTGAAGGTAATTTTAGACCCGAGGGAGCCTGGAGGATGGTCCCCTGCCCCCTACTCTCCCCCCCCCCCCCCCCCCCCACATACACACACAACCCAAGGACGAATTGGAGGGCCTAGCCCTGGGGTGGAGCGGATACCCATGACCGGGAGCGGTGAGCCAAAGGTCACAAGGCTACCAATACAGATACCACTTGGTGATGGGGAGCATGGCCCCCAGAGGTGATAGGGGTGGGGGTTCTCCGCAGGTCCATGAGTTGACATCTTTCGCGTATACACCACTGGACATTAAGGGGATGTAAAACGCTGTAGCCAGAAGAGGGGCCCAAATACTAGACATATCAGCAGCGTCTCATGGGCCGCCGGGCCGGAGGGGCTGCATTCGGGCAAGGACTGCCTAATCCCTGCAAGACAACGCTATGGGACTAAAGAAAGAGCACAAACTGGTACCAGCCAATAAGCTTGACAAATACATTTTAAGGCACAAGAAAGAAGATGGCGCGGTTGATTCCGACGAAGGGCAAGAGAAGTGAGTGGGACCAGACCAAGACCTTCTTCGAGCCAGAAGGTACAGGCAAAGCAAAGATGCTTTGAAAGAGTGAAAGCAGAACTGAGAAAACTGAATATGCAATATGTGATGCTATTACCCGACATAGTTAAAAGATCCTTTCTGATGGCAAGTCCTGGTTCCTTGCTCTCCCATAAGTGGGCGAGAAATGGATGGAGGGTTGGTGCCTGGTCACCAATAAAAAGTAGTGGGAGACTCAACCCTTGCTTGTTATGGGAATGGAACACTGGGGGAAAGCGGAGACAGACCACCGAAGCCTACCTGAAAGAGAACACGAGGTTGGTGACGTCAGAAGTAACTCAGTGGAAAGCATATAAAGCAGTGAGTACGGAGACAACTCATTGCCATCTGTGCAGGCAAACAAAAGGGCAGGTAGGAAAAGGTGAGGGACTTGGAACAACGTCTGGGAACGGAAGAAACACAATACTTCCAGGACCCGCAGGGGGAGCACTTGCATCATATAGAACTCTTGAGTGAGGAGTACAGACAAGTGGTAGAGGGTGAAGCATGGATGATCTGCCATAGCAAGCAACATATCCTCTATGAGGTCGGCAATAGATGAGGCAAGTTATTGGCCTAGCTGGCACATAGAGAAGACGGGCAATGATGGGTCTGAAATCTACAGACTCTTGAAGGACGGAAGCCTTTACCTCCCATCTTGAGTCCCTGTACCGCATCTCCCTGGGAGATATAGGAGATTTGTTAAGGGCCTTTCAGCTCGGACCCTCTCCTTGTTGTACACGGCCCAGCAGAACCAATGAAGCCATCCCCCCAGGCCCTAGTGGCTATCACTCCGAATTTTCCTAGTGCATGAGAGGCTTACCAGGGGAACCGCTTCTGTGGATGTACCTTGAGGGTTGGGAGGAGGGCTCCCTGCCACAAGACCTCAGATTGGCCACAATCACCCTCGTATGTAAACAGGGTCGACCCCCGGGGATTGTTCCTCGTACCAACCAATATCTCTATTGAATATGGAGACCAAGATTTTGGCTGAAATACTTGCCAGTACCAAGTGATAGATAAGCTTATCCATGCAGATATGTCCGCGTTTGTGCCCTACAGGGCGACAAGACATAACCTGTTGTGCCTCTTTGGGGTGTTGGCCAGGGCGAGGTAGATCTGGGAGCCGGCAGTGGTGCTGGCCCTTGACATGAAAAAGGCTTACGGCTCCCTTACCTTATGGCAGTTCCACATAAAATGGGCTGGTTGCGTACATTTTGACATGGATCAAATTACTGTATACAGATCCCATGGCAAGAGAGTGAGAGTGAATGAGCTGATGTTACAGAAATTTTGCCTGGGGTGCGGCACATGGCAGGGATGCTCCCTTCTATGCCCTGGCAGTGAAGCACCTGGCTAACTGGATTCGCTGTAACGCATAGCTGAGAAATATTCGTTGGGACGAGGAATAGGAGGATGTTTTCTCTTATGACCCACAGCATCAGTTACATATAGAAGAAGCAGAAGTTACATATAGAAGAACCAGGTTGTTAAGATGCTACACATTTTCAGGGAATACATGGGGGTCTGCACTATTTAGCATAAATCAGTGGCATAGTCCGTCAGTGACCACCAGTGGATTGGGGGAATATTTTACAGTGGACAACCGAAGGATTTACATACTTGGGGGCATGCATCACACAAGACCAGTCAGTCTTTATCCGTAGGAATCTGTGAAGAATATTGGAGAACTAGAAGACAGGAACATTAGAGGAAACGTCCCCTCTCCTTAATAGGCTGGGGGTCCCTGTTTAAAATGATCTCCCTGCCCTGGTTCCTTCACATACTGCCAAATACACCTTACAGGGTCCACCTAATGGCCCAGGCGGCCCTGTTTCAAATGATCGCCCTGCCCTGGTTCCTCTATATGCTGCAAAATACAACGTACGAGATTGGAAGCTCCTTCTTTTGAGGGGTGGCTAGCATCACATGATACTTGCTTTGGGGTGGAGTCACCCCCAGAATAGCGCTACACATACTGACAAAATCCCCATAGCCTTACCAGACCTAAAAGTTTGCTATTGGGCCTCTAACCTCCTGGTTAATAATTAGGCATTTGGGGACCAGCAGGAATCCTCAGTGAAATCAGACAGGAGAATCATGTCACCCCAGGGTTTTCACAGGGAGCTCTATGGGACCATCAGTCTAAGCTGGACACTGACCCCAAAAGTCACAGTTATCAAAATAATGAGGAAAGCAAACCGTGAACTAAGATTTGGGGGAGGAGGGGTACTTATCCCAGAGACACCACTGCAGGACTTATCCCTGCTGACAGACCTAATGAGACTGGGTTGTTTAACAAATGGGACCTTCTGCGCATATCAAAACTTGGGGACATATGGAGTCCTGAAGGACTGCTCCCATTTGAGAAACTCTAATGACAATATAAGCTTACTGAAGCCCAGATGTTCCGTTACCTACTGCTTAAACATCTACTGAGCGGGTACAGATTCCTCTGATGAGATTGCAGACAAATCCCCGCTGGAGAGCAGAGTGCTCGTAGCCCCCCTACATAAACACAGAGTATCCCAAATATATAGGCCTGTGATCACTAACACCCATGACTACTTAGCTAACGTTAAATACAAATGGGAGCCCGACCTTTTAGTCCTGGAGGATGGAGACTGAGGGAAGGCCTATCAGTACCCCAGGGAGGCTGCGATTAGAGCGGGCTTCCGACTAATTAATCTTAGAATACTTAATAGGTCCTACTTTACTAGAACACGCCTGTATAAAATGGGAAGAATAGCCACTGCTGCCTGTCTAAAGGAATGTCAAATGTTGGATTCCCTGATACACACCGTTGGAGGTGCACGAGAATCCAAGGGTTTTGGGTGGGAGTTCAACTGCAGATATCCAGTGCCCTTGGAAAATCACTAAAGCTTACCCCAAAGTTAAATTACCATGCACTTCTGGAGTGATCAAACACTTTCCAAACATGCTTTATTATTCTGGTGTATGCGTGTTGAGGAAACTATTTTCCAAGCCCGGGGTTGCCCCAGAAGTACTCCAAAACATGGGGCCTATGGGAGAAATTCAGGAACAATTACAGAGGATACTTACAACGCCAGTGAGGGGGTTTATGTCCGTATGAAACTGGGTAGATAATAAATCCTCCATGGCTCAGGCCTTGGGCCCTGATGCCCGACTGCAAGACTGGTGCAGTGTTTGATGGTGCCCTGATACATAAATGTGTACTATTTTTATATGCCCATCTTATTGTGTGCCCAACCTTGAGTATGTCATGTTTTTGTAGTGCTGATTATCATGTATCGTATTCCAAGAGGATAATGCAGCGAAGGAAGAGGAACTTGCAGGGGCAATCCCTGTACTTAGTAAAGAAATTAAAGCTGAGATAATTAATCATGGAAAAAAGCATTTATGGTAATCTGGCTACATCCAGTTTACATTAAAAACCTTTACATTACTTCAACAGGTTAGTGTATGAGCCTTCAATTCATGAATCCTTTGTGCCCTCACCTCTTATAGATCGAACAGATGAGAGGTTCAAACCTTATTGCATTGGTGTGCCTGGCATTTAAGACTGTGCTTGATCTATCTTAAGAATGCATGGAAGTCATTACAACTTCCAGAAGTGTTCTGTTACAAGTGGAATACATTTACAGTTAAAGAAATAGCCTAAGTCTAGGTCAAGCAAAAGTAAGTGAATTTTGTAGCATTGCTTTTGTTTAGCAAAGTGAGGTATACAATTTAATGGTACTTTTTTTTAACAGGTGATATGACTATGTTCTTTTTGTCTACTTAACTAAAACGGCTATAAGGTTGCTGATAATCTATGTAGACAATTCAGATTTTCCTATCTAAATTAGTGAAAGAAATACCTTGTATTATAAAAGACATGGAGGTAGGATGCATTCTCTACCTTTATCATAGCAGCCACGAAAAATGCAATTACACAGAAAGCCCTGAGCCATAAACTGTAAGCTACAGGAATTGAAATTACCAATTACTAGCCGTAATAGTGCCTAAAAGGTCTCCGAGCCTCTGTCACAGCCTCGTTAATTGCTGCTCAAACAAAAGCTAAGTTGTCAACTTATTTCTTCATTACGTAACCTTAATTTTAAAGTTAGGTTTTGTCATTTGGTGAGTAATTAATGGTTATTTCTTTTTAAAGGATTTCATGCAGTGATATATTGAATTATATTGGTTTTGGCCTGACCGCTTATTCACTTTTTCCTTAGGCAGGTTGCAAGTTTCATTATGTTTTTGATAAGCCCATGATGTACGTTTTGTTTTTCAAAGCTTAAGAAGAAATTATTTTCCCTTGAGCAATTGTTATTCAGCCTACTCACACTTGTCTGGATTTGCGCACCGCCCTCCCTTATTGTCGAGTCTTTGTCTTTCTTTGTCTTTCCTTACAGAGCCGTTCTGTCTTCTTCTACTCTCACCAGCTCCTTTGATCTGCTTTTGCTTTTTAAGTTTTGCCTACAGACTGTTTGTAGCTGTCCTATCGAAATACCTCTTGGGGACCATATCACACACTTACAGTGCGCTTAGAGCCTGGCCTTTACGCAAATTCAGGGAACTGCTTTTGTCTTTTTTGTTCGGCACTCGATAAGAGTGCATGTGTTTATGACCCTCTCCCTTGTGTACTAATCTCTCTCCCCCACACTACCTGTGATTTTGTTGTTCCCCAGTCCTCCCACCTTATCTGTAAGAGCACAGCAACAGGTATATTTTTGCCATGGTGTGACTTAAGTGCTGACATTAAGGGCTGTTTTTGTTTTTATCTCCTGCATCCCACATATTGCATGACCACACAAGCCTTAGTAGACAAAGGCTTCAATGACACTGGGGGAGGGGCTGGCTGCTCCACTTACTCAGTTTAATTTGAGGCAGAAGGTGTACTTAACATGATTGAAAAGGAGCTGTCGGTTAAATAAATAAACAGATTTGTAGAGCGCAAAGAGCAGGCCAAGACTGGGCGTCCCGAGGCTGGAGAGCAATCTGAAAGAGATAATAACTAAGGAGTAATTGGAATGTATTGAGCAGTCAATTTTTAAGAGTCTTGCAGAAGTGAGCTACCAGTGAAGCATCTCAAAGATCAGGAGATAGATTGTTCGGGAACTTTGCGGCCAAAACTCTAAAAGTAATTTTAAAAAACTGCTGCCACTGACAGAATTTGGTGTGACTATCAGATTGGCTAAAAAAAGCGCAAAATCTGCAATGGAGCATAAGCAGGAATTGGATTTTCCAGCATAAGCTGGAATTGGATTATGCAAAAAAGAAGACCCTGTTTCTGTTGGGTTTTGTATTTAATACCCAGAGCCTTAAGTTGATTTATTGTATATACAGGAAGCCATTGAAATTTATTGAGCTGAGAGGAAATTGCTGTCTGCATGAGATTCTGAAAAACAGATGGGCGGCCGTATTTTGTACTAACTGAAGTCTCCTGATCAGATATTTTAGGACTCCCAGATAAAGAGAATTGGCATAATCAAGCCTAGATGTGATGATCACTTGCACCACATCTTTGTGTGTGAAAGCGGATACAATGAGAGCCAAAGAAGAGCTCATGATCATATTTGACCCCTAGGTTTATGGCCAACTTTACTGGCAGTGGAAGACTTCAAGTTCAGAAGGGCCACCAAGAGTGAGAGCATATAGAATTATTGGTTTTTAAATTTCACTATTCTCCTAAAAACATCCAGACGGGTGCTTTAGTATATCGCCCCCCAGGTCCATGCACTAATTTTTCCAACACGTTAATTGAGGCTCTTGCCCCCCCTATTGCTATTGACAGGGACTTTTTATTGGTGGGGGATTTCAACATACACAGTGATGTGATAGACTGTAAAGAGGCACAATCTGTGTTAAATGATCTATCCTTACTTGGGCTAACCCAAAGGAACTCTGGGCCAACTCACCGGGCAGGACACACATTAGACTTGATTTTATCCAAATTTCCGGCAGTCACATGCTCTCCGCCCATTCAAGTAAGTTGGACTGACCACTATATTATCGAATTTTATTCTTCCTACTCTACTAACACTTTGCACAGACCAATTGCTCTTCCCTGTCTCCGTCGGCAGTGGCACAAAGTTAATAAAGAAGCTTTTTCCAACAACTTTATTGAGCCCTCCATTACTCGTTTGGACAATGTGGAAAGTGTTTTGAGTAAATTGGAAGCAGCGTCTGGAGCAGCCATAGATAATATAGCCCCATAAAGAGCTTCAAATCCCGGCCTACTCAGAAACAGGAAGTTTGGTTCTCCAATGACCTGAAAATATTAAAACAAGCAGCTAGAAAACTGGAGAAAAGATGGAGATCCTCCCATTTGGAGAGCGATAGAAAGCTCTATTGGGTTTCGCTATCTAGCTATCATAAAGCAATCCGGAGTGCGAGGAAAACACATATAACTTCTCAAATCACGGCAGCAGGGAATTCTTCCAGGGTTCTTTACCAGGTACTTAACTCTTTTGTTAAACCAGTAGCGTGTGAAAGCACCGAACTTGTATCTCAGCAGCTCTGTAACAACATATCCTCTTTTTTCTCTAATAAAATTGATGTTATTTACGAGAAAATTGTGGCATCCAATGCTGTTATGGTTGCAGACGTAGCTTCTGCCTTTCAAAATACAGAGTTTGATCATGGCATTCACACTCTGGACTCCTTTCCCCCCATTACTGATGAGGAGCTATCTGTATTGGTTAAACAGATTAAAAGTGGTAGTCCAGACGATACCATTCCAGCTAGATTAATACCCTCTCTATTTGACACATTATGTCCCACTATCATCAAACTTATTAATCTGTCTCTGAGTACAGGGTCTGTCCCTAAAGAATGGAAACGTGCACTTGTCAGGCCCATCAGGAAAAATACCACCATTGCCTGGTCTGAACTATCCAACCTGAGACCAATTTCACTGTTACCTTTTCTTGGGAAACTTACAGAAAAGTATGTCAACAGACTCCTTTCCAACTTTATTGAAACTGTGGGCGGCCTTGACCACTCTCAATCTGGTTTTAGGCCGAAACACAGTACAGAGTCTACATTACTTTCTGTTATGGACGACCTGCACATGTTCCAGGATAAGGGTTACTCAGTGATCTTGGTCTTACTGGACTTGTCAGCAGCGTTCGACACCGTGTCACATAACATTCTTACTGACCGGTTGTTGAACGTGGGGGTGAAGAACAAAGCTCTGGCATGGTTGGGAAGCTTCCTCTCTGATCGTACCCAGACTGTCACCATGGGTACGTATCGCTCAGCAGAGATGAAAGTCTCGAAAGGGGTGCCACAGGGCTCTTGTTTAAGCCCAACACTTTTCAACATCTACGTGGCACCCCTAGCGAGAGTGATGCGTAAATTTGGCTTCATCCCCGTGTCTTACGCGGACGATACGCAGCTCCTCTTCCCTTTTAAGACTCTTACCCCGGAATTGAGGAGGTCTTTCTCTGCTGGCATGGAAGCTGTGGCATGTTGGATGTCCTCCAACTACCTACAGTGTAATGTAAATAAAACGGAGGTCATGCTGTTTGGTGAAGCAAAAATACTTTGGACCCCTGACTGGTGGCCTCCTGGTCTAGGCATAGCACCTGAGCCCAAACAGATTGTTAAAAACCTGGGGGTTCGCCTTGACCAGGATTTGTCATTGAAACAACATACGAACTATGTCACTGGCGTATGCTTCCACACTATTAGCTTGCTGCGTAAAGTTTTTCCATTGCTGCCTGAACAATTCAGGAAAACGCTGGTGCAGGCCCTTGTCATGAGTCGGATTGACTATTGTAATGGTCTCTTACTCTCTGCAAATGAGGGAGTACTGAATAGACTTCAGGTAATACAAAACACCGCGGCTCGCCTTGTTCTAAATGCCCCCCCAAGAACAGCATCTAAGCCTCTGTTAGAAGAACTCCATTGGCTTCCTATCCGTCAAAGGATAAAATTTAAAACTTGCTGTTTAATACACAAGAGCTTAAATAGACAAGGTCCACTTTATTTGGAAAAGAAATTTATCCCATACATTCCATCTAGAACGCTCAGATCCAGTAATGGGCACTCACTGGTAGTGCCGCGTGCTAAGAAAGCCAGGCACGGAAGTAAGGCACTCTCAGTGTTGGGACCTAAATTGTGGAACTGTCTTCCTGTAGCTATTCGTTCCTGTTCTGAACATTTGGTGTTTAGGAAACAACTAAAAACCCTGCTGTTCACAAATGCAATCTAATGCCTTCCGCATGCTCCACTCTGGATATAGGATTCTTATGCCAGAAGCGCAGAGATACTCCAGTTGGAGTCGATTCCAGCGCTATATAAACCTGCAAATAAATAGATTGGAGCTTACAAAAAATACGGATTACAGTCTTCTCTGCATTAAGTTGCTGGCAGCTTTCCTTCATCCATTTAGATAAGGAACTGAGGCAGGCTTTGAACGAATTTGGTCCTGGGGGCTCATCAATCTGCTCCTTTGGTTACTGCAGAAGGACAAATGGCTGGATCATGTTTCAGGTCTAAGTACTGTAGAAAGTTAATCTGCTCTTGGCAAGCATTTCTCTTTAAATTATTACTCTTCCTTTTTAATTTTTTTTTTCTAATCATTCTTTTTATTGGAATTTTAACAAACGTAATACAGTATACTGGAGCATATTACGGTTACATCGTTTCAGGCTCTTGTCCCAACCATACCTGTCGCAGTAATATACCAAGTATCATGATGTAGCATGCATCACATCCCAATGTTGCATGAATAAAATATTTGCCAAAAGATATAACTAAACCCCCCACCAATCCCTCTCTCCAAGCTTCCATCCGTCTATCTGGTTAGTGCATTTAGAATAATGACTGAGTTCATCCACTGGCCTTCCATAATGTGACATAACTTGGATGTCCTCTGTCTCACCCGGGTCCTCAGACCTCCCAACCCGGAGGCCTATCATCGACCTAGTCTCTGCCATAAACAGCTCAGGGCTGGGGATGTCCATCATGGCAGTCCTTCTCCAGGAGGTTCACTTAGGGCTTTTTTATTTGTAAATTATGGTTAGCGTTGTCTCCTGGGAGCAGTAACCAGACCACAGGGTCGAAAAATCCCTTATGAGTTGGCTCAATTGGCTTTATTGTTGGCAAAGCGACAAGTGACTTTAGTTGAAGGTCCTGATGACGGAACAGCTGATGAGATAATGCTATGGGCCTAGCTACTTATTAGGTTTCAAGAGGGTGATGCCTCGGGGGCCGACAACGGCTCTGATCCACTGGAGTGAACGCGGGTTGGTCATTGTTCTTGACGTTTATTCCAGCAGATCGGCTATGTCAATGTGGAATCCATTATTATGTACTTTGTCTCTTGTCTCGGTTTCATTGTGATGCAGATTGACATACCCTTTTGTGCATTCCTTGATGTAAAGATATATGTGGACCAGATCATTTGCACGGTTTGTTTTATGCAAAATCAATAAAATACAGTTTTAATAAAAAGATGAAAAAAAGAATTATGTTCAGAGTTTCCAGAGTGAGCAGTATTTGAAAAATAAAGCAGGGAATTTATAAATATTGAAAATACTGAGTTCAGTGTAAAGTTTTAAAATACCTTCCGATAAGTGTTAACTTTTCCTCCAGTATTTTAAAATCTTTTTTGTGTACTTTTTTTAAAACAATTCTTAACAAACAAACTTTAACAAAGCTAGTAGCTTGGCACTCACATTATAAAGGCGAGACCTTCTGACTTTGCCACTGCTTGTCTTCTGAGTGATAACCAGCACTTTCAGCAGGGTCTGAAACTGAACGTCGGAGCTTTTGAAAAGTCTGGTGTTGAGCTCTTTAGGCTGTTCTTTGAATAATCTGACTTTTCACGTGTACTAACAGCCATCATGTGGGCTAAAAGAGCAAAGGGGTTCCATGCATTTACTATACAATCACTTTCTTTTGTTTTTGAATTAAATACCATGGCCTTAGGAAAATTCCCTGTCTTAGGTTTTTTCATTCTTTTACCTTAGTTGGTATGTCACTTTCATTTTTCTTCCATAGATTGTATTTTGTCATTGGTTGAAGAGGTTTATACAAACAGGATGTAAGGTGCTCTGAACTTTAACATAAACAATCTTTGAGACCCACCAATCACTTGTTTGCAGCTGTCTTTCCTAATGTAATTGGATACTAGTTGAACATCCAATAGCATTTCTCTGCTTTGGGCCAACATTTGATTGCTAATTCCACCATCACCAAACAGCAACTACTGACTTACTAAACATGCACCTGTTTTATAACAATGCAAAGTTGTCTACCTAGAACACAGTGCGTGTGATTCCTAAAAACTACTGCATTGAGTTGTGTGTCTCGAATTTTAAAGAAAATGTACAAAATGACACCTAAATAAATGTTATACAGGAGATCATGTTGGTCTTGGAATCTGTAGATAGGACATGTGTTCATGATTTTACAGTAACATTTAATTTTGTGCATGGTTTTGTTTTTCAAGGTGAATGAAAATGGCGAAGAAGTGGAGACATTTGTAAATTCCTTTGAAAGTGAAGGAGTCAACAGCAAGGACCCTGTGGCTACGAAACTGACTGTTTCTCAACCTGCAAATGCATATGATTTTGGACAACTTATGAATGCAATAAAGACAGAGAAAAATACAGCTGCCTGTGCAGAACTTTTAACAAACGTTGAACCAAAAGATTTGCCTGTCCTCTTAAGTAACAAATTGGAAGATGATACATTCCTAATAATTATTCGCTCTTTGAAAAAGTATCTGTTGGAAAAGGACCCCAATCTTGTTTACCAACATCTTTATTACCTCAGTCAAGCTGAACGATTTCAGGTGAGTTGGCAGTGTAATTTAGTCTAAATCCTGTCTTGGATTGAATGACTTATATAGCCTAACTATATATGGATGTAAATGCAGGCGCCTAACATTTTTGAAAATGAACATTGTATACAATATATTCTAGCGTCACATGTCAATGTCATGGATCACAAAAATAGTGTTTATTTATACATTTTTTCTAAAAGAAATATTTTGCATAAGCTAAATACTTGTAAATGTAGCTTCTAAACAAGAGTCCGACATCACAGCTTCTTTCATTTGAAAATTGCGTAGTTACAAATATTGAATAAGTTATGTTGAGATTGAAATTCTGTAGCTATCGATAGGAAAGAAATCACAATTCTTGGTCACAGGACTTCCTTACTAAGGGCACTTGAAAACAACTCCTTCAAAGTCCTAGTGGGTAGGTAATGGTCACATCTAATCTCAGACCACAAGAACACACAAAACATAAGGTCACTTCTGTATTTATTTACAAATGTATTCTTTGTGTACAGCAAATACTTTAAATGTTATTGTTTAAAGTCTAAATTGGGATAGGCATTGGCAAGGCTTATACTTGTATCATAATTTTCTTAGCTAAGTAACAATGTAGGGTATGGCAAGACACAACGAAATTATATAGTCTATAATCAAAAACATGACAATTTTAACTAACAGCCCAGTAGCAAGTCTTACTGACCACATCATCGCCTTGGGCACTCCTATTTAATTTTGTGTGAACGTGCTCCTGTTCATATCAGAAACTAACTTTAGAATTATCACTTGACTGAACAGAGCCTGCTTTTAATGGACAACTCAGCATACTTATCCTAGAGATCACTAAAGAGACCATCACTGAAATATAGGGTGAGGAAAAATTGAAGGTATGCGAATATCAACAAAGTAACAGCATTCCCTTACAATACACAGCTATATAAAATAGCGACACTAATTGCACAGGTCATGTTGACTTACATTCCTGTGACTGGGGTAATTCTACCATCCTAAGCCTTCAGTTAAATATAGTTTGAAAAATCTGCATCCTGTGTCACAGCAGGTTTGTATTTGTGTCAGAAAATAACAGCCACCAATAAGGCCAACATTCACTCTGAAAAGAAATCCTTAAAACGAATTCCCAAAAACTATAAACAGCCTTCAAGGTAGGCTTCGACTAAACAGTAGCCAAACATTGCGTGGATGCCATTACTCCTTTGGTTGAGTAGGCACCAAACACAGACCCACTCATCCTTGCCTGGGTCATGATCTCTGTAAAGAAACAACTGCATGACTGCTTGTAAACAACACCAATGAAACATTCCCCCATGGCTTAAGCCTCTTACACTTGACACATTGGATGACATACAGCTTTGTGCGAAGCGGAAAGGTTTGATGTACCATCTCCATATTATTGGTCTTAGTTTGATCATTGATATTAGAGGTGATGCTGCTCTTCAGGGGTAAATATCTTGTTGGAAACGCCCAAAGCCCTAATATCATAAACACTCTTGGGTATATTTGGGAATTGTAGTTTGCCTTTTATACACCATGCAACTAATCATATAAAAAGGATTCCTCCACCACCAAAGCTGAATGAGTTTACTCAAGAGAAAAACAAATGTTCGACCAGTACATATTTACCTTCCTGTGACCTTTCTCGTTTATATCCTTTTTCATTAGAAAATGAAGCATGAAAGCAACGTTTGCCAAAGTTGAATGTGTCCTCAATCCAGAAACTAGCCAAACTCTGCCGTTTGTTGATAGGCAGCTGTTTTTCATGATCCTTAGATGAGTAGCAAGGCTTCTCTGCAGTCCACGTGTATCCAGTGTGTCACTGCAGTCAACAATGGTCCCAACATCTTTGTCAACTCTGAGAGATGTACAACTGCTCCCAATTGATAATAAAGCCCAGATCTTGAAATACGTCCCTGACCATCATCCACTAGGGGAACTTTTGTCCTAGGATTGACAGTCATTTTCTAGAGATTACCTGAACACCCGTGGACCCTATTGCCATGAAGTGGTTTCAGAAACTTGGTGAAGCTCAAGGGTATATGGAGACCCTAAAACAAAGTCTGGAGATATTTCACATCTACCCAGCCAACTAAAATTTTAAAAACTTACTGTCAGAAGTTATAACAAGGACTGTTAAGTATGTGTGTTTAAAATCCAGTGTAGCCATTTTTTGTACTATGGAGTAAGATGTCTAGTCGAAGATGGAAGCCCTCTATCTTGAAATAGACGCTAATTAGCCATCCTTTAAATTCATTTAATTGGATCATTGGCTGAAAACATTTGTGCCTGATTACCCGCCCAATTCACAGTGTCCTGGCGGGAACCGCCGTGACCGCCACAGGACTGCGGCAACTGCTGGGGATTTCTGATCCCTCTGCAGTGGCACAGCGATCTGGCCCAGCAATATACTGGAGGTGCTACTATTTCAACGCCAAACATTTTATGAGTTTCCTCAAAGCTCCAGTTTTCATGGCGGTGAGCTCACCATGAAAACTGTGGCGGTGAAGAAATTAAGAGGGCCCTCCAGGGTCCTCTGTTGCCTCTGGGCTAGGTGATGTATGCAAGGGGGCACATGGTGTGCCCCCCGTGTCTGCATGCACCTCCAGTTCCTGCACACCATGGGCTTCACAATCAATGCATAAATGTGCTGTGGACCGCCAAAGCACCGCCTGCCAGACCACGAATTAACTCGTAATCTGGCAGGCGGTGTACAAACGAGTTTGCCGTTGTGGTGACGGGGCGGTGACGCAGCAGCCCTCTCCCACACAGCCAAACTCTTAATCAGGCCCTTTGTCTTTTTTAAAAGCGATTGATAAAAAAGCTCGCTCAGATGGACAAAGGGTAGGAGCGATTCTCCGCCCTTTCCCTTTCTGTACAAGATCCTTCATCTCCCTATCCAATGTAGCACATCTTGCTAGATAAATAGATGGACCAGGGCATTTTTGACACAGTTACAGTGAGCAGGAATTACCTGCAATGGAGTTCCAGTTCCGTAAGGACACCACCACCCTTCTGCTTACCTGAAGTATATGGAGAATGGATGAATACTTACTTTCAATAACTGACAATTCCTTGTTCATTGCCAGCCACATCATCCACAGTCTGTTGTCCGGAAGAATGGTTTAGGTTGTGGATGATTACACTAGGTGTCAAAGACAGCGAGCTATCTTCTTGGAACTGTTTAAGGATCATGAAATGGATGGGCGAGCAGCCCCTTCTCCAGCCTGACTTTAATGAAAACCTTAGTCTTGAAGGCCCTGAAAATATAAGCATGTGATAGTTATATGGAAGTGTACGTACCCACAAACATCTCCATCTACATAACCTTCAGCACTCAGCAGTGTTTCTATTTAGGCTAGTTTTTCATGCTGTGCTTCAGTTGAAGAATTACTTTGTGATTTCAATGATTGCAGTGTTTCATGTTGCCTAGAAGCAATGCCGTCCCCTGATACCACCCCCCACAATCCCCTGGTCCACTAATTTTCCAGAAACATTGGTTTCCTTATCAATTTCACAAAATTTCCAGATGCATATATATACAAGTTCGTATGAGTGTCCTGGCATGAGTGCCATGGTCCGTTTATCCCCCTTTTTTGATCTCTTGTGTATTTAGACAGAAACAAAGCATATGCCATTTCACCTTGCGGTGACCACCACCATGCCTTCAATCTCAAATCTTGGGCAAGCACCTCCGTGTAGATCATTTAATGGCTTGTGAAGAGACTGCTGTATATATTTCATTAACTGGTGGAAGGCACCCAGTTTGAAAAAGTGGATTTTATCTTGTGCCCTTGATTATCGACCCAAAGCTTTGTTCCTCTGTTGTGTAAATGAAAAAACCTTTTTATGCTAAATCGAAGAGTCTTCATCAGAAACTGAAATGTAACATGAGGTCACCAGTGTCATTGGTATCTGCAGTGCTCCCTGACACAAGGTCGTAGGTATTTGCATTGCTGTTGAGAGGTTATTCAAATTTTGAGGGAGTATGGACCAATCTACTCCTTTAGGCAGGGTAACAGCATGCTAGTCAGGGAGATGTGCAGAAGATTCAGACAAAGAGTACCCAATAAACTGTATGCTCTGCGGACTAGCTCAGTTTCAGGTTGTAGTTCTGCAGCATCGTATCATTGGAAAACTATTTTAAAAACCTCCATAGGTACTGGAAAAACTACCTGATATTTTGGAATTTAGCAGCAAGTTAGAATGGGTCACCATCCAGTGGGGTATTTAGGCACTACAAATGTAAGACTAGATAGTATCTCTGAATATTCCAAATGCCTATTTTCATGTTTCGTTTCTGCCATGCCACAGGAAATTTGTGCATTTTTTACGGTGGGAGACAAACATTTTCTGTTTGAGTTCTGTCTGTTTGGATTCTTATCCCGATTTGAAGCATTTGGAAAACTCATAGCAGTAGTGGGTGGCCACCCTCATGATCCTCACCTAGATGACTAGCTGTTGACAATCGTAGACTGAGATTACCGGAGCCTAAACACTACAATCACTCTTTTGCATGAGCTGGAGTTCTCCATCAGCACCTTGAAATTCATTACTCTGCCATCACAAAGAATGAAGTTCATTGGCACTATTTTGAACACTAATAAATGCATTCTCTGCCTTTTGGAGGGGTACAGCATAATCAAGGATGTATCATCTTATTTCCCTATGACTACACTAATTGTGTGCTTGGTGTTAAAGCTTCTGGGTGTCATGGTATCCAGGATATTTTCTGGTGCTTATGAATCCACTGTATTAGTTCTAGAGGAAGTAAGTTAGTAAGGCTTTTGTAGATTGCACAACTATCGAAGTGTCTTATCACTAGAGGCATGACCTCAGCAACAGCTAGCAAACCCATACTGCCAAGCTTACTTCACTTTTGGAACAAAAAGGCATGTTTTGAGCACTTTTCTAAAGAGAGGCAGGCTAGATTGAGATCTTAAAGGCAATGGAAGAGAGTTCCATAATTTATCAGGAACAGGTCGAACCATTTCTGCATGAGTCTGACGAACATGAGATGTCAAACAGAGATGTCATTCAAGAGCCGAATGGTGGTTAAAGAGGAACAATATCTTCAGAGGCGAAAGTTTCAGCCACCACACCAGTCCAGATACTTACAGACAACACACATGTTACATGAATAAAGGAGGGTGTCTTGAATGAAGCTATCGAGTGGTGACAATGAGCAATAGACTGGCAAATTGGTATCCCTGCAGCTTACCAAGTGAGGGCTCTGAATTTGATAATGGACTTCCTGAGCAGAAAACATTTGTCAAAATACGAATGAACACCTCTCCCCTGGCACTTCCGAAAATATGTGCTGAGCAGGGAGTTCCAACAAAAGATCTCTTCGACTTCTGTATTCTTCATTGAAGTGTCCAGCTACTGAGTCACTGGAAGACACATTCTCAATTGGCTGTGTCAAGTATCAATACACCTTCCCATTTTACTCATTCCAAGAAAGATCAAGAAAGTGAGACATCATGCGGCTCTGCTGAGCCTCCTTGCTCCGGGTGTCCTCACCATGTAGAACAGATTTTAGAACAGTGGTAGCCTCTACTAAACTGGCAGGACCTCTTATCACAGCAGCACAGACTGCACCTTCATACAAACCATGAGCATGTCAACCAATCAGATGCATTGGAAGTAGATTTATCTGCAAGGCATCCTTCTATTAAGGCAGATTACTGAAACATTTCTAAATATTGTACTGAAAGGAACATTATGGGGCATTGCAACATTGCCACGGTCAAAGGGTAACTAGTGGCACGTTCTGTTCCAATCTACTCAAGGAAGGATCTTTGTTCTGTCTGCCTACTGTAAATAGCTTTCTGAAGAGTCTGTAGAATTTCTTTACAGCAGCCCATTTTATGGTTCCACCTTAATATTTCTTGTTCCTGACATTTTGATGGGTGCACCCTTGCTTTTTAGTTCATTCTGCATCATGATGATACAAATCACTTTTCTAATCATGATGTCTGCAAGATGGATAGAAATGTTGCAAGTTGCTTCTTCCTATCCTACTTTCTTTGTGCTTACAGAATGTTTCTAAGGGTTTGAGGCCCACTTTCTTACCCAAAGTGGTCCATGGGTCTCTCTCAATCTCTTTCAGGCTCCTCTCCTAAGGAGGAAAAACAGGTTAACAGGCTACATGGCCTTATGTTTAAATCTCGCCTAGGCAGCGCTTGTGCTGTCTTTTCGAGACATGTTGTATTCAGGATATGTGCATAAAGCTCCCCCTACTTCCCGCCCATCTTTTTAATTGGTTCCTGTCCCTTTCCATTGTAAATGGTGGCTTTTCAATGGTCATTAGGCTTTGTAGTCCCTCCTCAATACCACCATGCCTCTTTTTGTAACCTCCCATGAGGACATCCTTTATTACATGTGTTGTTACGCCCTAGGTTTCAATTACATCCTCAAGGCACTATTTTCTTAAAGGCCTTAAGACAGGACACTCACTTGGTCCTAAACAAGGTTGGTAGTGGTTACTTTACTCGCTAGCACATATCACATTTATATAAGACCTTCTATAAATTTCCCTTGATCAGCTCCACATATAGTACAACCTAATCCGGATTTAATGTAATAATTATTTTGTCCCATTTCAAACCTACTAATTGTATATATTGAATGCACTGTGGTACTGTCTTCCATGCAATGCATTATGGGCAGGGTGGATTTACCATATCTTCAAAATTTAGGATGCTCACTAGGGCCCTCTAGGCACAGCTTGCGGTACTGCGCACATCTCACATTTATATTAGACCTTCTATAAATTTCCCTTCATCAGCTCCACATAGAGTACAACCTAATCCGGAATTAATATAATAATTGTTTTGTCACATTTCAAAGCTATTAGTTGTATATATGGACATAGCTATTTGAACGTACTCTTGGTACTTTCTTGGATGCAATGCATAATGGGAGTACCATGTGTGACCAAAAGTTAGATGCTCACTAGGGTCCTCTAGGCGCAGCTTGCGGTACTGCACCTACACATCTCACTTTTATATTAGACCTTCTATAAATTTCTCTTTATCAGCTCCACATAGAGTACAACCTAATCCAGAATTGATATAATAATTATTTTGTCACATTTCAAAGCTACTAATTGTATATATTGAATGTACTGTGGTACTGTCTTGCATGCAATGCATTATGGGAGTATCATATGTGACCAAAAGTTTATGATGCTCACTAGGCGCCTCTAGGAGCAGCTTGCGGTACTGGTGGTGCCTTGCTTACTAGAGACCTTTAGGAGCAGCTTGCGGTACTGGCAGTGCTGGTGCCTTGCTCACTAGGTACCTCAAGGAGCAACCTGCGGTACTGCCCTACCGCATCTCACTTTTATATTAGACCTTCTGTAAATTTCCCTTCATCAGCTCCACATAGAGTACAACCTAACCTAATCCAGAATTAAAATTATTCTTTTGTCACATTTCAAAGCTACTAATTGTATATATGGACTTAGCTATTTGAATGTACTCGTGGTACTGTCTTGCATGCAATGCATTATGGGTAGGGTGGATTTACCATATCTTCACAGTTTATGATGCTCACTTGGGACCTCTAGGAGCAGCTTGTGGTGCTGCACCTAGACAAGCAGTGCTGGTGCCTTGCTTACTAGGGACCTCTAGGAACAGCTTGCAGTACTGCACCTAGACATGCAGTGTTGGTGCCTTGCTCACTAGGGAGCTCTAGGAGCAGCTTGCGGTACTGCACTGAGACATACAATGCTGGTTCCTGGCTCACTATGCAATCATTTGCAATGCACTAGGTCTCCCATTTCTGAAAGTATGAGCTATTGGCGTTGCATTATTATTTGCAACACCCATACTTCAAACTATCAGTAATGTGAGACCTATTGCATTGCAAATGTTTGTTTTCTTCTGCATGGAAGTCATTCTCTCCAGATGGGTAACCCGTTTTAATTGTGATTTTTCAATCAAAGGGAAGGCTTGTCATGTGGACTGGTGGCTGGCTCTGCGAATCTACTACCTAAATCTATTAACTGGAATTTCTAAATAATAAATCTGGATCAAGAAGCCTGAAAAGGTTCATGAACTGGAGTCTGAAACAAGATAAAATATACTCCAGCAAGAACATTAGCAACTTTTTTCATTGTCTTGCAGTGTAGTTTCTAACACACTACCTCCTTCTAAAGTAAGCTGTGGCTATTAAACTTTTCTGATCTTCAAGATTAAAGAAGGAAATAACTTAATAATCATTCAGAGGGCATGGCCGAGCTGCGAAGCGCGATGGATGCAGCTTAGCGGAGCTCCGCCGATTCCCTTCCTTCCCCGTATATCCGATACATTTATCCGGGTCCCTATCGCACGGCCCTCAATGAAGACATCACCAAACAAATAGTCTGTGCGATTTGAGGAGGCTCTGGAGGCTGAGATAGGACAGTGGCGGAGCTGCGGCCTGGGGGAGACGACGGGACCGGGGCCTCGAGTGTGATCGGAGCCGGGAGTGAGGCTCCTTCTAGTTATCCAGTACTAGGGTATCTTTCATAGATTCACATGCCTGAATCATTCCCCGTCGTCGGGATGGGAGTCCCTGGTACATAAATAAAGTAATGTCTCACTAGACATATAGAGTAATAGGCCAAGGGCCTCACCTTAGTAACATATCCACGTCCTTTTGTAAAAAAGGACCAAACTTTGGAGAGGAGCCAATCGGCTATCACCACCCTCTAGAACCTTCCTGGAAGGAGCTCTAGTCCCTCAGATTTTCTACCGCACGTCGTGCTAAGGGAGTCTCCTCTGAGCTCTGCTCAGCATTCCTTGTTTTTGGCTTTCCAGTGCTTCTTACTTCAAAATTCCAACTTCGGGGTGAAGTTCTCATACTGTAAGGTATGTCATACCTTTTCCTCCAAGACCCTCAAAGATCGTGAGGGACGCCTCTTAATTTGGCTGCAGAGGCTTAAAGACAAAGATCCAGTACTGTCTTCTGAGGAAAGTGAGGGCTCTTCAATATCTTCACAGTCCTCTCAGAAAAGACCAAGGGTGGCTTCTCCAGGCCCTTTGTCGCAGCCACCTCAAAAGAAGGCGCATAAAAAGTCTTCAGAGGTTCCTCCTAAGGCTCTTTCAGCAAAGGTTTCTCCTCAGGAAGTTCTTCACGCCTTCAATAAGCCTTCTTCCACCCCGTCGACGACGAGGAAATCTCCATCTACGGCATTGAGTGTGACCTCGTCGACGACGACCGTTTCAACCTCTGTCACGTCTCAGTCATTATCCACGTCGACGACGACGACTCCATCGTCGACGGCTGGTAGGTCTGTCTAGTCGACGCTGACGATAAAGAAGACATCGTCGACGTCCAAATTGCCGTCGACACTGCGCTCGCCGACGACTGTGTCGTCGACGACACAGTCGACGAAGACTGTCCCGTCGACATCCACTCCATCGTCGACTCTGTCGACGAAACCTCCATCGACGACGACGACACCGTCGACGACGGCTCTGACGACGGGTCCTCAATCTACCATGGTGCCCGTCGACGGGACCGTCGACGACAACGGATTCCAGCTTAAAAAGTACGTACGTACATCTGAAAATCAACCCAAGGGCCTTGGAAAAATGTTTTTAATTGAGAGAGCCCATAGAGTGCCCGGGGGTCGGCCCTCGTCCGATCCTTGCTAGGGTACTCAATTTTCATGACCGAAACGTCATACTCCAGCACGCTAGGCCGGGACCAGCCCTAAAATACGAGAATGCAGACATCACATTCTTCCCGGACTTCACCCAGCTGGTCCAGAGGCAGAGACGCTCCTTTTTGGGAATCAAAAAGACGTTGAGGAAGAAGGGATACAAGTACGCCATGCTGTTCCTGGCCAGACTACGAGTTGAAGCGGATGGCAGGGCCTGGTTTTTCGATCACTCGGAATCGGTGGCAGAATGGCTGGAGAATCGCTGACGAGTGGAACTTTGACTATGTGGAGGGGTTGGGGGCGGTTGGGGTGGTGTAGGAGAGTAGGGTCTGCTATCCTATGGTCACCCCAAATTTTTGCTTTTTGCTTCACTGGTTTTTGACATATTGAGGCTGTGGGCCTGCCAATCAGACCCCCAGCCTGCTGTTCTCTCTACTAAATTAAAACTATGCACCCTAGGTGCATAACCAATTGGAAGTGGATCACCCTGTCAGCCCCTGTACCAGTGTACACTAGGTACCCAGGGCATTGGTGTGCCCAAGGCCTGCCAGGGGCTGAAGCATGTATTATGCCACCCCAGGCTTGGCCTAACAATTTGACACAACTGGCTGATCACTCAGCTGGGGTAAGTTGGTGTAATCACCTCTTACTTAGGTGTAGTATACCTATACCTAACCTTAAATGGGACACCTGGTAACCTATAAGTCACTCCTATGGCAGGCCTTAACAATCCTGAAGGCAGAGTGCTTGGTTCCATGTGAGATGGTGCTCTGGCATGAGCTGAGCCTGTCTGCAGTGGTCGGAACAACTTCCTTCTACTGTTTCCAGATATCGTCATACCATATACTCTTAAGTGCATTATGAACCTTGCGGTTAAATGCTATCTTTGGTTTGGCTTTATCAAAACATGTCGAGTAAGGTGTCATACGAATTGGAATACTAACCCCTCGCCAATTCTGGCGACGGGGTTAGCATTCCACCCTTCTAGAGGGACACGACATGTACAGTAGCTGAAACCCGGGTAAAATCAGACATAGCCTCAGCTCCACAAAATGGATGCTGCCACCACAGACACAAGTCTGCCCTCCTGCTGCTGGGAGTCCTTCCAGCTTGGGAGGTGTGGACAAAGGGTTTCCTGCCAGGGGAGGTGCGTGCACCACCCCAGACAGGATTTTGTGTATTGGTCAGGTAGGGCTTGAAAGAAACCAGACATGCCTGTGGCTCACAAGGAGCCTCGGTGCATATGCCAGTTCAAACCGGTCCTGGGGCACACCAGTCCCGGGCCTGGGGCGAGCTGGACAAAGGATTGGGGGTGTAACCACCCCCCTTCCTGGTCCCACCCATAGGGAGGGACCTAGCAGGTAGTCCGGCCCCTAGAATCCGCTTAAAGGTAGGAGCTGTGTCCTAAGACTTCAGACATCCTGGAATCAACTTAACACTAAGAAGAAGACGGGAACTTCGACGCTCTGCCGCACAGAGGACTGAAGCCAATCTCCCCTGTGGTCAGGGAGTGACCACCTTGCTAACGCAAGCACCATCCAGCGAATCAACGTCTGCTTTGCCGCCGCCTTCCGCCGGAGCCCGAGCCCAGAGACTGACAAGACCTGGACCTCCAGACCTCTCACCGCCCGATCCACAGTCCCTGAAAAGAGGAGACCCGTGGAGGCACCGAGACACGTGGAGCCAGCCATCTTGAAACGACCACGACAAGCTGACAAGTGCAACAACCGAGGCTCCCTCCAAGTTGTGCTTTGGGATCTGAGAAGCCCAACCCTCGAGCAGCATCAGCACCAAAGGTGAGCCCTCCAGCATCTCCACGATCTGCGTGGGGCCCTTCTGCATTTTGCCACTCGACGCGCCTAACCGGTTGCTGGCCCGCTGGCTAGTAGCCATCTTGGCGACGAACTCTACGAAATACACCGCTGGTCTGGTTGCTCCAGACTGGCCCTTGCTCCCCTCCAAAGGAGCAGTCCCTCTGACCTTGCTGGTCAGAACCATCAGCTTATTTCATCTCCTACAACAATTGCTTTTGCCAAGGCTTGTTTGCTTCGATCAAGTCGCCGACACCGCCGACAGCGAGAGCCTGCGTGGGACAGCTCGTGAACCGACTCCTGGACGTCGTCGACCTCCAGGGACCACGTGGCTGCAGAGACAAGCTACACCTTTCTTCCTGTTTGCACCCGACACTGCCTGGTACCCACCTGGTGCCACGCTGGTCACTGGCTAGTGACTGTGAACACTGTCCCCTCTGCTTACAGGTCTTCAACATCTCCGATCCACTCTTGGATCCACTGCATCTCTCCCGGACCGACCGCCTGCAGCATCTTTGTCTTCAGGCTCCCCGGAACAGATAGAAGAAACCCGACGCACTTCGAGGCCTATGCACCCGCTTCCTGTGGGTGAGGTAAAGCTGGCACACCTGTGCCCAAGTGTAGTAATACATCTCTAGTGCCTGTGTTCCAAATCTTGAGTTCCTAGTCCATCCGGAAGATCCTCTTTGCAGTAACTTTGTACTTTTTACGCACCCATTGAAACCTATGGGAGCACGCGTGTGACTATTTGCTCTGCACACGCCACCCGTGGACCTCCTGGTCACTAACTGAAGTTAGCTCCTTGTAGCCCCAGCGATTCTAGAGGCCCTAGGCCTTTTCCCTTTTCTGTTCGTGGTACTTATACCACTATTTTAGTATATGGTTTGAGCGGCCACCAGGGCCTATCCATATAAAGTGCAACTTCTGTGTAGTCTACTGTAATCTTGTTTGACGATTTGTGCTCCTGTGCTCATAAAGAGACTAGGGGTTACTTTGAGAAATAAATACATATATATTTTGAATATATATCTGTGTGGTGTCCTTTCATTGGTATAAAAGGGGGTTACATTTGGTAAAACAGCTGGCTTAACACGCTTCACGAGTTTAGCCTCAAAGACTGCTTAGCCTACGCTACCACTAGGGCAGCTAGTCCGAAAAGGTTGACTTACAACCACACCATAAGGGTTGCTTGGCATGGTACAAGGTGATCACTTTAACTAGTGAGCATCATATACCAGGCCAACTTCTCACAGGTGGGCTCGGTGGGAGTTGCCGAGTGGGGTGGATAGCGGACTGAACGTCTATGCAATGCTGGACAAGCCGGGCCCGGGACTTTGAAAGAGGCCATGTCAGTGAATAACCACGGCCTCTTGGGCCTTCCTCAATACTTATTAGCAAGGGGTGTTATGATGTGTTTGGGAGTTATTCCAGGGTAGGGGCACCACGTACCCTGAGTTTCTACCTTTATTTGGTTAAAAGGGCGACAGGCCCTCTGAAAGTTGATTCATGGGCAGTTTGAAGCCCAGAGTGCAGGGAAGCAGGGAGGGGGCAGTTGGGGGGGAATTTTCAGGTTGAATGTCATAATGTTTTCTGACTGTGCGATTCTCTTAAGGTTTGAACTGTAGAGTTTGTTCTCTCGACAACACCAACATGGGCTACAGAGCAGGAGTGGTCCCTATTCTTGGATCCAGATGGGTACACAGTGGGACATAGGGGTTAGAGTCCTCAGTTGGAATGTAAATGGACTGGGCGACAAGATCAAACGGAGCATGGTCAACCAGTACATCAGGAGACAGGTCCCAGACATCGTCCTCCTGCAGGAAACATAGCTTATTGGGAATTTGTGCCAGGCTCTGAACAAAGGGGGATATAGGTTAGTGGCACATGCAGGCTTTACTACCGGGTCGCAAGGGGTGGGCATTTGGTTAAAAACTCGTTCCCATTCGCAGTGCAAGCCACATGGTCAGACGTAAGGGGTAAATACGTCGGGTATGTCGGAGGGCAGGACAGCTTCATTTGGTATATGTCCCCCCCCATACCCCCCCCCCCCCCCCCCCCCCCGGCCTTCAGAATGACGCTTACAGGGACCTGGGTACCGTACTCTTATCCCTCCCCGTCGGCCTCCTAGTGATAGGAGATTTTAATGCAGTACTGTCTGGAACACTCGACCGCTATCCGCTGCGGGAAACCAGACCCGCCCAGAGGTGGTTACCGCAATTTCTAGAGTCCATGGGACTTGTAGATGGCTGGAGGATACATAACCCTGACAGGACCCAGTACACGTTCATATCGGGAGCCCACCATAGTCTATCCCGAATTGACTATATTCTAGTCCTGGCAGCACAAGCTCTCAACATCAGGGATGATTGCCAGTAGGATAGCCCCCATCAATTCATGGTACCTGAGAGACCCGGAAACTCAGAAGAAAATCGGCCAAGCCACAGATAACTATTTTCAGGATAATGAGGGTACTGTTACCTCTGCTCGGACGTTATTGGAGGCCTACAAAACAGTTATTCGCGGGGAAACTCTGACCCTGATAGCGGGTAAGAAAAAGGACAAGCAAGTAGAGTTAGTATGGGCAGAAGATGAAATACTGAGAGCGGAGGAGGACTTAGCCCAGGCGGTGACACCCGAAAAATTGCATCTTCTCGCCCTGAAACAAGATGAGTTTAAAAGCCTAGCGAAGGACAGGGCCAGGGCGCAGGGCAGAGACACGCAGAGTAGACTCTACGAGCATGGTGATAAGGCAGGGAAGCTAATCGCATGGTTGGATAGGAGGAAGTGGGCTGCTCGGCTGGTGCACGAGCTGAAAGGTGAGGATGCCGTCCCCATAACAGACCCGCAAGAAATAGCCGACCAGTTTGCTGACTACTACCAAACGGTGTACAGCACGGGTGGTACGTATATAGAAGACGATAATCGTGAATTGCTTAGAGATATCAGGCTTCCCACCCTTTCGGATGAAAATTGTGAATATCTTGAGTCCGCTTTCACAGATGACGAGGTGGCTCAGGCAATAAGGGGGGTAAATTCAGGAAAGGCGTCGGGTCCCAATGGCATTCCGATCGAATTGTATAAGTTGAGACCAGATAAGATAGCCCTGTACCTTCGTTTGATGTTTCTGGAGAGCAGGAACGAGGGGATGCGCCCCCTTGATCAAAGGGTCTCAAATATTGTGGTCATTCATAAGGAAGGGAAACCCAAAAACAGCTGTGCGTCCTATAGACCAATATCGCTGCTGAATGCAGAACCCAAGATCCTTGCAAAATTACTGGCTACGCGCTTGATTAAAGTTATTGATACATTGGTGCACCCCGATGAGTCAGGCTTCATGCCACATCGAAACACCACCCTTAATCCACGCCGCTTACACAGCGTTTTGGGCAGGGTCCCAACCATCCTAGAACCCGCCATTTTGGTATCCCTGGACGCCACTATGGCATTCGATATGGTCGAGTGGCCGTATCTCTTCGCTGTGCTGGACAAATTGGGATTTGGTCCCACCTTTAAGAACTGGGTCCGCCTGCAATACTCCAGCCCCGTGGCTCAGGTGGTAGTGAACAGCCACAAGTCTTCAACCTTCCAATTGGGTCGTGGTACGCGCCAGGGATGCCCCCTATCCCCACTCCTCTTTGCATTGGCCCTGGAACCCCTGGCGGCATGGATCACTAGGGATCAAGTGATTTGCGGGATGCGGTGGTCCCCGGGATGGGAAGATAAGATATTGCTGTATGCAGACGATATTCTGCTCTATTTGACATCCCCAAGAGCCTCCCTGATCGGCCTCCTGGACATTCTCGCGGTGTTCGGGAGATATTCTGGATTCACCATAAACTGGTCAAAGTCGGTGGTCTACGTCCTGAAGGGAGAGCCACCCATGCTCCCGAGGGCCTGCCAGATACTGATAGCGCCGGACGGCTTCCGTTATCTCGGAATTTTTATTAAACTGAACTCAGGGCTCCGCATTGCCCGCAACTTGGTTCCTCCCATGCAGAGTTTGAAAAGCAATGTCAATATGGAGGTCTCTACCCCTCAAGTTGTTAGTCAAAGCGGTTCTTTTCAAAATGATTGCATTGCCCCGCTTCCTGTACGCTCTCCAGAACTCAATGGACCCAGTTCCCACCTCTTAATTCAAAGAAATAGACCCTTCAAAGAGATCTTCTATGGAACGATAAGCCCAGGATCACCCTTACCAAATTAAGTCTTAATTGGTATGACGGGGGCATCAGCCTGACAGATATTAGGAAATACTACTGGGCGTCCCATTTAGCAGCTATCAATCAGGGGATTTATAGTCGACTGGATGACCCTGGATACGCCATGGACAGGTGGCTGCTCCCTGGGGGAGAGTACGGCAGAGTGTTATATGCCGGGCCTCGTAAGTACCCCCTTACAGGACCAACCACGCACTCGGTCCAGGTGTGGCATGTAGTTAACAAACAACTGGGATGGGATCGTAGACTCACCATGGCTACTCCACTGTGGAACAATGAGAGGCTGGGAAGACTGTGGCGGTCTAAAGACTTTGACAAGTGAGACCTTATTGGAATCTCACAGATCAAAGATATCTGGGACAAGGATTCGATTCTGCCCTTCGCCTCTTTCCAGCAACAGTACCACCTGGCGGATACTGAATATTATAGATATCTTCAAATACGGCACGCCTTGCATACCCACATTACTGGTGAAGCCGCACTCCTGGAAGCCTCCCCCTTGAAGGATAGATTGTTAGATGGCCACCTCCCCGAGAAAACCATCTCCCTGATCTACAAAAAGCTGATCAATAATATGACAGATCCCCTGCAATAATTAAAGGAGAAATGGATTAGAGATGGATTAGAATTGGATGAGGAAGACTGGAATGTGGCGGTCTCTCCCCCCCCCCCCCCGAGAGAAGTAGCAGTCCAGTCACGGTTACGGTTGGTACAACTCAAAATACTCCATAGGGTTTACATCACAGGGCCGGGCTTGGTATGCATGGGCAGAGCAGAAAATGGGGAGTGCAGACATGGGTGCGGGGAGATCGGCTCATTCATACACATCCTATGAAGCTGTGAACACATACAGTCCTATTGGCAAACCATACATCGTACCCTACGGGAGGTACTCCATATCGACATGCGGCCCGAGGCTCGCAGGTGCCTTTTAAACCCACGGATCTCGCCTCTCATACTATACAATGGGCAACTCTGGCACTAATGATTGCAAAATGGGATTTTGCACAGAACTGGGGGGCCAGTCAGTCACCTACGCTGGGAAAGTGGAAAGAGGACCTAGATTGGAGTATGTTCAGGGAGAAGTCGGTCTATGTCGCAAGAGGGTGCCCTGGGAAATTGAATAGAGTGTGGGGACCTTGGAACCAATACAGTGGCGATATTTGCACCCCACCGGCTCCTTTGCATGACCCTGAGACTCTTGTGTCCCCTTGATTTATCAAGTATTGTACAGTGCTCTGTGATCAACTGTGAACCAGATTGGAAGTTTGATGTTGACAATGTCTCTTGCTCGTGTATTACAATGGTGAATCTTGTCGATGGTGTTTAATAAAAAAGATTTTTTTTAAATCAATCAGAGTGCAACAGTGCTTGTGAACCTGAGACTATAGCGCCAAACAATAGTATTCAACAAGGATACAGCCAAGTAACTATTAACCAAGACCCAAAAGAAAAAGTGTTGGAGACATGCGGTACACCCACTTCCACATTAACAGAGCTTGCAACCACATTGTCTCTGGGTATGAGGAGGCCTCTCAAAAGTGAATAAAGTCTAGAATTACTCATAAAAATGAAAGCTCTTAGCAATAACATAAAAATAAACACAAATTCACCTCATTAAATACATCCCAACAAACACTTGAAATAAACAGGTCAGTGAATTAAAATAGTCATTAATAAGGCTATACTTAATTTGCTGAGCAAAGAGGTTGGGTGTAAAACATGATATGGTCATTAAGCCATGTTAATAGGCTGCTATTGGTTAGAGTTGTTCAGATTTGTTTCCAGCTCACTTAGTAAAGCTCATAGAGAGATCAACTATATGAAGTTCTGTCGGTCTTGACACAAATATTAGATGTTTAAACTAAAATCAAGTGTTTATTTTAGTGCCATTGCCATTAATTGCAATTATTCATCAGCTTTCAGATTAGGATCTATGTGCTAAAAGTCTTTGCTGTTGGCTGCGACTGCTGCCGCAGTTCTTGCTGCAACTTGCTTAAATAAAAAATAATATGGTTTGTAATGCAATATTTACCTACAGGAATTTGTATATTCTGAATAGAAATTTCTAAATGCAGATTCCTCACCTTTGAATAGTCCCACAGGCGCTACAGTGTATCTGGAGATTTTCAAGCAGTACTCCTGAGCGCCAGTAGGTGGCGACATGTAACCGCATCAGTCCACTCCAGAATTGACATATGGGGCCCTAGATAGGGTCCACCCATGCACACTCACATTGGTTCCCTTCTTTCAGACCTTGTTCCTGAGCTACCCCTTGTCTCTTTTGAGGTAAATTAGTTGAAAATTCTCAAACTTTTTCTACAGTGTGCAGATAATGTCACCACCAAAATTCACAGGGTTTAAACCTCATGGGGTATGTCGCAAACAGAATTTTGAGACTGCACCTTACGTGGTTTGCCTGTGGTGCTTAAGGTCGGACTTTGACACAGAGGCCTGCTGTGACTGTGTCTTGATGCATTCCACGGCCCCCCCAGGATTAGGAAGCGAAGCCGTTTGTGGCAAAGTACTGCAAAACTCCACATCATTATCAGTGGAGGTCCAAAGGAAGATCCCACTCCTGCTCCCAAGGTCGTTCCCAGGACTGTGATCCGCCAACACAATTGCCTGCACCATCGACTCCATATAATGACAGCCATCCTGTTGTGATGCCCAGAGCCTCCCCATCCTCGAACCGATGTCACGCACTGCTTTACTGAGCTACAGCCATTTAGTCATCCTTCTGACTCTGATACAGTGCTCTTGCCCTCTGGTAGAGCTCATGTCCCCCATGAATTGTTTGGCTCAGATTCTATGATGGTGGCTATGATGCTGGGGATGAGTTTGCCCAGCCCCATCAAGTGAATAATTTTACGAGGACCTCCAGGATGCCAGTGGTCTTGATATCTCCCTGGTCACTCGATTGGTTTTACCTCTCGGCTCTGCTGCAGAAGAAAGTGCCTCCTCTGGGCTCTGCTGCAGAAGAAAGTGCCTCCTTTGCAGTGGTGGTGCAGAGGGCAGCAGAGGTTCTTGATCTTCAGCTTCCTACTTCAGTGATAAAACCTATGTCTTGAGTGAATGCTTCAGCCTGGCCAAACCAGCCCCTGTTTCACTTTAATGAGGCACATGCAGATATGCTTTTGGAGACCTAGGTTATACCCTTTTGAGGTCCTCCTGTCAATCCGTAGGTTACAGGGCACCATTCCCCGCTCTGGGTGACCCAATCACTCCTCCTGACAGGAAATCAAAAAGGATAAAGGCCTCTGGGAAAGAAGTCATTTCATTCCCTCTTGGCTCTTCACTTGAATGTCAGGTTCCTTTTTAGACTGCTATACCCACACCTTGTGGGACTCAGTAACCAGTTATTACTGATGATCCTGATAGAAGCCCATTGCATCCTTTCTCAGGCCGTGCAATACAGTTGTGATGCCACCAAGATTACTATTCGCTGTGAACTTGCTACCACTGACTTACTTGGTAGAGACTTGAGCACAGGTGTGGCCCTTTGCAGGCATGCCTTGATGCAGACCATTTGCTTTTCAGGAGATGTACAGGCCAGTTCTATGGACATGCCATTTGACTGCTCCCAGCTTTTCAAACATTAAGCTGATGTAGCCCTGGAGTGCCTTCACAATAGCAGTGCTACAGCGATCTCCCTAGGCCTGTCTGCTCCTGTCTGCCAGCCACATCACCAATTTCTACCCCTCTGTGGCTATGGTAGAGGTTTTCATTATCTCAAGCAGACCTAACCAGTACAGAAATCCCAAACTCTGGGTCCGAGCCGATTTATGGTTGATCGTTAAAGTCCAAGTAATAAATACATCTGCCTTTAATTTCTGTATTTATCTTGTCACATTTGCTCAGCTTCAAAGATGAAGGTCAAAGGTCACACTGTGTCTTCTGGCAAATTGCTGCTTAGATTTTTTTAACATGGGGATTGGAGTTTACAAACTCCTGCCACTTTATAGTCCGAGAAAGAAAAGTAAAGTGAATTATGTGACAATCCTGCTGGGTTACGGAGAGTGTGAAAGGAAAGGCGGCTGTAGGATGTAATTTTTATAACACAACAAAATGTAAATACCTGTAAATGAATTGTACACATACAACAGTTAAGAAAATGAAAATGAAGCACATTTTTGGGTAATTCTAAAGTGTGATGGAAGCAAATATTTTAATAAGATCAAAGGTGACGCCCAAATGATAAATACTCACTGAAACCCGGTTTCCACATATTATTGTTTGTCCAATATAGTTTTATCAGTAAAACGGTATGTCTGTATACATTTAGAATTGGCCATTTCAATAGAAAATGTGCTGTCTGTAAATGACAAGTATTATAAAGGAACAGTGGTCCCATACAAGAGTGGTCAAAATGGTTATCACAATTACTACAATGAGAAATTGGAGTACAAAGGAGTAATCAATGCAAGTTATGAAAGAAAATTATTTATAATGATAATTAGGAAAACATAATGAACAAAACAATGAGTGAACTAGCCGTGAGGAGGTTAAAAGGGAAATCAGCCGATTTCCTTAACCCAGGCTGGTGACTTAAAAGGTGACATTTTAGTGAACAGTGAAAATACGTAAAAGTCAGATCAGCATCTCATACTCAAACAACAAATATACAATAAAGAATTGAGTTTAGAGACGAAGGTCGACGACGTCTCGATCCCCATACGAATAGTGGGATCTCTTCAGGACAAGGCGATGGTAGGGGTGCCTGGGAAGTAGCCTGGGTAGGTGGGGAAATAAAAGGGAAGGGTAGGAAGGGAGGGGGGGGGTTTGGGTTAAAAATTAGTTGCTAAGTAAAGCGAGGAAATAGAGATAGAGGGATAAAGGAGATGGGTGATTAGAGTGGAACAAGGATATTATATGAGGAAAATAGGTGATGGGAATAGATCTAAATGTTAGAGGAAAGTGGCGTCTGTAGATGGCCTGATAAAATGAGAGAATTGAGCATGAAAAATAGGGAGGGGTAAAGGAGAAGGGTGATTAGAGTGGAACAAGAATATTGTATGAGGATAATTGGATAAGTGATGGGAGCAAGATTAGATGTAAGAAGAAAGCGGCGTGCTTAGAGGGCCTGATGAAATGAGAAGGAATCAGAGAGAAGCTGGGAAGGGTAGAAGGTGCGTAGATGCCAAAAAGGGGCGAATGAGCACAGGCGGCTCTCGTGCGACGGATCAGAGCAGCCCGGCCAGAAGAGGGGGGCGGGGGTGGGGGAGAAAACAAGTGGGGAAGAAGAGCTGTAATGCAGAAGTCGGACTTGCGTAGTAGCAAGGTTGAGGACGGGCCGGAAAGCTGCGGGAGTGGCAATGTCGGCACAATGCGGCACGGGGGTCCGATAGCGAGTATGCGCAAACGCTGGGGCAGCGTCAGGTAACGGCGATCCGTGCCGGGCCCGACGGTCGGGATTGAAGGAAGCCTCTGCAGCTGATAGGGAGGAAGAGGACAGCAGGCTAGTAATGTGGCAGCATAAGGGTGATAGGGGACACGGGGCGGGGGTGGCGGACTGGACGTTCCTTACCGTGCAAAAGGGATAAATAACCGTGCAGGTGAGCTTCGGAGCGGCGATCCGCGCCGGGCGTGCCGTAAGGAAGTAAGGCAATGCCTTTGGTGCAGAACCTGCGGGAAGGTAAAGTCAGGAGCTTCCGGGAACGAGGAGTCACAGGATGTGTGCTCGAAGTGGCAGAGGGATAAGACGAAAAGGAAGGGGCGGGCTATAAGAGGAATAGGAAAGGAAATGGAGGGAAGACTGAGTGCCGAGAATCAGGGGGACGTACGGCCATGATGGAAGGGAAAGAAAGAGGAGGGGAATGGGGCCCTGCGGTGAAGGAGTATCAAAGGAACTGAAAACAGCGAGTATAGGCAGTCTGAATAGGAGGAGAATAACCAGAGAAAGGGGGAGGCCCCATCAGTGAAATGTGGGCCAAGTAGAGCCTAAAAAAGGTCGGAGGGGTTTTATTGATAGGGGAGAGGGGGGAGAGAAAAAAAGGAGGAAATAGGTGAGGGAACTGAGGGGAAAGGCATGGGGAGAATGTAAAAACCTAATAGATTAAACGGGGGCGGCAAGGCGAGTGGATGATGGAGGAAGGGGAGAGAGATAAAGAGAGGGTAAAGTAGGGGGAGGGAAGTAAAGGGAGAGAGGCATGCGGGTGAATATTCACATTGCCAGGTGAAGAATTAGGATGGAGGGCGGCAGGGGAAGGGGAGGGCAAGAATACAGGGATAAGAGAGGGAGGCAATTGGAAAAAAACAAGTGGTTACAAGCATCCATGACTCATGACAGCATAATCAAAAAGTTTAGACGTATTCATGGGATGCTATAGATAACAAGATTGGGGAGTGTAGAGGTGACACCCTACAGGGGCATCGGAGGTGGATATGTCCTCCACATAGAATTAGTTACAAAACAAAGGAATCCACCTCTGGGGGAGGGGGGCGAGAGAAAAGGCTGGGGTCAGATAGTATGGATAGTGGGAGGTGTGTGTCCTATGGTGGTTGGACGCACACTGTATTTGTTTAAATACCCCTCACACACCAAAATGGCCCTTTGTGTCATGCTTTATCATAGGGGTCTTCCCGCCCTGCTTCGGGACGGGGCGTGCTACGACCTGCGACTACGCGGGAGCACTAATTCTGTAGTGCTATGTGTAATGCAAGGGGGAGGGTCTGGAGTTTAAATAGGTGGGTGAATTAAAAAGACCTGGCCTCGTTGGACATAGAAATTTTAATAAGTCACGAGAGGCTGGTGCTATTAAGTGTGGTGCGGAGATGTCCTGAGTAATGTGCAGATACTCCTAGTGAGTCAACATGTTTCGATGCTGCAAGGCATCTTCGTCAGGACAAGAAAAAAATCCCTCCTGTATTAACTATGTTAGCTCTAATTTAGAGATTGTTAATGTATGTGTAAATGCAGACAATAAAGCATTTATATACGATACCTAGTGGTATGCCTTAATCAGTGTCTGAAAGAGAGAAAAAAGGAAAAATGATAACTGAATGTCCCAGGCAGCTTAAATCGAGGTGCCTGCAAAAGTAAGCAGTTAGCCACATAGTGACATTTAGTGTCGTTTAGCCATTAGCCTTTAGCGTAAAAGAGGTGCAGTGACCTGTTAGGGAAAAAAGGAGACAATACAAGACGTACACACAAAAAACGGAAAACACACACTCTATCGTGATACTCTCAATTGGTGAGCAGATCTATGAAAAATGTAGAATTAGCGTAAGTTTGATACATATTTATATATATATATATATATATATATATATATATATATATATATATATATATATATATATATATATATATATATATATATATATATATATATGAGAAAGCAATGCCTCATGAACCTCAAGAACGGGTGGATAGGGCGAGGATACTTGATACTAACTGGAGACAAGAAAAAGAGTCCTTTACCTTTCGGTAATGCTGGGAGCATAAGAAGCATCTGGTCCCTGAGACGGCTATGCCTTACTTGCGTGCCCTTAGAAAATCCCTGGCTCAATGTGAGTCCATCCCGCGGTTCCGCTGTACTGCGGGTGAATGCTGAAGGGACTCTATTTATGCGGGCAGTAATTGGTGAGAACCGGGAAGCAGATTTACTTGAAGCGTGTTAGTCTACCGGGGTAGTGACGTAGTGGTACTTCCGGTAGTGAGCAAATACAAAGACTAGAGCGCTAACCTCTGGGGTAAGCGGTAAACGGAAGAGAGTCTTTCGAAAGAGCGCATGTATCACAAAACTTTACGCTGCAAAAATGAGCGGTGGCCAAAGTGTGCGATCCAAAAATCAGGCGCTAACAATAAAGTTCTCTTCAAATTTAATAGAAGTTGCTGGTGAGCCGGAGTGAACAAAGGGAAAAGAAGGTCACAGTGCACTATGCTATTCCTCAAGAGAGTGGTCAATGTATGTGATTTAAAGATTGTAAAAATTTTATATATAAAGAATTGCTGTCCCCAGTGATAAGCGTCACGGTTTGCGCTGCTTTAGGTAGTGATCAGCTTTAGTAGGAGCGGGAGCAACATAACACATAAATGCGATGCCCAATGTCTGGAGTATATGGGTCATAAGGTTCATAGGACCCCGAAATTTATTATAAAATATTTGAAAAATAAAGTTTGGGATATCTCATCATAATCAGAGTTGGACCAATGTTCCCTGGTATCTGGAGATCACAGTTCATTGTGGAAAAAACTTTATTGGAAAAAATGGGAAAAACATGTGGATATTGTAATGGTCAAAAACAGAAAAGACCAGATCAGATGCCCTCATTGGTGAGTAATAATGGTATTATGTGAGTTGTGACCAAGGTATATCATCGTTGAGGCCTGTTATATGGGTACCTAGACGGAACACCCATCGTTGCTCTTTCTCAAAAAGACCAATCTCGGAGTTTAGTTGTTCTATAACTGTCCATTTTAGGTCATCAACATTGTGATTCGTAGTCAGGAAATGGTTGGCCATCTTAGTTGTGCTCTTTTTACAGCGTACATTGCTCCTATGTTCGCCGATACGTGTCTTAACCTGTCTCGTGGTCATTCCAACGTATTCCATTCTGCATGGGCACGTAATCAAATATATCACGTTCCTGCTGTTACAATTTGTAAACTTCCTTTGCTCCCAGGTGGTGCTGTTAAGGAAGGTGATGTGCGTGCTTTTCTTGGTCAGATAGCACGTGCTACAAAGGCCACAAGGATGGTGACCTTGGATAGGTGGTAGAATTGTAATGATGGGATTTCTTGCTGGTAGTGTGCGTGGTCTTGTGTGGACCAGAATGTCCCGAAGGTTTCTACCGCTTTTGTGGGAGAACATGGGTTTAGGGAAGTTGAGGCCCCCGCAGTTGAGGATCTTCCAGTTCTTATCGATCATCTTAGATACTTGGTTAGAGTGAGTGTTGAAAGTGGTCACACAGATAGGTCTAGTTTCTTGTTCTTGTGATGTGTGATCTTCTAACAGAGTCTCTGTGATTGTTTCTAGCCCGTTTCAATCCTTTCTTCACAATGGGTTCTGGGTAGTTACGTTCCAGTAGTTTCTTCTCTAGGTCCTTGGCTTGTTTTTTGAAGTCTGTTAGTTCAGAGCAATTCCGTCGTAGGTGGAGAAATTGACCATACGGGAGGTTGTCCCGAAGGTGTCTGGGGTGGAAACTATTATATTGTAATAAACAATTCTTCGCAGTTGGTTTAAAGTGCGTGCTTGTTTTTAATCTACCTTCATCTGGGTAGATGTTGAGGTCAAGAAACACCAAGTTTCTATTGGATGATGTGTGGGTGAACTTCAAAAAGGTGTTCTGTTGATTCAGCCAAGTCATAAATGCCGTAACAGATTCTGAGACACCTTTCCAAATAACGAGGACGTCGTCAATGTAACGCTTCCATAGAATGATGTTGTTATAGAATGGATTGTGCCGGTGAAGTATCTTTTGTGATTCAAGGTGGTGTACATAGAGACCAGCCAGACTCGGTGTGAAGGTACTCCCCATGCTGGTACCGTGTTTCTGTAAATAATGCACCCCCTGGTACAGGAAGAAGTTTTTCTTGAGGGCTAGTGTAATACACTCCATGACCATATTTCTTGGTGTATGATAGTTCCAGGTGGTTGAGAAAAGTACTTCTTCTATAATATCAAGTGTCTCATCATGTGGTAAGCTAGTATACAAGCTTTCGACATCTAATCCAAATAGGAGATGTTGTTCCGGATCAAATGTAAGGTTTTCAAGAAGTTGAAGAACTGCCTTGGTATCTTTAAGATAGGTGTCGGTATTCTGAACCAATGGCCGGAGGAATGCGTCTGCGAATTTAGACAATGGCTCAAGTATTGAGCCAATCCCTGATACGATGGGGCGTCCGGGGGAATGCTCCAGATTTTTGTGAATTTTGGGGACGGTGTAAAAATAGGATGTTCTAGGTGACTTTTGGATAAGGAATTCTGACTCCTTTCTTGATATCCAGTCATGCGCTGTGGCTTCTTCCACCATCCCCATGATACGTATCCGGATCTCCTCTGTTGGATAATCGAGGAGGGTCTCGTAGTTTCTTTGGTCTCCCAAAAGTCTCCTACATTCAGTGTCGTAGTTGTCAGATGTTTGAATTACGGTTGCTCCACCTTTGTCGGCAGGTTTAATAATGATGTCGGTATTGTTGGCCAGTTGCTGAAGTGCTTCCTTCTCTAGGCGCGTTATGTTTTGGAAAGTTGTGTTGTCAGATTGGAGTATGTTGTTTAGGTCTTCCATTACTGCCTTTTCAAAAGCTAGTAATTCGATCGGTATTGTAGAATCCAAAGGAGTGAAAGTGGATTTGGGTCGTAGTCCGGTGTCAGATCTCTGGTTGTCGGCCGTCTTTGTCTGCAAAGAAAGCCCTTAGTTTTAGTTTACGTATGAACTCTTTCATTTCCAAACATAGTTTAAATTTACCCACTCTGTTGGTTGGTACGAATCCCAGGCCCTTTTCCAGTGCTTCCTTTTGGGGTTTGGTAAGGGTCAATCCTGTGAGGTTGACCACTAATTGTTCTTTCTGCTGGTCGATGGTTGGTTCGACGCTGCCGTCATGCTCCTCGTGGAAACCCTCGCCAATTTGTCTGTGTCGTTGTTTCAGTGGTCTTGGTTGCCCCTCCGATTCCTTCCTCGTGGTTGTCCTTGGCGTATTCCTAAAAAAGGAGGTGGTCCATAATAGTTGTAGTCCTGTGGGACAGGGTTCCAATGTTGGAAAGGTCCGTAATATACCTGGGGTCTTCACAGATATCAAAAAATACCTGACTGGCTTTTGCCACATTGGTACTACATGCTCAAGACACTGGATGGTCTTGGGCATAGACATAGCCAACGAAGAAGCCAAAAAACTAGAAATAGAAATCAAAGATATTGAAAGGCAAATTAAAGACAATAGCTCTATTACAGATGCCAAAACCCTGCTAGACAAAGTTGAAAAGACTCTCTCTGAATTTCATAGAATCGAACAAAATAAAAAAATCATAAAAGTCAAACGTGACGTCAAAAACTACAAAATAGGAAGAACATACCCATACTTAGTTGAAGACTTCTACACCAACAGAGCATACTTGGAGCCTAGAACACAACGCCCTTGGGGCAGATACAAAACATAGTTGGTTTCTCTGACACCTCGGCAGAATCCTCTGATAATTCTGACTCCACAGAAGGCCCCAGCACGTCCAGACCCAGAACTAACAACTCTACTTTTTTAGGCCAGGAACAGGGCCGACAACCCAATCGCGGTACTTCCCGTCCTCCACGTTGGTACAGTACCCCAGGCGACAGACAGACACGCCAAAGATACTACCAATGGTGACACATCCGAGCTCTTTGACTCCTCCTGAGGAGACCAACTCTATTGAGACTATGTCTAAACCCGACAATATTCCTATTTTTAATCTCTCGAACCACCAACTGTCAGAGAAAGAGATTGCGTTACTAAGCAAGGGACTGTCCTTTGTCCCAACAGCCAGACCCGATTATTTACAACTCCAGATTGAGCTACTTCGCTTCTTTAGAAAGATACGCCTACATACTGCATGAACAGACACGTAAATTCATCCCCTACAACCTCACACTATCTGAAAAGAATGCCTTACAAGAACTCAAACAAATGCATAGTCTCACTATCAAACCGGCAGACAAGGGCGGTGGCATTGTCCTTCAAAACACTGACTCCTATAAACAAGAGATTCTCAGGCAACTATCCACACATGATTATTATTTGAGACTCCCGACTGACCCCACCAGGGAGATTCAAAAACTCATTCTGGACATTACAGAGGAAGGACTTTCACAGGGCTTTCTCAGCAAGAACGAATTCCAGTACCTCAACACCAAATCACTTCGCACTCCAGTGATCTACACCTTACCCAAAATACACAAAAATGACACCAGTCCACCCGGACGTCCCATTGTCTCGGGCTGTGGGTCCATCCTCGAACCCCTTGGCAGATACATTGATCACTTCATTAAAGAATTTGTTCCTACCACCCAATGCTACATCAAGGACACCATGGACATGGTTAACCTTGCAGAGGTACTTCCATTTGACCCCCTCACCAGCCTCCTATGTACACTCGACGTGGAAGCCCTATACACCAACATTCCCCAAGACAAGGGCATTGATGTTATAGGGATGGTACTCCACTCAAGACCACGACCCCACGCAGTTCCCACCTCTTTCATTCTTCACCTTCTCAAGGTTTGCCTCACCAGGAACGTTTTGACGGTCATTTCTGCCAACAAGTCAAAGGTACCAGCATGGGCGCAGTTTTCGCCCCAAATTTCGCTATACTCTACATGGAGTGGTTGGAATCAAACATGATACTATCCCCCTTGAACCCATTCAGAAGTCACATCCTTCAATGGAAACGCTATATAGACGATATTTTCCTTATCTTAAATAGCACTGTAGACAATCTCCTTCAATTCCAACATTGGCATAACACGCACAGCCATGGCCTCAACTTTACTGTCAATAGCAGTAACCATAAGATAGTCTTCCTGGAGTTGTACATCATTGCTGCTAATGGTGGACTCTACACCACATTGTACCGTAAACCTACTGACAAAAACACTTTACTTTCATACAGCAGTCACCATCCTAGGGTCCTCCGCGATTCATATCCTTACTCACAGTTCCTTCGCATACGGCGTAACTGTTTCTTCAAGAAAGACTACTTCTCTGAGGCTAATATCCTATCAAAGAAACTTACCAGCAGTATCCCCGCAAATTTGTCAAAATAGCACTGAAAAGAGCTTGGTATTGCCCTAGGGAGACCTTACTCGGTCCCAAGACCGAGAGAATTGACGAGAAAATTGTTTGTGTCACCACTTTCTCGCCCATATCCAACACAGTGAGGAAATGCATCCTGAAACATTGGCCTACGCTTAATGCTGGCCACCTGAGGTTAGAACGCCTTCTCTTTGCCTTCAAAAAGAGTAAAAGCATCAAAGACCATCTGGTCAGGGCTACTCTCCCAGACACAAAAAAGGACGCCACCATCAGGACACTTTGGAATCTCCCGCCCCTAGTTGGCCACTTCAAATGCACCACCTGTAGTGTTTGCAGTCTCACCACAGACACCAAAAAATTTGTGCATGCCAATATTGACATCACTCTTCGTCACTTTTCCAATTGTAACACCTCTAACGTTATATATGCGATCACTTGTCCTTGTAACTTGATTTATGTGGGACAAACAACACAGAAGATCAGAATACGTATTTGCCAACACAGAAGCAGGATCCGATATAAAACTGCCAATGCCCCACTCGTCGAACACTTCACGGCTCTGAACCACACGGAAGATGACTTAAGGTGGCAAGTCATTAGCGTGATCCAGCAACCTGCCAGAAACACTAACATCGCTGCTATTCTGGACAAAAAAGAATTTAAATGGATAATCCGCACTGTCAGCCTGCACACGGGGCTGAACCGGTAGGAGGATTGGTCTAACTTGCTCTAACCATCCCATGAATACGTCTGAACTTTTTGATTATGCTGTCATGAGTCATGGATGCTTGTAACCACTTGGTTTTTTCCAATTGCCTCCCTCTCTTATCCCTGTATTCTTGCCCTCCCCTTCCCCTGCTGCCCTTTATCCTAATTCTTCACCCGGCAATGTGAATATTCAACCGCATGCCTCTCTCCCTTTACTTCCCTCCCCCTACTTTACCCTCTCTTTATCTCTCTCCCCTTCCTCCATCATCCACTCGCCTTGCCGCCCCCGTTTAATCTATTAGGTTTTTACATTCTCCCCATGCCTTTCTCCTCACTTCCCTCACCTATTTCCTCCTTTTTTTCTCTTCCCACCCTCTCCCCTATCAATAAAACTCCTCCGACCTTTTTTAGGCTCTACTTCGCCCACATTTCACTGATGGGGCCTCCCCCTTTCTCTGGTTATTCTCCTCCTATTCCGACTGCCTATATTTGCTGTTTTCAGGTCCTTTGATACTCCTCCACTGCAGGGCCCCATTCCCCTCCTCTTTCTTTCCCATTCCATCATGGCTGTATGTCCTCCTGATTCTCGGCACTTAGTCCTCCCTCCATTTCTTTTCCTATTCCTCTTATAGCCCGCCCCTTCCTTTTCATATTATCCCTCTGCCACTTCGAGCACACATCCTGTGACTCCTCGTTCCCGGAAGCTCCTGACTTTACCTTACCGCAGGTTCTGCACCGAAGGCATTGCCTTACTTCCTTACGGCACGCCCGGCGCGGATCGCCGCTCCGAAGCTCACCTGCACGGTTATTTATTTCTTTTGCACGGTAAGGAACGCCCAGTCCACCACCCCCGCCCCGTGTCCCCTATCGCCCTTATGCCGCCACATTACTAGCTTGCTGTCCTCTTCCTCCCTATCAGCAGCAGAGGCTTCCTTCAATCCCGCCTGTCGGGCCCGGCACGGATCGCCGTTACCTGACGCTGCCCCTGCGTTTGCGCATACTCGCTATCAGACCCACCGTGCCTCATTGTGCCGACATTACCGCTCCCGCAGCTTTCCGGGCCGTCCTCAACCTTGCTACTACGTAAGTCCGACTTGCATTGCGGCTCTTCTTCCCCACTTGTTTTCTCCCCCCCACCCCCCGCCCCCTCTTCTGGCCGGGCTGCTCTGATCTGTCGCACCCGAGCCCCCTGTGCACCCTGCCTGTGCTCATTCGCCCCTTTTTGGCATCCACGCACCTTCTACCCTTCCCAGCTTCTCTCGGATTCCTTCTCATTTCATCAGGCCCTCTAAGCACGCCGCTTTCTTCTTGCATCTAATCTTGCTCCCATCACTTATCCAATTATCCTCATACAATATTCTTGTTCCACTCTAATCACCCTTCTCCTTTACCCCTCCCTCTCTTTTTCCTCGCTCCATTAGGCGTCTATATTTTTCATGCTCAATTCTCTCATTTTATCAGGCCATCTACAGACACCACTTTCCTCTAACATTTAGATCTATTCCCATCACCTTCCTATTTTCCTCATAATATTCTTGTTCCACTCTAATCACCCATCTCCTTTATCCCGCTATCTCTATTTCCTCGGTTTACTTAGCAACTAATTTTTAACCCAAACCCCCCCCCACCCCCTTCCTCCCCTTCCCTTTTATTTCCCCACCTACCCAGGCTACTTCCCAGGCAACCCTACCATCGCCTTGTCCTGAAGAGATCTCACTATTCGTATGGGGATCGATACGTCGTCAACCTTCGTCTCTAAACTCAATTCTTTATTGTATATTTGTTGTTTGAGTATGAGATGCTGATCTGACTTTTACGTATTTTCAACGTTCACTAAAAAGTCAGCTTTTAAGTCACCAGCCTGGGTTAAGGAAATCGGCTGATTTCCCTTTTAACCCCTTCAGTGCCACGCCCTTTCCCCGCCCTGTGCCGGGCGTTGCATTAGCGGGCGGGGTTCATGACGAGATAGTCTCGTCATGGGCACAGCGCAACCGCGCTCCATGACGAGACCATCTCGTCATGGGCACTGAAGGAGTTAACCTCCTCACGGCTAATTCACTCATTGTTTTGTTCATTAGGTTTTCCTAATTATCATTATAAATAATTTTCTTTCATAACTTGCATTGATTACTCCTTTGTACTCCAATTTCTCATTGTAGTAATTGTGATCACCATTTTGACCACTCTTGTACGGGACCACTGTTCCTTTATAATACTTTTCTACCCCTGGTCCCGTCTAACCTTTAGGGTTTTCCTTGTCTCCTTTTTTGTGTCTGTAAATGACAGTGCGCTGTTCCACGATGCTTTAGTTTCATTAAAAAATCACCCATTATAGTTGGGTGGGTCGCAAAAGTTTTTAATTCTAAAAAGTAGGTTGCGAGTCGAACAACATTTGGGATGCACTGGCCTACAGCCTTTCTTTTCACACTCTGTACCTCAGCAAGATTGTCACATAATTCACTTTATTTTTCTTTCTCTGACTGTTAAGTGAAAGGAGTTTGTAAGAACCTATCTCTTTTAAAAAAAAATAAGCAGCAATTTGTCAGAGCACATAGCCTTAATTTGACCTTTGTCGTTGATACTCAGGAAATATGATAAGATAAATACAGAATTTAAAGACATCTGCATTCCTTGCTTGGACTTACACAATCTACCAAAAATCGGGTTGCGACCCATAAGTTTGGAAAACACTGTTCCAGATCATTCTAAAATGTAACCTCTTAGTCAGACGGAACATTTATTACATACTAATTTCTCAAATTTCTCAAACTACTGAATGGATTTACACATAACCAAGCAAATGCTCTTCTTTAGGATTCTGCAATAGAGATAGGACAGGAATATCCTAGACTGGAGATGTGTGGGTGTTGAATCATGGTGTCCTTAGAAGAGTTGGCCGAGGAGTTCCAGCTCCATAGGCTCCAGTTGTTTTTGGTATATGCTACTGAGACACGCATTGGAGACATAAAATTGGCTGAACTCTGTGCTAGATTTCAATCCATTGGAGTCAAGATACACAATAGAAAGGTTAGAATGAAGGGAATTTCCAGTCTTTAAAAAGCATTAGTGATAAACCCCCTGCCCTCTTAACACTACCATAACGGTGGGAGCAAGATTTGGGAACATTAGAGGAATAGGTGGATGCAAAGAGCAGATGGGCTACGATTTAGAAAAGGCTATGCCTCATTCAATTAAAGTATTTTCATGGGGTTATACTACATGCCAGAGAGCATGTCAAACTGTGAGTATGCACCTTTTTGCATACAGTGTGGGAATTCTTCTCTTATACAGGCTTACTGGTCTCGTATTTTTACAAAACTGGAGGCCTTGATTAGCATTTCAATAGAAAGAAACTCAGAAGTGCCAACCCTTAACCTACTGCAAAACTGGAACAGTAATGTGGGGGCTGGTATCTTGGTCGGTATAGATCTCATTGTGGCAAAGAGGGACATAGCCCTTCATTGGAGGTCTGATACAGCCCCTCTGATTGTAAAATCTTTGACAGGTAGAGACTAATGTGCTGCAGATGAGGTATCCGTTTTAAAAGCAAGGGTCTGTCTCCAAAAGCTATACAAGGTTTAGGAGACATGGTGTGATAATTTGAATAATGTACATCTGGTGCCTAGGAGTTGCAATATGGGTCCGGTTGGAACCAATTCAATAGAATGTGGTTTCTGAGATCATGAAGGGAAATTGTAAGACTTGTGTAAAATTAAAACGGGCTACAAACAGTATGTGCGGGTAGATACCAGGGAACTCATCGTCAGCTTGCCCACCACCAGTCATGACTACTACCTCCTCAGATGGAAGACCCTCACCAGCAAAGAAACCGCTACAATCATGTGGATCATCCACTCCGAAGCCCCATCAGACCCTTGCCCCACTGCATCTATAACCTCAGCGCATCACCTATCAGCACAGCACTCAACCACATCCTGAACACCTCCATTGACCTGAAAGCCTTGAAATACGGCGCAGTCAACACCCTCCTCAAGAAACTTTCAACATACCCAAACCACCTGGCCAAATTCCTCCAAATTGCTTCCTACCCAGCTAAAATAATCGAAAAGGCCATCAACAAACAATTTACAAGCCACCTCGCCTTCCACAACTACTGCACAGCACACAATCCGGATTCAGAAAGAACCACAGCACAGAAATTGCACTCATCTCAGCCACCAACGATGTCAGGACAATCCTTGAAGGGGGAGAAACAACCGCACTCATCCTGCTCGACCTCCCTGCGTCATTTAACACGGTCTCTCACAACACTCATCAGTATACTCCACAAATGTAATATCCAAGGACCCAGTGGATTCTTTCCTCACAGGGAGGTCCTAAAGAGTCAGGCTGCCATCTTTCACATCGGAGGCCAATAAACTTGTATGTGGAGTCCCCCAGGATACTTCTCTCTGCCCAACTCTGTTCAACATCTACATGCCTCCCCTCTCCAACATCATCAGGTCTGAACATCACCGTTATCTCCTACGCAGATGACACACAGCTCATCCTCTCCCTGACTGACAAGACACCCACAAACAGATTCACCAACTGCATGACCATGATAGCGAAACGGATGAGAACCAACTGCTTGAAACTGAATTCAGACAAGACTGAAGTACTGGTCTTTGGAAATAAGAATTCCCCATGGGATACCACCTGGTGGCCTACAGAACTAGGGCCCACACCAATATCTACAGACCACATAAGGAATCTGGGGATCATCCTGGACAACAAGCTAAACAAGTCAAGGCAGTGAACTCATCTTGCATCCACATCCTACGAAAGTGAAGAAAAATCTTCAAGTTGCCTCCACAGAACACCAGACCAACCGTCACACAAGCAATCATCACAAGCCAACTCAAAGGAATTTTCAAACCATTCCTGAACAGATTCCTTACCATCCAGAACACCTCTGCAAGACGCATACTTAACTTTCCTCACCGCACCCACATCTTACCTTACCTCTGGAAGCTCCACTGGCTCCTCAATCACGCATACCTCAACAGCAACATACACTTTCACAACCCATCAAGACATCTACTCTCACCCTTACCCTCCCTATCACTCACACACCCCGTATTCAGAAAAGCAGAACAGGAAGTAGCTTGTTCTCCTACATCGAACCCAAAACATGGACCATCATCCCACAACACATCAGAGCCTCTTTTCTTTTAATTGAGTTTTGAGAGAATCTGACGATCTGGCTCTTCGAATAATTCAAGCGCATGGATACCATCTCAGGTGATTAGTGCGCTCAACAAATCGGGATACCGTAACAGTTTGGCTGTATTGTTTTGTTCGTGGTTGGAGTTTCTTTTCTTTCACATCTGATTTGCAGTAGTGTTTGGAAAAGGAATAGCACTACATGCTAGTAACTAGATCTTTAACATAAACAACTAAAGGCACTTCCTTGAGTATAGATCTACTTTCAGGCCAAGTTGGCTGTAATTCCGGTCAGCTGTTTTTTAGGTCTCGCTGAGTCAGCGCATGCGCTGCGAGACATTTAGTCAGTGGGTTTTGGAAATGCTTCCAAAGGCTGTTGCCGGCCACCAGCTTTCGGTTACGCGCACTCCTCGCTCCGCCTCTACAATCAACGCTGCTGCACGTGCATCCCTCGCGTGCTGAGCACAGAGCGCGTCATCGCGATCACTTTCGCTTTCATCGCGATCACTTTCGCTTTCATCGCGATGTCTTTCGCTTTCACGGCTGTGCTGCGTTACTTTTACGGCTGCGTGGCCAATGCTTGTTTCATACTGCTCCTCACTTTCTTCCTCCTAATTTCTTTTACTTTCACCTCGCTCCTCCTCCTTGTGTACCAACCCTCCGCAGCCACCTCCGTTCGTCTAGTGTCAACCCCCTCTCTCCCTGCCCCCAGCATACTCTTCTTCTTTTGACTCATCCTCTGTCTCTATTCCTCTTGGTCCTCCTCTATTCTGTTCTTAGACCCACTAAATTTGTAGTGTCCTCCTTTGACTCCTCCTCTGCCTGAGGCGGATCGTCTCGGATCTCATGGTGCTCCCGGCAATCCTCTTTCCCCCTCTCCAGGGGTGTAGTAGTGACAGTGCACGAGCGTAGCATTTTGGAGCCGGACAACCTAGCCCTCTCTTCCATTCCTGGAGATCGGTGTGTATCACTCACGGGACTCCAACACAGGCGAGACCGAGAGTCCACCCATGGCTCTCTCTATTGCTGCCCCACCATGTGCACCCGCTTCACTGACAATTACCAGCTGTACGAGGAGCTGGGCAAGTAAGAGACAGCTGCCTCCCTTCCTTGCTCCAATCGCCGCTGGTTGCTTGCGAATCAACGTATCAGCACCTGTACACAAAGTAGAAGCGCGTCCTTCTTCTACCTGAGTATCCATCAGTCACTAAAGATTTTTCCCCTTCCCAACCGAAGAGTCTTAGAAATAAAAGAAAACCATTAACTTATAACATGCACAGCCTCCCCACAACGAAGTAATAGCTACTTAGTATGATGTTTCCCACTCCTCCTTAAAATCACCACACACCAGCCAAACCGTATTGCTATTTTAGCAGAACCGTTTCGCCTCCCTTGTTCAGTGGGCAGTGCCCGCCTAGCAGAGCCCACAGCAATGAGGACCTACTCCCCTATAAAGGGATGACCCACCGTCCTATTCATGCCTGTGAAATGCCTCCTTAGCCAAGAACACTTAGGACAAATATCAAAACCTGTCTTTACGATCCGCTTCTTAAGTTGTCTGCCCTTACCTTAAAGTCCTATCCAGGGCCGGCTTTTGTCATCGTCCATCTTTAACGAGGGACGGAGGGCTTAGATTAGAAGGATTGACATGTAGCTGACCTGCGAGCTGCCTTGGATAATGCTTTCTTTCCAGGCTGCTGGTTCAGTTCATTACCATCAGGCAGTCTGTTAAAACTTGTGTTCTGTATTTTTCTTTGTATTGCTCAGATTCGCTTTTTCCCACTCCCTTCCCAATCTCATCCCCTCTCATGGACTCTTACCCCCAGTTTACCAACTGAATACATGAGCAAAGTGAGATGAAAAGGGGAAATGTGTATTCACAGGCTGGTCTTTGCTCCTGGGTATACAGCTAGGATGTGAAGTGAGCAAAAAAGGGCCCCCATAGCAACGATAATTGGGAGGTGTCTGATGGAGGACATGGCCTCAATATTAGACTGACCTGCTGCAGCAACCTTCGCTTCTCTTGCACCCATTTCACTGTGTGGTCATTCCTCTACACCTCCAATCTTTGTCCCCAAACTAGCCTAATCCCTCCTTCCGTGACACAATTTCACCTACAGATAAGACCTTACATAACCCCCTTCACTTTTTCCTGAACTTGCTTAACCACTGGGTTTGACTCCTAACAACGCTGATTGGCCTGGTCCCACCCAAGTTTTCCCTAACAACCCTCCAGCCCGAAAATCCTGCCCGCTATTGTAAAGCGCTACCAAACCCAGGTTAATCTAAGACTGCTCTAGTCCATTTACCTGCCTTTAGCATGACATTGCCTAAATACCCCTTCCTGACCACCCCCCACAAAAAAACAAGCATTGGCATAGCCAATAGGTCTCGCCTTTGGGACCTTATAAGTGTTTAGCCATTCAACAGTTGATGTAGTTGCACCAAGGATATTGTGCTGCATAACTAAATACTTATAAGGTCCCAAAGGCGCGAGACCTATTGGCTATGCCAATGCTTGTTCTGTATTGAGGTGGAAGGAACCCTATGGGAGCTAAAATTGAAAATCTCCATTTTAAGGACCTGCCCCCCGCTTTACAGATCTGAACAAACCATGCTTTGAACAACTCAACTTCGTGAACTTTCTTATTGGAAATTCTAGTGCAGAATTGAACAGCACCAAAGTTATTAAGGAAAACATTTATTTTTAACGGAAACTCTGATCTAAACGTAAGTACACACTGGCTATAACCAGCGTTTTTATATGTTTGAGGCATATGAGCTGCAGATTTTACACTTTTGCATAGATCGCCATCTGGTGTTGGGCCCGGATGTTTGCAGTTTGTTTTTCCTCTTGGAAAGTCTTTGGAAGTCACGAGGTCGGTGACTCCTCCTTTGGATGGTATTGTTCATGGGCTTCGGCTCCATCCTCAGATTGTTTTTTTCCGCCATCGGGCTCGGATGTAATCTTCGTGCTCCGGTTCCGAACAGCTTCCAGTTCGACGATCGACGCGCAATCCTCACCCCAATTCGCTGTATTGTTTCGATCGCGATCTCTTCAATCAACGCACCTTCTCATCGGCACAAACCTTCGGTTCCAGTCATCGACGGCAGCCTTCGGACCTACCCAAGCTCCGGTTACGGCTCATGGAAAGAACTCCATTTAAAAAGTGCTCTCGATGTGGGTCCAAATTTCCCCACACCGATCTTCATGAGGTATGCAACCTCTGCCTCTCCCCTGAACACGAGGCTCGAGACTGTCCGGCCTGTAAGTCTTTCCGATCCAAAAAGACTATTCGGGACCGAAGAGCCAGAAGGAACATGGCACACTCCTCCACGTCCATTCCAGTCGACATCTTCGGAGACGACATCGACGATCCGGATCATCATCGCACCGAAGAGGACCTCGTCAGCGCTTCCGAGGCCGACGAGTCAGATGCGGAAGACATTACTCCGGCGCAGAGGGTCGTGAGTACCAATCTACCCACACCCGCGCCGACACCCAAAAAGGCTTCGGTCACGCCTTCGCCTCCGGGCCTAAGCAAGACCAGAGACACTGCTTCAAACACCCCACCTTCGGGCCCGGTGAAGAAGCCAAGTAAGCCTTCCGGCGGCTCGGGCTCGAGCCAGCCTACCAGCAGTGCCGAGAAACACACTTCGGCACCGAAAAAGAAACCTGCCTCTACCTCGACACCGAGCTCCGCACCGAAGCCCTCGGGGTCGAAACCCAGCTCTTCGATACCGACCAAACCACACAAGGCCACCGGCACCGACACTTCCAAACCGAAGCCCATCTCGGCGCGACCAAGAGACCGGAGGGTCCCAAGCTGTGTTCTAAGCAACAAACCGGCACAGAAAAACCTAAAAAGACATCGGCCCGACGCCTTCGGCGCCGACGGACCAAATAGCCTCACCTGATCTATTTACACCGGATCCCTTGCAAAAAACTCTCACCAAGGATCCACAAACTGGACATTTGACACTCTCTACCAAAAAGAGACATTTGGAGAAGCCTGCTCCGCCTCCACCTCCAAAGAAGAAGGACTCTGCTACCTCTCCGTTCAGAATACCTCCCCCTCCACCTCCTCCTCCTTCCCCACCTCCACCCCCTCCGCCCTCTCCACCCCCACCTCATCGTTCTCCGACCCCGTCTCCAGACGATTATGATCAGGGGGACCCATATCATGATATAGGGGATGTGCCACAGGACCCCACCCTTACAGGATCCCCAGATCCATGGGACGATTACAATATGCCAGATATCCCCCAACGTCCCACAAGACGATCTTTACCCTTCTAGACCATCTCCACCAGAAGATTCATTAGGGTTCAACCATCTTCTGCAAAGGGCGGCACATTATCATGGGGTGGACTTGCATACCGACCCCGTGGAGGAAGATTTCCACCTAGACACATTTGATACCTCACATAGGTCCACCTCCATAGTGCCCATGCTCAAAGGGGTGGTAAAGCATGCAGCAGAAGTTTTTAAGGACCCAGTTAGAGCCAGGGTCATTAACCCACGTATTGGAAAAAAAATACAAACCTGCTCCCTCAGATCCCTCCTACATCAGAGGACCAGCGCCACAAGATTCTTTAGTAGTATCTACGGCACGTAAAAGGGCAAATTCACAAGCGTCAGGTGATGCACCACCACCTGACAAGGAATCAAAACTACTATATGCATCAGGCAAACGCACAGCATCCCAGGCGGCCAACTTATGGCGTATAGCAAACACTCAGACACTACTGGCCAGATATGACAGGGCTCATTATGACGAATTAGAAAGCATAATGCACCATCTCCCTGAAAAATATAAAGCTAGGGCCAACGAGTTAATTCAAGAGGGTAAAACAATCACGAATACCTCCATACGTTGTGCCCTAGATGCAGAAGACACAGCCTTCAGGGCCATCAACACCAGTGTCCTTCTCCGTCGCCATGCTTGGTTAAGGGTATCTGGTTTTAAACCAGAAGTACAAGCCTCCATCCTTAACCATCCCTTTGACCAGGAACATCTATTTGGGCCAAAGGTGGATGAGGCCTTAGAAAAAATGAAAAAAGACACGGATACCGCAAAATCCATGGGGGCCTTACAGTCTCACCCGCCCAGACGCTTCTTTGGCCGCTCCTCCTTTCGGAGTACATCCAAAGGCTACTCCTCAGACACAGCGTCCACATCATACAAATCCCCTACTCAGACCACCTTTACAAAAGGTTACCAAAGAGGCGGCTACAGGGGTAACAACAACCAGGGCAGAGGCAAAACAAACAACGCCCGTTCTGCCACACCTCCTACCCAATGACTTCCCCCCGCTCCCCCCAGACCATTCCACTCCGGTCGGGGGCAGACTCCAAAATTTCCTTCTCGTCTGGGAGACCATCACCTCAGACAAATGGGTGACCCAAATAATTCGGTCAGGCTACTGCCTAGAACTAACATCTACCCCTCCAAACATTCCACCCAGGCAACGCCCAATGTCACAAGAACATTCAAAATTACTAAAGCAGGAGGTAATCTCCCTCCTACAAAAACAGGCAATAGAACACGTTCCTGTCAATCAACAAAATATGGGGGTCTACTCCCTATATTTTCTCATACCAAAAAGGGACGAGACTCTACGACCTATTCTAGATCTCCGGCCCCTAAACACATACATACATTCAGACCATTTTCATATGGTAACGCTTCAGCAGGTACTTCCGCTCCTCTCCCAAAACGACTTCCTCACCACTCTGGACTTGAAAGACACATACTTCCACATTCCAGTGCACCATGCTCACAGAAAGTACCTCAGATTTGTAGTGGACGGACAACACTACCAATTCAAAGTGCTCCCGTTCGGAGTCACAACAGCACCACGGGTATTCACCAAGTGCCTGGCAGTGGTGGCGGCACACTTGAGAAGACAGCACATTCACGTCTTCCCATACTTAGACGATTGGCTGATAAAAGCCACTTCATACAATCAGTGTGTACAACACACCTCCCCCACAATCGAACTACTTCACCAACTAGGCTTCACGGTGAACCACCAAAAGTCACAGCTACAACCATCCCACATAAAACAATACCTCGGTGCCACCATAGACACCTCAAAAGCGATCGCCTACCCCAATCCGGCCAGGATTGCAAGCATTTAGGCTTTGCGACAAAAATTCATACCTCAACACTCCCTTCCAGCACGAGTGTTCATGCAACTAATAGGGATGATGGCCTCTTGCATTTTCATAGTGCCCCACGCAAGACTCCAGATGCGTCCCCTCCAAGAGTGCTTAGCGCACCAGTGGAACCAGGCCCAAGGTCAACTGACAGATCTGGTGTTGGTAGACGGTCGCACCCATCGCTCTCTGCAGTGGTGGAACACCACAAACCTTTCCAAAGGTCGACCGTTCCTGGACCCGGTTCCCCAGATAATACTATCAACGGACGCATCGCTCTCCGGCTGGGGAGCTCACCTATTACATCTCACCGTGCAGGGCACATGGACGCCTCAACAAAAGTTACTCCATATCAACCATCTGGAGTTACTAGCAATCTTTTTAGCCCTAAAATCTTTTCAAATACAGATTTCAGGCAAGGCAGTCCTCATTCGCACAGACAACATGACGGCCATGTATTATATACAAAAACAAGGCGGCACACACTCTCCACATCTCTCTCAATTAGCACAGAGCATATGGAGATGGGCAATTCCCCACAAAATCTTTCTCCTAGCTCAACATGTCCCAGGAGTCCAAAACACCGTGGCAGATCTGCTCAGCAGACAGACACAACAAATCCACGAGTGGGAACTTCACCCACAGGTTCTTCTTCTGTTCTTTCAAATGTGGGGGCATCCACAGATAGACCCCTTTATCACCCACGAAAACACAAAATGCCCAGGCTTCGCCGCCAGATACCCACACCCATTGTCCAAAGGAAATGCGATATGGATGAACTGGTCAGGCAAATTTGCGTACGCGTTTCCGCCTCTCCCACTCATTCCATTAGTGGTGCGCAAACTACAACACTCCCTCACACTAATCCTAGTAGCTCCAACGTGGGCCAGACGTCCGTGGTACACCACGCTGCTGGAACTCTCTGTAGTACTACACCTCTCACCATGCCTCCTAACCCAGAACCATGGAGAGATCAGACACCCGGACCCAGCTCAGCTCAACCTTGCGATCTGGCTCCTGAAATCCTAGAATTTGGGTACATAAATCTTCCCCCTGACTGTATGAACGTCATCAGAGAAGCTAGACGACCTACCACTAGAGCGTGCTACGCTGCCAAGTGGAAGCGATTTGTTGGTTATTGCCATAACAACACCATGAATCCCCTGGACGTGTCCATTCAACACATCATAGGCTACTTACTCCACCTACAAAGGTGTAATCTAGCCTATACGTCCATTCGACTACACCTCGCAGCAATTGCAGCTTACTTACAAAACAGGCAACATCTTTCACTCTTTAGATTTCCTGCCATTAAAGCCTTCATGGAAGGCCTAAAAAGAATAATTCCCCCCAGAGTACCACCCTCACCTGTGTGGAACTTAAATATTGTTCTCACAAGGCTAATGGGGCCTCCCTTCGAACCTTTACACAAATGCGAACTACAATTCCTAACATGGAAAACAGCTTTCCTTGTAGCCATCACTTCCCTTAGAAGGGTCAGTGAGATACAAGCACTTACCATACAAGAACCTTTTCTTCAAATTCACCATAACAAGGTTGTTCTCCGTACCAACCCAAAATTCCTACCTCAAGTCATTTCCCCTTTTCACCTAAACCAATCTGTAGAACTACCAGTATTTTTCTCGCAACCACAGACCGTTGCAGAAAGGGCTCTGCACACACTAGATGTCAAACGAGCCTTGCTATACTACATCGAGAGAACACAATCTTTCCGCAAGACCAAAGTACTGTTTGTCTCTTTCTCTCCACCACACAAGGGCAACCCCATCTCAAAATCAGGGATAGCTAGGTGGATTGTAAAATGCATTCAGATTTGCTACCACAAAGCAAAACAAACGCTATCCGTTGCCCCTAAAGCCCATTCTACACGAAAGATAGGGGCTTCCATGGCATTTTTAGGGAACATCCCATTAGCTGATATCTGCAAAGCAGCTACATGGTCAACACCGCACACTTTCACTAAACACTATTGTGTAGATGTGCAAACTAAGCAACAAGCTAGTGTTGGCCAGGCTGTACTCAAAACATTATTTCAAACCACGGCAACAGATACCGGTGGTCGCCGCTAAGGTTGGGAACTGCTATATAGTCTATGCAAAAGTGTATAATCTGCAGCTCATATGCCTCGAACAGAATATGCTACTTACCAGCATGCATCTGTTCTTGGCATGTAGAGATGCAGATCTACACACGCCCACCCGCCTCCCCGGCTACCTGTATCTGTTAGTTTATCTTATTTAGATACACACATGGGTTTCTTCACTGTTATTACTACGCTCCATCTTTCCCTGCTGGCGAAAAACAATCTGAGGATGGAGCCGAAGCCCATGCGCAATACGATCCAAAGGAGGAGTCACCGACCTCGTGACTTCCAAAGACTTTCCAAGAGGAAAAACAAACTGCAAACATCCGGGCCCAACACCAGATGGCGATCTATGCAAAAGTGTGTAGATCTGCAGCTCTACATGCCAAGAACAGATGCATACTGGTAAGTAGCATATTCCTTATTATACGTGTATGCACTGTCAAGGTGAAAATGAATGGGGCCCACTAACATATGGAAAAGAACTGTAAAATAAGCGCACAGTTGCACATTTTACTGTGCAAAGGACACATTTGATTTTACCATACAGCAAAGTTGAAATGAGGAAAAAACACTTTCCACTGTCTGAGATTGCATGTAACAGTTACTTTACAGAGGGAAACAACTCTTGCAACAGTCACAGTACCATACTGACATGGTAATTTGCACCCTTGTTTTGTGTTCATATCTTTTGTTAAAAGAATTACACATGAAAAATCCCACGGTGTAAGTAATGTATCTAGACTTGCAGAATATAATATGCTATGTCTTACCATTGTTAAGAGTGGGGATGGGTATCATGACTCACTCAAGGCTTTTACTCTTGTGAGTCATGGACATTTCCCACACTCATTATTGGTGATAAATAGGATGTTAAACTCTGTGCCTCTGGGTAGATTTTTCACCGTATTAATAACAGGTTAATTTCCAAATACAGCACTCAAGATGTAAAATGTGACCAGTTAACTTTTTGCAAAGTATGGCATGCTTCTTTTAGAACTTATGGTTAGTTTTCACTAGAAACATTTTTGGAAGAAATCAGAAAATTATGCAGCAGATGGCGAAGGGTGGTAAATACATAACTACTGGTGAAACTGTTATGCTGTGTAATCTTATTATTAGAGTGGGGCTGCTTCTGGAAAACACCCAATTTGTTAGGATATTACAGTGCCCCTGCATTTCCACCTTTTTATGAGCCTGGTTGACAAACTGCATTTTGTAGTATATAAAGTAGCACTACTACCGTATAACGAAATGCAGTTAACAAACCTATTTCAGGAGACCTTCTCCTTTTCTATCTTCTTTGAAGGGAGATCTCCACACATGTAGGAACTTGATGAAAAACTGCCATTTGTAATACTACTGATCTACTACAAAATGCAGTTCACAGACCTACAGCCAAAGGCCTTCGCCTCTCCTGTCTAGTCTGTGCAGAGATCTCTGCACACTTAGATATACATTTTAGTAGTAAATGTGGGAGGGAGCAGGGGTGTGATGGCAAAATTGGGGAATTTAAGTATGGGCTTTGTAAGAAATTGGAATATTATTTGGGGTGGGCGAGTACCCTCAAAATCACTAAATTAACTTGAGCCTAGCTCCCTGGCTGCAAATGGAAAGAGCAGGCAAGCTATTTTAGAGCAATGTGTAAACTATTTATGCAGCATCAAAACAGTCATAAAGTTGAAATACAAAACAATGAAAATCCCAATCAGAAAACATGAGTACAATTTAATAAACAAAATTATAGAAATCTAGGGGTGCGCTAGAGGGCGCGCACGCAGTATGGACGCACTAGCGTGAGGCTCCTGCTGCCTGGAGGCAAGATCCTGAAGTTATCCTGGTTATCGGACTGCTGGCTGTGCCACGACTGGATGTGATTGTAGCTGATGTCCCTGCGCGGCTCCGGTCCAAGTTTGGGGGCTGTCCGACCTCCGGTGACGGAGATAGAGGCGCCGCGGTCCTGACCGTGCCCCTGGCTGCTGCGGGGTGGAGCGATCGGCCGGACACTGCGTCTACGCGACTCCGGTGCATTCCACGAGGCCGGTGGGCCCGGCGGAGCAGACTGATGAGGCGGAGCCTTCCCGGGGCTCGGACCGGAGCATCGACTAGGCGGCGGGTACCGGAGGGGACCGGAGTGGCGTGGGACTGTCTACTTGCCTGTGGCGGGCCCCCCCTCCCCCCCCCGCATGCACTCACCTCTGAAGGGCTGGAGGAGCTGGGACGCCTGACCTGCCGGAGCGGACGAAGACTGGGGGGACGGTGAGGTCCCTTGGTGCAGGGGGCGTTCTGGGCCTCCCCCCTCGCGCCTCTGGAGCGCCCTGGACCGACGGGGGTGCTGTGGTGGCCCCCCCCTCTCTGTGCAGCGCCCGAGGCTGCTTTCTGGTGCCTGGTGTCCCGCTCTTTGCACTCCTGTTTCGGCGCCCTGGGGCCCCGGCGATGGAGCGGCGCTCCTGCTGCGCTTACCCCCGCTTCTCGTGAGGATCTGGTGCAGGTGGCGCGGCCTCGACATTACTTGCTGCTTGGATGCCCCAGGGGCACTGGCGACCGGAGTCGCGATCCGACTGCTTGGACCTAGATGCGGCCAATGCGACGCCCGCTGTGAGTGCGGCCTCAACAATCCTACGGACCCCTGCCGCGTTGTCGCCACGTGGCCCATCCACTGTTTGTGTGTCGCTCTTCTGGTGGGACGAGTTGCCTGGAGGGGTCCGGGTGGCGGTGCGGACTGACACCGTGGATCCTGTAGCTCGGCCTGACGTCTCCCTTCGCCGGGCCCACGATGGGCAAGCACGACCACAAACAGTCTAAACTCTCCTTTGCGGCCCCGGCTGTTAAAGCGGGGCTGCGGAGTGCGCCGGATGCTGGAGACGGACAGGGCCCTCCGATGGCGGACGGGGACGGGGCCGCTGCGACGCCGGATCTCCAGCAGATGATGCGGGAGATGAGGCAGGGCTTTGCCACTGTTGTGGAAAAGGTGGACCGCCTTTCCTCGCGAGTGGATGCGTTCGCCCAGAAAATAGATGCCCACGAAGAACGCATCACTGAGGTGGAGCGCCGAATATCGGATAATGATGATACCACAGCAGCCCATTCTACGAAGCTTACAAAAATGGACAATGTACTGAGGGTCATCGCCGCTAAGAACGAGGAGTTGGAGGCCCGCAGCAGACGTAATAATATACGCGTGGTAGGTGTGCCGGAGTCCACCAACACGGGGCGCATGGAGGACTACGTGGAGAGGATTCTCCTGGCCGCTGTTGGCGCGGAGGCCCTCTCTAAACAGTTCATCGTGGAGAGGGCCCACCGCTCCCTCGGGCCGCGGCCCCGTCCTGGCGCTCCGCCTAGGCCCATCATCGCGCGGCTCCTAAATTACCGGGACCGTGACGCTGTGCTGCGGGCTGCGCGTCTGAACCAAAATTTATCTTGTGATGGGGTCAGCGTCACTATCTTTCCAGACTTTACGCCTGTGGTTCAAGAACAGCGGCGCAAATTTGTTGAAGTCAAGAAGAAGCTCCGGGCTCTCCAAATTGATTACGCGTTGCTGTACCCAGCGAAGCTACGAGTCACGCATCAAGCGAAGCAACACTTCTTCTTGAACCCTCAGCAAGTTGAGGACTTCTTGAAATCTTTGCGGAAAGTGCGGGATGCACGACCTGAAGAGGAAGATGCCGATTGTGGTACTGAACATTGACTGCTGACTCGCCTGCCGTTGAGGTCGGGGTCCTGCCTCATAAGCGGCCCCTCTGCTTTTTTCCTGGTGGCTCGCGGCGGACGTCCCTCCTGTTGGGCGGTGGCCCTGGCTGACCGAGACTGTTCTGGTCGTGTGCTGGCCGATGGTCGGTAAAGTATTCCAGGCACCACCCTTTCCCCCGCTTCCTGTGTCTCGGAGGGGGAGCGGGCTGCAATGGGTGGATATGTGTGCCCCCTGGATGTCCCCCGTAGGGTGTACCCCATTGACTAAAATGACTTGGTTGCTCCTGTTGAGCTGTTTGATTGCACTGATGGGTGGGGGGTGGGTAGTCTTTTCTGGCTAGTTGGGGCTGCTTCAGTGGGTGGGAGGTGGGGGGGTGGATTTTGGGGCCTTGCAGGTTTCCTCCATTTGTCTCCTGGGGGCGGCTGGGTTGCTGCTCCTGCGGGATGTGTGGTGCTCCCTTGGGGCTCTACTTGACTCTTCTGCCTTATTGGGTTTCGCTGCCCCTCCTGTGGGGGGTCACAGTGCGGTCCCTAGGCTGGACGGCTTGTTTCGACTTCTTGTTACCTACTCTGTTGATTTGAGCAGCGGGGCGCATGACGCGGGATGGGGGTGCGTGCTGATCTCAGTTGGGTGGGAGTTAGGGGTTGAGGGTGGAGGGTGGGCTCCTCTCCCGGGGTGGGCAGCTCGACACATCGGTCTGAGAAGGCTGCACGGCAGGGTAGGCTCCTGGATGGTATATGGCGATCCTGGCCCCAGACCTTCTGTGAGGGGCTGTCACACTCCTCCTGCTCGATTAGTACGGGGGCTTTGCATAGGCTTCCAGTTGATGTTGTTGTCAGGGGTGGTTGGAAGTTCGGGAATGTTTCATATGGTTGATGCACTGTTGAGAACAGCTGTGGTTGGGATAATACTGTCCACGACGATGCCCGGGGTTGTCGCTGAGTGGGCGGGACCTGGCCCCCTTGCGTGGTGGGGAGGTTATACAATTGAAGACAAGGTATGCGGGTGTGGCCTTACGGATGATGGGAGCTGTGGAGAGACAGGGCCCCTGCGAGTGATGTTTAGAGTAGAGGACGTGCGTGCCTGTTTGAAGGTGGATGGCCGAGGGCCCTGTGCCGAGACCTGCTGCTATTTATATGTTCTGCCCTGCCTATGGGGGATACTGACCTAAACATCATCACTTGGAATGTCAGGGGCCTCGGAGATCCTAGAAAACGTCGGCACATCCTGTCTTATTTAGATCGGCACGCAATCCACATCGCGTTTCTTCAAGAAACCCACTTTCGAGCGCAGTCTACTCCTACCTTTGCGGGTAGATGGGCGCAGTGCACTGCCTTTTCTTCCTACTCTACATACTCCCGTGGGGTTGCAATATTGGTCAGAAGAGGTACCCCCTTTGTTCTGGCGGGTACTAAAGGCGATGCCCAGGGCCGCTATAGCTTGATGTGCGGCAGACTGGGGCACAGGATGGTTACGCTTGTGTGCTGCTACGGTCCCAATGTGGACGACCCTACCTTTTTTGCAGACTTGGGCGCAGATATAGTGGGTGTGGGCACGCAACACCTCATATGGGGGGGTGATTTTAATGTCGCGCTCCGCCCTGCGATGGATAGATCCCACCCGGCCCCGCATCATTATACTAGGTCCCGGGAGGCGCTGTCTGCGATCGTGGAGGAGCATAGACTAATAGACACATGGAGACACCTCCACGCTGGGGCCCGTGAGGGCACACATTTTACAGCGCAGGCCCGCACCTGGGCCCGGCTCGACTATGTCTTCCTGGCCCCGTTGTTCCACGCGGCGCTGGTTACGGCGCGACACCTCCCGCGAACCTTCTCTGATCACGCACCAGTGCGGGTTACCTTGCGGGCTGCGGGCCTCGGCCCCCCTCTGGCGGCCTGGCGCCTGCAGCCCCTGATGCTCCTCGATCCCCCTTTCCAGGAGGAACTGCGGGAGGATTGTCTGGACTTCTTTAGGCGTAACAAAGACTCCGTGCGGGATGTTGAAACCATCTGGGATGCGTTCAAGGTGACCTTGCGAGGCCTGTGCATTGCCAAAGGCTCGGGAGTTCTGAAGAGCATAATGTCGCGCCTGCGGGCATTGGAGGCAGATCTCCAGGCGCTTGAGGCGTCGCTGGCTGTAGGTCCGGATGATGCCACGCTTGATAGTATTCGGGACAAGATCTCGGAATATACTGCTGAAGCTGCAAGGGAAACGAAGTTTAGGGGTAGGTACTGGGTGGCCCGGAGCTATGGGGAGGGTGAGAGGCCAGGGAAAGCCCTGGCGGCGACCATGCGACTAGTGCGTCCTTCTAATACGATCATGGAGATAGTGGGGGCGGACGGCACGCTTTATAGGGATACTGCACACATCCTCAACACCTTCGTGGCACATTACCGTGTGCTGTACGCGTCGTCTAGGTCAGAAGAGCTACGTTTGCACGACTACCTCGAGGATGTCTCCCTGGGGTGGCTTAGTGATACACAAAGGGAATTCTTAAGTTCTCCTTTTGAACTGGATGAGGTAAGGGAGGCCATCATGCACATGAAGTCAGGCAAGGCCGCCGGGCTCGATGGGATACCAATCGAATTCTACAAAACCTACATCGATTTTATGGCACCGGTCTTGCGAGAGGTGTATGAAGACGCCCTGGAGGTGGGCCACCTCCCCCCCTCTATGCGCATGGCCTTCATCACTTCGCTTCTGAAGCCAGGGAAGGCGGCGAGTGATTGTGACTCTTACCGGCCCCTCTCCCTGCTAAATTGCGACGTGAAAATCCTAGCTAAGATCATAGCCACCCGCATCAACCTCCTTCTCCCTAACCTGATACTGCCTGATCAGTCCGGGTTTGTGCCAGGTAGGGCTACATCCCACAATCTCCGCACTTTCTTCTCGGTCCTTAATTCTGTACACGAAGACCTGCCCATGGCCGCCGTCTTCCTTGATGCCACGAAGGCGTTTGATTCTCTTGAATGGGACTATCTGTTCCAAGTGTTGGGGCGGATGGGATTCCCGAGCATTTTCATTTCGTGGATCAAGTTGTTATACGTTGATCCTAAGGCTAAGGTATTGGTAAATGGTCAGCTCTCCCCTGCGTTCCCTATTACTAGAGGCACCAGGCAGGGATGCCCCCTCTCGCCCCTGCTATTTGCCTTGGCTATGGAGCCACTGGCGGCCAAGTTGCGGCAACACCATCGAGACAAGGCGTTGCGTTGCTTCCAGCGGCAAATATTGATATCCATGTACGCTGATGATATCACCCTTTACGTCCGTGACCCTAAGGAGAACCTCAACCAGATCCTTCGAGAATTTGTTCGATTTGGCATGCTTTCTGGTATCCAGATCAATTGGAGCAAGTCTTGCCTGTTCCCACTGACTGCCTCTACTGCGCGATTTGAGCTGGACTTCCCCCTTGCCTGGAGTGAGGGGGATTTCAAGTACCTGGGCGTCCGCGTTGAGAGGGGCAGGGACGAGCTTCTTCGGGCTAATTATGGTACTACGATGTCTCGCATTACGGATTATGTCACTCGCTGGATCGCGCTGCCCCTCTCCATGGCTGGCAGGTCATCATTGATTAAAATGGTAATATTGCCACAACTGTTGTACCTCTTCTTAAATATTCCCTTTTCCCCCGGTGCCTTCTTCTTTCGCCAGCTCCATTCGGAGCTCACCAGATTGGTGTGGGGAGGTAAGACACCTCGGCTCAGGTGGGAGATACTTATTAAGCCCTACGACCAGGGCGGGTTTGGCATTCCCAACTTCGAGCTCTATTACCTAGCGGCCCAGGCGCACTATGCCTACTTTTGGATACGGCAACCTAGATATATGCCACAAGTTGCGGCTGAACACTGGCTCGCGCACCCCATTCCTATAGAGGGGGCATTGTACATTCCGGTGCAGGGGAGAGATAAGACGCCCACGACGCTGATTAGCACATTGACTGCGTGGCAGAGGTTGGCTACCATTCTAGGATTGGACTTGCTGTACGCGCCGCTGTTGCCCCTTGCTTACCACCCGAATATGCCCCTGTTGCAGGAGGCAGGTTTTCGGAAATTACTTCACGCTATACATGTTGAGACATGGGGGGATTTGTACCACAATAGCGCGTTCCGTTCTATGGAACACTTGTATGGCGGTATGCAGCCTACTCCCCTAGATACTTTCCTGTACCTCCGACTCCGGCAGGGGGTGAAGGCGCTCACGCCCGACTTTCCGCAGGAACCCCCACATATGGTCCCACTGCAACGCATATTGAATGACGACAATCCTGCCAGGCTCGTTTCCAGAATATACCGCTCAGTGCATGCTTCGGCGCCGGCGCCGCAGCTGGCGGCTAGGGAGAAATGGGACAGTGAACTACCGGCCCCGCTAACGGATAAGCAGTGGCAATTCTGCTTAATGCAGACGGATCGCGTTTCCTCCAGTAGTCGCCTTAGAATTATCCATTACAAATACATCCACAGGCTTTACTATACCCCGGCTAGGCTTCATAGCTATAAGCTTCGCGAGGACGACCGGTGCGAGCGCTGCCGGGCTCCCGGTGCGGACTTTCTCCACCTAGCTTGGTCATGTGCGGCGGTGCATCAATATTGGTGTCAGGTGTTCGAGGCGCTCTCGAAGATGATCTCCACAGCTGTGGCGCCATCTCCCCTCCTTGCCCTGCTGGGTTACGTGGAGCCTATACAGGCGACGCACCGCAAATTCATGGCACTTGCCTTTCTGCTCGCTAAGCGACGGGTGGCGTGTCGTTGGGGTAGGGGCAGGGCTCCGAAATTCAAGGACTGGGTGCGGGATCTGGTATACTGTCAAGAACAGATATGTACTTACTCTGAGCTTATGCCCCCGACGTCCAGGCCCACGGATATTTGGGATCCGCTGCGTTGCTATTTGCGAAATGAGGGCGCCGCCACAGGTGATGTGCTGGCAGCTGAGTAGTGGTGTGCTGGTGACCGAGGAGACTGGCGTAACTGGATGCCTGGGCTGCTGGCATGTGGCAGGAGCGTGGTGAGTGCTTTGGTTGTAAGTCGTGCGACTGGCTGCCTCGATATGACTCCGGTATGAGGTGTGCAGCGTCTGGGTTCCCTCCCTGGGGCGTACGCGCCGGGCATCGTTGTCGGCGTTTTGAAACAGAAATGTTGGTTTGCATTGTTCTCATGCTGATGCTCTAGCTTCTGTTATTTGCACTGTACTACGAATTCCTCTACCACGCCTAATCTGTCTAATGATGTTTGTTATGTGATTCAGTGCTGCTCCTTGACCACGGCTGTATGTTCTGCTCTAAAATTCTCAAAATAAAGTTTAAAAAAAAAAAAAAAAAAAATTATAGAAATCTAATAAGGTGAACCACAGTTATGAATGTTTAAAGTTTTAAGTATAAATAAAGCCAAAAAAGCACAATGCTCAAATGATAGTGAAAGGTAGACTGGGACCTAGGTGTAATTTGAGGCAGACTGCGATGAAGGGCAGGTTGGATACACCATCCAGGTTTGTCCTAGTCAAAGATTTAACTTTCTGACTTTGGGCCTGATTTACAGTATCCCGTCTGCCGTATTAAAAGTGCCTTATATGCAATGGCACTTGGAATACAGCGGATGGGAAATTCATCATGTTTGTGACAGAGTAACACATCTGCCAAATCTAAATCAGGCCCTTAGTCTTTTAATCCCAATCCATTTCAAGAATATACTTTTAAACCCCCAGCAGTTCTGAGGAGGCACTTAAGAGACTCACTGGGTGTCAGACAAAGGCCAACAACAGGGTTCAATCTAGGTCCAGTTGCCACTGGTCTCCTAGGTACTTCCAGGAAAATGTCTCTTGCAGCTTGTTGTCTCCCTGTAGCCACACAGCAAGTCTGCCAACTGACCCTTGGAGTCCACTTCGTTCTCCTGGGTACAAGAGAGAGCAGGTCCAGTCCTTAAGGACTTTTCTCCTGTAACAGACAGGAGGTCCAGGCTTCCTTTGATCTTCTGCAGGTCCTAATCAAGAAAGTGTTCTGAGAAAGGCTGGGCGAGGGTCCTGCTTTGTAGGGTTCATCATCCTGTGTGGAGGACACCCCAAGGCACTCCTTGTTCCTCTCTGACCTCTCACCTACTTACTTTTGCAATAGTTCCTGTTTGCCTTACTGCAAACAGGCCCACAATGCAATGTCTCAGTGCAAATCCAAGTTGGCGAAGGTCTTCGACCTCACTAAACGTGTGGTCTAAGGCTGGGGGTGAGAGTGGGGAATGTACTATGGTAATGCTAGTGTCTTCCCACATCTAAATCTAAATTCTAGTTTGAAGTATACACTGTGCCCGCAACCAACCCATAGATAGTAGTCTGGTTGAATAAAAGGAGGGTCCTTCAGCAAATGGACAGGAATTGCCTTGGCATCTTGTTCTCTCCATTTCCTGTGCACCCAAGTGTTACATGTGTCTCAACAGACCTGCGAAGCAGGATATTACACTCTGTTGTCAATAGGAGGGCTTCTGCCATCACCATGCATATTCTGATGAGCACAGAAGTCATCTCTCCCCATTCAGGTCAGTGTATTGTTGCTCTTTAGAAGCACTTCACACCACAACATAATGGAGGAAGGGAGATAAGATAGCAGTACATAGGGGTGTTAAATAAATTCAATTAGTTTGAGGTTTAAATTATTTATTTTTTAATGATAAAAACGTATAATTATTGATTTGTATTTTTTATTTCATTAACCTAATTCAAAAAGAAAATCAGTTATGCTTTTAAAGTTAAAGCGTACTTCCTCAAATAAATTGTTTAACAATTAATATTTATCAGATTATTCAATTTAAATATATTATTTAATCCATAGAGACTTCAAGGCGCAGATTCTTTACCTTTGAATATTCCTTGCGCGTCAAATACGATCCAGAAAAGTTTTCATGAGCAGTACCCCTGCGCGCAGGCAGGTGTCATTGTTCAACTCCACGTGGCATAGTTGGTGTTGTCCGCGTCAGAAGTAATTTGCGTGGTGCCTATATAGGCGTCACCCCAGTGCGCTGACGTCAGTTTCATTTCTTTCCGGGCCGGTCAGCACAGATCCAAAGAAGAGCCAACTCCAGTCTTTTTTGACTAACCTTTATTCAACTTTTTGGCAACATTTTTTCTAGACTTGTCACCTGGTGCGTCGAATATGTCAACTAGGAAAGTTGGTTTCAAGCAGTGTGGTGCCTGTCACAGACCGGTGTTGGTGAAAGACCCGCATTTGGTGTGCCTCTGGTTCTTGGAGCATGACCACGATGTCGATACCTGCATCGGATTTCCGTGCCAAACACTCCAAGGCCTTGAGGGAGCAGTCCCTCAAGCTCCTCGATATGTGACAATATCGGGTGAGAGGAAGGTCTCGCAGTTGATGGCGGAGCCACTTGAATCGCTCGTCGCCACAGTTGGGAAGTCCCACAAATGCAAGAAGTCGAAGAGATCCTCGATTTCGCCACGTCTAAGTCATCCGACGAGACGAGGGAGCTTTGGCATTTGAGGACTAGCTCTGTGGTGGACCCTAAGCTGAAGCGACCACCACCCAGTTACATGAAATTTATGAGGCCATGCACCTCATATTTGGGTGGCTGGTCCCTGCTGGAGTGCCTTCAGGCCCGCATGCCCGAGAGGGACACCTACTGGTCTTCCGCTGGCAGGTTTGCCTCTGGCGCCAGTCGGACACCTTGGATCCTTGGACTGATCCATAACTGGGCTGGTTGAGCCACCTCGACCTTTCCCAGTGCCGACCTCCCCTGCGACACTGACACCCATGACGGTGCCATCCCCATCGTTCGACACAGAGCCAGACAGGCATCATCGGACTCACGCGCTGAGGGAGGGTAGACTCCCCATGACAAAGCCAGTGCCTTTTTCTTATGATAGGCTTGGATTTGGGAGACCAATGGGAGGGGTCTGCGGACCGTTATGGATATCAGTAAAAGGAGGCCGAGGATAACTGGTATGAGGATCTGGTGGTTGCCGGTTGTCTGTACACCTCCCAAGACACTGACCTAGTCTCCCTCCCTACCGTGGCTACGGAGGACGGTGCCTCATTCGCTGTGGTAATGAGTAGGACAGCTGAGGTCTTGGACCATCAATTGCCCCCAGTGGCAGTCGTGACGGATGTCTTGACGGAGGTGCTTCAACCAGGAGTCACCCCATCTGAACCACATCTCCCTTTCAATGAAGCCCTCACCGACTTCCTGTTTGGGGCCTGGTCCAAGCCCTACACAGGGGCTCCTGTGCACAGGACAATTGCCTGCTGCCATTGCCCGCCCCAGGGGATCCCAGTTCCCTCACCAAGCACCCTGCCCTGGAGATCTTGGTGGTTTTGGCCTACACTTTCCAAATTAACCCTGGCACATGCCCTACCACTCCACCGGACAGGGAATCCAAAAGGCTGGATACCATCGGGAAGATGATGTTCTTTTCCACCAGCCTGGCACTGCAGTCTGTGAATACTGTGTACCTCTTGGGCCAATAAATACTCCCATGCCATCTGGGAATCAGTTGCGCAAGTGCTGCTCATGGTTGCAGAGAAGGCCTGAACCATTGCTGATGGGAGGGATACAGCCAAGTTCAAAATATGGTGTAGACTGGATACAACTGTCTTGCTGGGCAGAAAGATTGCATTGTCCGTGGCCTTTAGAACCTCTGGCTTGTCGGGGGATGTCCAAACTTCGCTCATGGCCATGCCGTTTGATATGACTCCGTTTTTCGGAGAAAAAGAGGGCTCTGCACTCAAGCGCTTTAGGGATAGCAGAGTTACGCCTTGGGCCTTTCCATGGCCCCATGCCAACCCCAACCCACCTTCTGCCCTTTTAGTGGCAATGGGAGGGGCTTTCAACCACATTGCAGGAAAGTAGAATCTTTTTTTCATAGTTACCCCCACTTTTTGCCTGGTGTTGGTGTGTTTTGACTGTTGTTCACTGGGATCCCACTAACGAGGACCCTAGTACCAGTGCTCTCTCCTCTAAATTGTATGGTAAGTACTTTGTCAACCCCACAATTGGCATACTGGAGTACCACTGTAAGTCCCTAGTATATGGTACTGAGGTACCCCGGGCATTGGTACCCCAGGGTCTCCCATGGGCTGCAGCATGTATTGTGCCACCCATGGGAGTCAATGCAAACTCTGTCGGTTGAGCTGCTATCACAGTCTGCGTGAAATAGTGCATACTCCTTTCACTATAGATATAACGTTTCCCTTATATCCTGGTCACTGCTCTTTAAACCTATGTCACTCCTAAGTTAGGACCTTCAGTCCAAGGGCAGGGTGCATGGTTCATATTGTGTGGGTACCCCTGCAGGAGCAGAGGTACCCCTACAAACTCCAGACTCCATTCGCTGGGCTTTGTAAATGGGGGCAGCCATTTTAAGATATGTAGTGGACACTGGCAAGTCGAGATGTCCAGTTATATAATGGCTGCCCTGAAACTGGTCATGTTTGGTATCAAACATGTTGGAATAATGCAGCAACACCGATCCCAGTGTTACTTGCATGATCCCATGTCCTGGGTGGCTCCTTAGAGGACCCCTCAAATACCTACCTGTGTAGCCTTATAGGGTCTGCCTGCCAGCTTGTGCTGCTGCAGGTCTCAGATACTGTTCTGACCTTCTACTGATGAGCCTAACTCAGGCAGGGGAAGCTGAAGAAAGGATTTCCTGCAAAGAAGAGGTTTGGCCACCTCTCCTTTAGAATTAGGTTGGGTGGGAGTGCTTCAGAGTGCACTAATTTGACTCTGTTCAGAAAGGACAGGGGAGTGTCCACCCCCTGTCCAGTTCCTCCCTAGGGAGGTGCCCAAAGCTCCTCCAGGTGGTCGTTTAACTCTGCCATCTTGAATGTTGACCCCTAGGAGCATCTGACTGGCTAGGCCAGCTGAGTGTGTCCCTGATCTCCCTTTAGAGGTGGGTCAACGCAGAAGACGTCCTTCCCCCTTGTAGGGTTACTTAAGTGCTCCCCTGAGGGTAGGGCCTTAGATTCGTCCGGACTCTATGTTTAAGAACTGATTGCCTGTCTCCTGACAATGGTTTAAAGACTCTTCTGCTGTTGGACACTGGAACTCTGCTGCTGAATCGAACCAGGACCAAAGTCAAGACTGCTCTGTTAGGAAGATTACTACTACAACTCCGTCTCTGTGCTCTTCCAAGTTTCTGCAACTCCATGGCTGTGCATCCTCTGAGTCAGCAAGGACTCTACATGCATCGAGGCAAGAAATAATCTCAGTTGATGTGAAGGATGTAACTTGACTGTATCCGCAGGAACTTCAAAGTCACTGACAAGTTTGCTGATCCTGCTGTCCCACGGACACTTCCCTGCTCTGCAACATAGGTGGTGGCTTGTTTGCTCTCCTGAGGCCTGGCCAGCCTTCCTAATAACTTAGAAGACTGCACTCCATCTCCAGCTGACTTGAACCACATCCCTGTGCACCGATTCTTGTTGTCTTTGCCAAGGCTTGTTGACTCTCCTCACTGAAGATCTTCGAGCTCCAAGAAGCCCTATACTCCAGCATCGCACAGCTCCCAAAACAACGTCCTGCCTGCATTCTGTGTTCCGTGGGCCTCCATCCTCTATGTGCTGCTGAGGCTTCCCTGCAGCTCCCTGTGCCTGCTACCAAAGGATCCTCGAGGGAGATCCAATGATTCCTACTGGCTCTCCTGCATGCTGAGGGACGGCCCTGACTTACCCTTGCTGGGTCAGTCCCACAGACCTTGCTGGTCTGCAACCAAGCTTCTTTTCCTTTGCCCTGACTGTTGCAGTTGCCAAGGCTTGATAGTTGTCCTGCTGGCCACTGACCTTCGTGCATTCTTCATCTGTCGTGGGACACTTTGAGAATGGCTCCTGTGCTCCTGCATAGTCTTCTTCACTCCACAGCTGCTTTATCAAGACCGTCGTACTACAGCAAGTACCTCTTACAAGGGGTGACATTGTGCTTGGGCGCCTCCTGGATACCTCTGGTTAGTTTGGTCTTTGTCCCATCTGCTTTCAGGTACTTCTCATCCAGAATCCACATTTGGGTTCTACCTTCCTGGTCCACGAGTCACTACAGCCGCCAAACTTCCAAGATCCTCCATTGGCTTCTACGGGCAGTAGTGACACCAATTTGCTCCTATGCACCCGGGCTCTCTGATGTAGGTATCCTGGTTCCCTGGCTATCTACGGGTGGGATGGCTCTCCAACCTTCCTTGATCCAATTGGTGTCTTCAGGTTCCTTTGGGAAGGGTCCTGAAACAAGAAAATACCAACTGCGACTTACCCTATGCTATCCTAAGGACATTTGACCTGGTGTCACCACTCTGCACCCGGGTGCCTTGGGGTCCCTAGCTACTCACCATTGGCACTTCCATGCTTCCCCTGGGCTCCTCCATCCTTGGGTATTAGTCTTGGTTTGGTACTTAACTCTTATACCATTTTCTTGGTATGTGGTTTGCCCCCCACCACCACCACCTGTGTTTTTCTATGCTACTTACCTTTTATTTAAATATTTCTTATGTGTATATGATATCTCCAGGCAGGAGATATACCAAGTTAGTTCATAGTGTTGTGTAATAAATTCTATTGTATTTTATAACCTCTTGTGTAGTCCTTACTTGTGTGAAAGCTTGCTGACTGACTGTGGTAAATGCACTCGCTTTACACCCTCATGAATAAGCCTTAGCTGCTCTCCACAGCTACCCCTTGAGAGCTTGGTTATCAGGTACCTAAACACTATCACTAAGGGTTGCCTGGACTCAGTGCACAGTGCCTCACCATAGATGGACACTGAATACTGAGCCAGCCTCCTACACATGTCTGTCTCGCCCAGCCACACTGGCTAACAATCCTCACAATCTGTTTGTGGCTGAGGACATGGTTTCCACAGACCACGTGGCACAGGCAGCCAGAGGTCGAGTCAGTCTGACAGCCACAGCCTCTAAACCCCATAAGTATGCCCTCTCGACCATCATGGGCTTTCAGGGGGGACAGGATATGCCATCACCTGCACCACTGGAGGTCTATCACATCAGATCGCTAGGTTTTGCAGCTCATCCAAAGGGGCTACTCCCTCCCCTTGTGACCACCCCTTCACCCATGCCACCTACTTATGACAAGCTGATGGAACACCACCTCTCCTTGCTTCATAAGGACATGTTAGCTCTCTTGACCAAGGGAGCTATAGAGAAGGTGTTTGCATCAGAAGTAGGTTGTGGTTGCTATTCCTGCTACTTTCTGGTGGCCAAAAAGGACAGAGGACTTTGTCCTATTCTAGACCTATTCCTTCTCAATCCTTTCTTGATAAAGGAGAAATTCAAAATGCTCATGCTCGCACAAGTCCTGCCTGCCCTGGACATGGAGACTGGATGGTATCGCTGGACTTGCAGAAGGCTTACTTTTAGATTCCCGTTCTGCCTGCCCACAGATGCTACTTGCGATTCACGGTAGGTCAAGAGCACTTTCAGTTTGCCGTGCTCACCTTCAGTCTTCCCAGCACTCCTCGGTTGTTCATGAAAATAATGGCAGTGGTTTGCAGCTCAAGCAGGATCACCCCAGGCAGTCGTCTCCCACCTCCAGACTTCTGCAAGCCTTCTGCACTCGCTGGGATTCACTATCAACATGCCAAAGTCACACCTGACTGCCTCTCAGATGCTCCCTTTCATTGGAGCTGTTCTGGACAACATGCAGGTTCGGCCCTATCCTCCCAAACAGCGAGTCCGGGATATTCGTGCTATAATACTGATGTTTCAACTTCTATTCTGGATTTCGGTGGGACGAACTCTGAAGTTGTTGGGCTTCATGGCATCCTGCATCCTTCTTGTGCCATATGCCTGCTGGCATATTAGTGCTATGCAGTAGGACCCGAAGTTCAAGTGGGCCCCGTAATCTGGGAAATCTCTCTGACGTGGGCCCCATCTCAGAGTGAACCACTAACGATCTGCAATGGTTACCACCAAACTGTGATCGTGTCACTCGTAGACCCCTCTATCTTCCCCAACCAGAGCTCACTGTGGTGACAGATGCATCACTTTTGGGCTCGAGCGACCATCTGCGCGAAGTGGAGATTAAACGATCTACATCAACCTGTTGGAACTCCGAGCGATCCAACTGACATTGAAGGCCTTTCTTCCTTCAATGAAGGGAATGCTGGTTCAAGTGTCCACGGACAACACCACCACCATGTGGTATTGCTACAAACAGGGCGGGATGGGGTAGTGGACTCTTTGTCAAGAGGTTCTGCGCCTCTGGACATGGCTGGAACCTCAGGGCATAGCCTTGGTTCAACACCTGGCAGGCTCTCTCAACACCAGAGCAAACATATTCAGCCGTCGATGCCTAGCTTATCATGAATGGCGTCTACATCCAGAGGGGGCGCAAGGTCTCTTCCAAGAAGGAGGAGAGCCTCATTCTCTCAAAATTGCAGAGAAGACAGGGCAGGCCTCTAGGGAGCTGCAGAACCACCGCCTGTTTTGCTAAGGCTCTGGAAGTCTGTTGGTCGATAAGAGCAGCAGAACTGGTTAGTTTAATTGGGGTGCTTGCAAATGCAGGGGAGGGACTCCTTCACTCCAAGGGAGATTTCGTCAGATGTCCTTGATGCCCACATGCCTTCTAGAGAACCTGGGTGATGCACAGACGAGGCAGAAGACTTGAAGAACAGCGAGACCAGGAGCAGCAGGAGTCTTCCTTGATGCGGTCACGATTACAGTCGAAGTCTAAGTATCCAGATGGACAAAGAGTGTCTTGGTTTCGGGGTGGAGTCTTGTTCCACAACAAATATGGGGCAGCCCTTAAGTACCCAAGGGAAAGGGTTGGAATGATTCGGGGGTCCCTCCCAGAGGAGGGGCTTGACAGAAAGGAGGATACTCCCCTGTTCTTTGCCCAGTTTCCAGCCTGAGCGGGAACCAAGTGTTTCTGAACTGGCTCAAACTAGAGCTTGCAAGGAGGGTACCAAACATGTCCTTCAATGCAGTCTGGTGGCGCTGCAAGGCGCCCCCACTCCAGCCCAATACACTAAGTCCTGTCTGGGAGGTGGTAACACCTCCCTGTGACAGGAAACCTATTGTTCTGCCTTTCCCTACTCAAGCACAGCTCAGCAGCAGGAGGGCAGAATTGTGTCTCTGGTCGGCAGCAGCATTAGCTTTCTGGCAGACCCTGTAAGGCTGTTACCAGGAGTGGAGAGGGTCCCCTAAGGAGCCACCCAGTACATAGGAATCCTACTTCTAGCACCGGAATTGGTGTTGGGGTATGATTCCAACAGGTTTTATACCAAACATGACCAGGTTCGATGCAGCCATTATATAGTTAGACCTCTCATAATTCCTTTTGTCCACTATGTCTTAAAATGGAGAACCGCACTTAAAAGCCTGGAGAATTGACTTCAGGGTCTGTAAGGGAGTCCTGCTCCTGCAGGGGCACCCTCACACTTATAGCCAAGCACCCTGCCCTCAGGACTGAAGGGCCTATCCGAGGGGTGACTTACAGGTTTTAAGTGCATTGACCTCAGATATAAGGAAAATGATATCTGTTGTGAGGGGTGTAAGCACCATCTCACACAAGCTGCAATAGCAGGCTTGTAGTCAGAGTATAACTGGACTCCCATAGGTGGCACAATACATGCTGCAGCCCATGGGAGGCCCCTGGTGTACCTATGTCCTGGGTAAATCAGTACCATATATTTGAGACTTACAACTATATACCAGTAGCCAATTATAGATGTACCAAATTATTTACCAGAGCCAATTTAGGGGAGAGAGCACAGGTTCTGGGGTCCTGATTAGCAGCATCCCAGCAGACTACAGTCAAAACACACTGATACCAGGCAAAAAGTGGGCGTAATCATGAAAGCAGATCCAACTTCCCTATAATATTTAACTGGCATCTCTTCTGGATGGGCAGCGAGTGGAGGTCTCTCAAGGTAGTTGTAGTAGAATTTATTCGATCAATAGCATAATCATAAACATATAAATATATCACAGTACATACAAATTTCATATTAAAACAAAGAATGAGTTAAAAAGTAAACATCGACTTCATACTCCCTTGCATACATATTTTAAGTTGGAACACGGAGAATAAGTTAAAAAGTAAACATTGACTTCATACTCCTTTACGTCATTCTAAATAGAAAATGGAATTAAAATCTTGATAAGTACTTTAAAATACTCAAGCTTTAAAATTAGATGAAAAAAGAGAAAAAACACCAGTGCTGTCAAGTTAAATCTGAATCATCGATTGATACTACAGTCCTTCAGTGAGGCCTTGGTACTTGCTTACCCAGTGATACCCAAACTCTTACATCAAGGACTTATTCCAGATCTAGACCTCTTCACCAGGCATAGAGCAAGTATCTTGATAATGTAAAAACAAGCCACCTTGTTGTGTTTGATCTAAAAATACGTAAGGCATCTGTGGGGTGTGAGAAAGACAGCACTCGGCAGGTCGGAATAATCCAAGTTTTCCTCAAATTGGTATAAAACGGGCGGAGGAATATAAAGTGCTCTAGTGTATCAGGACTAGCGCTACACAAGGGGCACAGTGAAATTAGTCATTTTCGTCCAACTGCTTTTCAGAGCATTCAGTGGGAGAACCCCAGTTCTAAACTGTATGTAAAGTGCACGTGCCTGAGGGGGTTCAACATCATCCATGTAGGGATCAAACTTAAAGCAACTTTTATTATCTAAATAACGAATTTTTAAAGTGCTAAGTGTCCTAACTTCAGTGCAAGATAAATCGATAAATTCCCAATACCTTTTTTAAGCTGGGAACCCATTCTTTTAGTATTAGACTGCGGGTTATCCCACAAAAACCCCAATCCCAATTTGTAGAACCATTGCCTTACTTTTTTGAACCAGACCAGTCGCCCTGTTTGCCTTTGGAGCGTTAATAATTCCTCCACTACCTGGAATTTGGGTGTTATTGGTTCAAAGTCTTATCCAGAACATAAGCATCTTTAAAACAGCTGAATGGATAATAGACCTTAGACCGAGATCCAGGTGAAGTGGTAATAGTGGTGTGTTCTTCGAGAGGTTTAAAACTGCTCGTAGAAATGTATTTTCTGCTATTTCTAACTGGTTCTGGTGCTCCAGCTCCCACAATTCGGCCCCATATAAGGCTGCGCCCTGCCCTTTACCCCGATGTATTTCTAAAATTGGTGATATTGGACGGAAAGGAGATCTTTTGGCTTTGTTTGCTATTGCACAATCTGCGTGTTGCAGTGAAAGCACACTCTTCTGGATTTGGGGGACCCATGTCAAATTCTCACTAATTCTGACTCCCAAATAGTCAAAGTCCTTGACCTGCTCTAGGTATTGTGCATCTAGCCTCAATTTCCCCTTAGCTGACTTATATGGATTAAAGACCGTGAACTTAGTTTTTGAGCAGTTGATTCTAGACCCCGTTCTTTACAAGCGGTTGCAAACTTGGTTAAATCTTTCTGAATGCCCATTGGGGTTTTTGAGATGAGCAGGGTATCGTCTGCAAAATAAGACCGGATTTGCTTGCCAGCTAGTTTTGGTGGGTATCCTCCACAATCATAAAGATCTTTAATAAGCCCATTCATTTACAGTGTGAATGATGTTGACGCTAAGACACAACCCTGGCACATCCCCTTTGGGACAGGAATATTATTAGTTAGGCTACCATCTGAGTTCCACCTAACTTTAGCGTAGTTAATAAAGTACAAACGTACCAAGATTCAGGGCAAACCACCAGGACGTCCAAGCTCCCTAAGGGCAACCCAGAGCCTAGTACGGTCTGTGGAATCAAATGCCGTTTTAAGGTCAACAAATACGACATACAGATGGCCCTTCATAATGGTCACCTCCTTCCAAATAAGCAACAGGAACCGAAACACCTGGTCTCGGGTACTTATAGAGGCTCTAAAGTCAGCCTGCAGGTGAGAGAGTATACAGTAATCCTCTATCCAGCACTGAAGAGTGTTAAAATCATTTTACTGAATACTTTCTGTGATACATCTATAAGACTAATAGGCCTGTAGTTTGACCGGTCTCCCTTATCTCCTTTTTTAAATATGGGTATTATTTCGGTACCCTTCCATGACACGGGATATCCCCACCTCGTGTAATGGCAGTGAAAACTATATGGAGCAAAGGACCCCATATGTTCGGCTCAGATCGATACAGATCACCCGGTAGTCTATTGAACCCTGGTGCTTTTCCAGACTGCAATGAATTAATTGCGTTCATAATTTTCTCTAGGGAGAAGTTTACTTCTTCTACTGAAGACTATGTTGCTGTCCCTGCCTGTCTCTACTGCCTCACCCTCCAGCTCGGGGACCTTCCCTGAGTAAAGTCTTTGAAAGTATTTTTCCCAAACTTAGGGTTGTAGATAAAAATCAGTTTCACTAACTGGCTGATTTGCCCCTTTAGAGAGTAGGTGCCAGAATAGCTGATTATCCTTCGATCTAGACGCCTCCACTAATGTGTGCCAGTTTTCTGCCTCCCAGGCCCTTTTTGCCTCACCTTGTACTCTCTTATAGGCTCTTCTTAAGTTTATTATATCAGTCCTTATTCCTTTCTTTACTGCTAAAGATAGATGAATTCTTGTGTGCCTACAATCCTCATTGTACCATGGGGCAGCGATGTGAGTTACTATATTTGGGCTACACTGTTTACTAAAAAAAGCCTTAATGCTGTTCAAAAAGTGTTGGAAAATAGACATAATGTTTTCATTGTTTAAATCTGGGTTACCCAATACATTTAGAGTCTGCACCACCTCTTTATAAGTGTTCGGTAGCAGCTTCTCGTCCGCAATAGCCTGAGGCCATTTTATCCTCCTATTATTATTGGTTGTAATAACAGGGGCCATCACTAGGTTTGTTTGGGACTGCGGATTGATAATACCAGATAGCTTCAGAAGCAATGCATTGTGATCACTGTCCTCTCTATCTAAAATAACCCTGTCTTTAATTTGTAGCCAAAGGTCAAGGTCTACCATAATAAAATCAATCCTGTTCTTGACACTACCCCTTTTAAACATAAATTTGGCTTCAGCATCTGAGAGTGTCCGCCCATTACAAGCGCGAAGCCCATAAGCAAGGGTAAATGACAGGACTTGCTGTCCGGCTTAGTACTTCTTTTCAGGGCCGGTATCTGAAGCCTTTTTATTCCTCTGGCTTGTTCTTCCTCCAGCACTAGTTCTTGCACGTAATCTATGGGTTTGTAGGTCATGTTGAAATCACCGGCTACAATGAGATGGTATTCTTTGCATAAATTATCAAGGAAATTGGTTAGCGTTGATATGGTATCAGAGTCCTTATGGAGACTGCTAAACCGATTATATAGGTTAATTATCCTCACATAAAAATTCCCTTTCAGTGATATTAAATCTATACCAAGAATCTCCTGTGATTGTATATTTAGCCGCTTAATTTTGCAACCCAAGGTTGTCTTAACCCGAATTAACAGACCTCCAGCAGGTCTACCCGCTGTTGAGTGTCTAGCTTCAATCCTGAATGTGGTGTACCCCACCCTGCAGTGCTGCTCGGTGGCCCAAGTCTCTTGAAGCAGGCATATGACTGCTGTCCACTGGCTTACCCCACTCCGGGTTATTTATTTTAAACTTTATCCCCGCAATATTCCATGAGATGATATTTACTTGCTGGCCCTCATCAATGCTTTCTTATGATTGGGGTCCTTCTATTGTATTTACTCCCTCACATCCTCTGGAAGATACATGATAGCGAGTAGGGGTAACTAGATTTCCAATCTCTATTTCTCTCCGGTTGCTTTTAATAGTATCCCACCTTGGTTGGCTAGACAAAGCCACATCATGGGGCAACATAGTATTATTGCTGTCCAACTTTAGTCAGTCAGGGTTATCCAACTCCGAGAGAGCTTGGTATCTATTACTAGTTACAAGGGAGAATAGAATTGTTCGTTATGTACATGGGAGAAGGCTGTGTGCGGATTCGTTCTACTGGCCGGACCATTGGGCTTGAGATGCCTGTAGAAAAAGCACAATGGCATAATCCCAATCCTTTGGTCAAGACCCCGCCCTGTTTGCCACGTAAGGGCAACAGGTCTCCCAGAGGCCGAAATGATACAACAAAGAAAGTTATAACCAAGAGAATAGGCCCAGCCCAGCCTCTTCCGGACTGCGACAAGCGTCCTGTGCTGCGGGAGCCCTGAGGACTTTACAAGCGGCTCCTGGCGCTTTCCGATGACGTTGGCTGTATGGGCTGGGACTCGTAGTCCGGTCCCTCCTCTACAGGTGAGGTGCGAGGCACGAGTGGCAGGCAGAGAAAACCGCTCCCGCGCTGCGGGAGCCCTGAGGACTTTTCAAGCTCCTCCTGGCGCGTTCCGATGACATTGGCATATGGGCTGGGATTCATAGTCCGGTCCCCCCGCTGCAGGTGAGGTGCGGGGCACGAGCGGAAGGCAGCAGGCAGAGAAAACAGCTCCCCAGATGTAGGGGGTAGAGGGGGGTGATGTGAGTTCGTTTGGGAAGGTCCAGGATGAGGCTGGCTACAGCATTCTGTATGGTCTGGAGTCTTCTGAGGAGCTGGGTGGAGATGCCGGTGTCGAAGGCGTTGCCATAGTCGAGGTGGCTGGTGACGCTGGCCTGAGTGACTGTCTTCCTGGTGTTGGTTGGGATCCATCTGAAGATTCTGCTGATCATGCGTAGCAGGAGGAGGTGACTGCATTAACTTGATGTTTTATGGTCAGTTGACTGTCGAGGATGATGGCGAGGTTGCGTGCGTGCGTGGTCGGTCGGTGTGGGTCAGAGTTCTGCAGGCCACCAGCTGTGGTCCCATGCAGAGGTGTTCTTCCCGAAGCTCAATACTTCGGTTTTGTTGGAATTGAGTTTGAGGCAGTTGTCTCGAATTGATTTGGCTACGTTGGTCATGGCATTTCGGAATTTGGATTTGGCGTTGGAGGGGTCCTCGGTGAGTGAGAGGATCAGTTGTGTGTCATCTGCGTATGAGATTATGTGGAGTATGTGGGATCTGATGACTTCTGCGAGGGGGGTCATGTAGATGTTGAACAGGGTTGGGCGGAGGGACATTCTTTGTGGTACGCTGCTATTGATGTCTACAGGTGCACTCTATGTGCGTCCTGTACAGAATGAGGCGATCCACTTGAGGGCGTCTTGCTTTCCAAACTCTGTGTCGCGACACTTTACTGTGTCGGCTACCATGTGTGGCTGTGTCGCGGGATGGGGACGAGACGCCGTCTATTCATCATGCAGGATGGTACTGCGCATGCTGGTGACGCAGTACCTGTTCCTGCAGAAGGCGGGAAAGGAGGAGCATTTCGCTGCAGTTCTCCCTTCCGCATGTAGCTGTGTCTGAAGTATAAAAAGCACTGCTCACACTCGCGTTTATTTTTTTTGTACGTTTTCCTCCATTTATTTCCAATATTTTAGTCAAACTTGACATGAAATTTAAAGGTCATTGATTCTGCTGTTTTTCACGCAGCAGTATTTCATGCTCGAAAAGCAATGTATCCTCTGGTGCCATTTGTCAATAATGAAAGTGGTGCGTTGCATGTTTTATATCAAATGCCATTAGAAATGGGGTAAGTGAGAACAAATGCACGGCCTAATATCGGGCATTGCCGCTGCTCCAGACCTAATGGCTCATTAATGTGCAATTTATTATTCAAGGAACTAAGAAAGCACTGGGTAAAGTAGCCTTTTTCAATAGTTCTGCAGTTCTTTCCTCCTGCTCATGCCTCACTAGACAACCACTCTGCACATAAAAAACCACTACCAGTCCAAACATGCCTCGCTGTTCATCAGCATTTCCGCTATCTAAATGCGCATTGACAACAGAGTCCTGCAGTCCTACGTGGGCAACAAATGTGGAGATCAGATTCACACCAACCAAATTTAATTCAAGGGAAACACGTAACCTGAACAAAGAATACAGCAAAACAAGGCATATTTCTATTTCACAGTGCCAAGTGCTTCTCCACAAGTTATATTTTCAATTGTCTATTAACATTTTACTTGGTAGAAAACCTATGAAATTTTCAAGGCTTTTTTGGCAACGGAAAACATTTTCTACAAGCATAAACAAAACCGAGAACGCATTCACCACTCAGTCTGTTAATGATAGTTATTTGTTAAAAGTAAGGTAGATTATTTATTAATATGAAGCATTTTGAAGTGGCAGTTTATGAGTGGAGAGCCTTGACTTAATTATTAGACTGAATTACCGTGTCGCGAAATGATGCATGTCTAAAAAGTGTATCACCAACATGAAAAGTTTGGAAAGCACTGGTATAGAGTCTGTTGATGAGGATGTTGTAAGAGAGGGCATTGTGGGAGACAATGTCGAACGCCACGAAAAGGTAGAGGACAATCGGGCCACTGTTTCTCCATGGTAGAGGAGTGTTCTGATGTCATCTGTGGCAGCGATCAGCGCGGTGTCAGTGCTGTGGTTGGCATGGAATCCTGATTGATGCGTTCCGTAGGTGGTTTTGTTTCAGGAATTCAGTGAGCTGCTTGTTGATGGGTTTCTCAAATACTTTGGCCGGGTAGGGTAGTAGGGAGGTTGGACGATAATGTTTGAAATCGCTGGGGTCAGCGGAGGCTTTCTTTAGGAGGGCTCTGACGTCTGCATGTTTCCATCTGTCTGGGAAGGTTGCTGGTGAGTTGTTTTCTGTTTGAGCTTGTTGCAAGGTTGTAGAGGTGGTGGGGGCAGGGGTCAGTGGCCGCCCCGGAGTGGATGTAAGACATGATGCCTGAAGCAGTCAGTGTGGTGAGCAGAGACCAGGTGGTAATGTTTTTGGCTGAGGTTTGCTGGTTGGTTGAGATCGTTGGTGTTGAGTGTGGCGGGTTTGAGGTTTAAATTGTTGGGTATCTTGCAGTGGAAGTAGTCTGAAAGGGTTTTGCTGAGTTCATGGGAGGGGTGGATGGTGTTCTGTATGGCTGTTGGGTTGGATAATTGTATGTCTATTTTGAAGAGTTCCTTTGTGTGGATGGCCACAGAGTCGATGCAGGTGGTGATGGCTGCTTTATTAGCTTCTTTAAAGTGCTGGTGATAGTTGCTGAGGCTTGCTTTGTGAGCTGCTTGTTTGCAGGGCTTTTGGTGGCGCGCTATCGTTTCTCAAGTTGGTGGCAGTTGTGATCGGTGGTCCTGATTTCTGGGGTGTACCAGCTGGCTTGTTTGGAGGTCTTGTAGGTTTCAGTGGGACGACTGTTGGTACGGTCAGTAATCTAGGCAGCTAAGTTATGGACGGCCTGGTCGGGTCTGTTGAGGCCTCGAGTTACGAGGTGGTCAGGGCCTGTGACCACTGAGTTTCAGTGACCTTGCTCCAACTGCTTTAAGAGGAGAACTGACACCTGGTGATGATGTGCTGGGTGTCGGGTATGATGAAGTGTACGATGGTGTGGTCAGTCTAGGTGAGTTTTGAGGTGTAGCTGTATTTGATTTTGTTGCAGGAGGTGAAAATGGTGTTGAGGGTGTGTCTGGCTTTGTGTGTGGATTTGGTGACCAGTTGGGTGAGGACGATGTTGTTCAGGTACCCCGGAGGGCGTTGGAGTTGGGGTTTTCGGTGTGAAAGTTGAGGTCGTAGAGTTGGACGTAGTGGTGAAAGTCGATTGCTGGGGGTAACGATAAAGTTGGGGATGGTGTCGAAGAATGCTCCTCAGGGTTCTATGTACTCTGCAAGTGCGCCTTTTGGCGCACTGCTGGTTGGGGGATGAAGTCCCCATTGCTCTAGAGTGTCCTTAGCGACCAACAAGCCCTCCTGTTAGCTCCAGTAAGTTCCCACACTTCGGAATTGTTGAGAAGTCTTTAGAGGCCACGTGTCCTTTTTCCACCATTCTCCAAAAGCGCCTTCTGATGTACTGCTGGTTGGGGGATGAAGTCCTCTTGGATGCTAAGGGTTCTTGGGGGCCCAAAAGCCCTCCTGTTACCTCCAATAAGTCAGATACAGCAGGATTCCTGAAAGCTGGTCAGAACCCGCCCCCTTTCTCCACCACTTTCCAAACGTAACTACTACTCAAAAAAACATAGAAACTCACTTAAAAAAACAAAGATTACAGGGGCATTATAGTTAGGAATCAAATGTTGTAAACCTTAGAAATTCACTGAAAAAATCAAGGGTTACAGTGTTATACTTAGCAAATAGAATTGAACAAACCTTAGAAATTCACTGAAAAAACCAATGTTACAGGAACTTTATAATTGGGCTCAGATTTCACTCTTACAAAATCTGTGAAATTCGGCAGTTATAGTTACCTGAGCTAACTATAAGTTACACCCCTGCATTGCACCGCTTATGACCTCACATATTACATCACTCATGACATGGTCAGTGATTTCACTAGTGACATCACTGATGACATCATCCACAGGACCACTCACAAACCTATTCACACCCCCATACAACCTACACCTGCACAACCACTCAAATACCCATTCACAGACCTATACTAGTACTCACACACCCATTCACTCTTCCTTAGACCCACTCACTCGTACAGTCATTCACACAACCATTCACTCACCCATTCAGCCACTTATACAACCAGTCACTCACCCATACAGCCAATCACATAACCACACGCTCACCCATACAGCTACTCACACCCACTTATTTACCTACAAAGTCACTCACACACACACTCAGCCTCTCAACACACCCGCACAATCACTTACATACCCATTCACACATCCATAAAAGCATTCGCACATCTGCGTACTCACCCATACAGCCATTAACACTCACTCTCCAATACAGCCACTTACACACCCACTCAGTCATTCACCTATACAGCCACTTACACACCAATTTGCTCACTCTTACAGCGATTCAGACACCCACTCAGTCACCCTTTGTAGGAAGGTAGTATCCTTCTAGCATGGGTACCCCCACTTTTTTCCTACTGTCAGTGTGTTTGTGACTAGTCGGAATGTGATCCTGCTAACCGGGGTCCCAGTCACTGTGCTTCTTCCCTAAATTTAAATATGGAAAGTACTTCAGTACCTCCACAATTGGCTACTGGTATACCCCTATAAACCCTTAGTGTATGGTACTGGGGTACCCATGGTATAGGTACACCAAGGGTCTCCCATGGGCTGCAGCTTGTATTGTGCCACCCATGAGAGACCACTCAAACTGTGACTACAGGCCTGCCTGTGTAAACTGATAATAGCACCACTTACGACAAATATACGTTTTCTTATACCTGAGGTCACTACGCTTAAAACCTATGTCACCCCTAAGGCAGGCATTTCAATCTTAATGGCAGGGTGCTAGGTAATAGGTGTGCAGGTGCCCCTGCATGAGTGGGACACCTCCAAAAATGCATGAGTCAGGCTCTGTAAGTGCGGCCAGCCATTTTGATACATATAGTGCCCATCCGTCATTGCGCGATGTGGCTAACTATATAGTGGCTGTGCCGAACCTGGGCATGTTTGGTGTCAAACATGTTGGAATCATAGCTCCAACTCTATTACCAATGCCACCTCCCAGACAGGACGTAGTGAATTGGGCTGGGGGTGCTTGCCAGAGTCACCAGACTGCTTTGAAGGGCACATTTGGTCCCCTCCTTGCATATTCCGGTTTGAGCTAGTTAAAGGATCCCTCGGCAAAAGACATGGGAGTATCCTCCCCTCTATCCAGCCCCTCCTCTGGGAGGGACCCTTGAGTCGTCCTAACTCCTTTCCTAGGATATTTAAGGGCTTACCTGTAGGTGGGTCCTCGTATTTGTCGTGGGACTAGACTCCAGCCTGAAACCATGTCACTCTTCGACCCTCTGAACACTTGAACTTTGCTTTCCTTGATAAAGTCTCTGTTTCGAAGCCTGGAACTGAGACTGCATCACGCAAGACTCCTGCTGCTCCTGGTATCGCTGTTCTGCAAGTCTTCTTCGTCATCTGTGTCTGTGCTTCTTGCAGGATTTTCAGCAGACCTGTGGGTATCAAGGACACCCGAAGTAATCTCCCTTGGAGTGAAGGAGTCACTCTCCTGCATGTGCAGGCACTGCAACGAAGCTGACGGGTCTGCTGCTCCAGACATCTCACGGACTTCGAAAGGCTCAGCAACACAGGTGGGGGCTCTCCGACTCCCTCGAGGCCTGACCTGTCCTCTCGACAATTGTGAGGCCATTATCCCTCATTGGAACAGCTGGGACCGGAACCCTGTTCACCACTTCGACTTGTCGTTGCCAAGGCTTGTTGACTCTGCACTCCAGAGATCTTCAGGCTACAAGAAGCTCCAGCCTCCAGCATCTCTTTTTGCCAAGATCAGCGTCCTCACCGCATCCTCTGCACCGTGGGCGTTCATCTTTGGTGAGCTGCACAAGGTCCTCTCCAACTCCTGTGCCTTCAGCCTGTGGGTCCTCTTGAGGGTCTTCTCCTCCTTCAGTGGGCTCTCCTGCTTGCTCGGGAGCTGCTCTGACCACTGAGATGTTGGTGAGTACATTTGGACCTTGCTGGTCCCAACGTTGCTCCTTCTTTGTTTTTCACACCAATTGCGGCTACCAAGGCTTGTTGGTGCTCCCGCCGGACACCGACCTTCTAGTCACCGACATATGATTTGGAACTGCTCGTGCACTTCCTCAGCGTCGCCTGGTCCTCACAACTGCAGTGACATGGTCACCGTTGACTCTTCTGAACCTCCTGGCATCGGTGGGCATTGTGTCTTCTTACCTCCTGATCACGTCCGAGTGGCATAGACTCTGTCCTCTCTGCTTGAGGTCTTTTACTTCAGGAATCCACCCTTGGATTCCACGGGATTCCTTCCTGATCTTCTCCAGAGGCATTTTCTTCTAAGTATTCCATTGTCGTCTCTTCACCCGTATGCACCTGGCTTCCCTGGTGTAGGTAACCTGGTTCCCGGGGCATCCACGGGTGGGGTGGCTTTCCAACCTTCCATCCTCCAAGGCAATTCTTCTGGATCCTCTGGGAAGGCTCCTTCAAAACTGCAACCGCCACTTCTCCATTCATTTCCATTGGTCACGCGGCTGTGTTTCCACTCTGCACACAAACTGCATTGGGTTCCTGGGCACTTACCTTGGGTGGTTCCATGGGTCCCCAGCTCCTCTGGGTCTTCTGGGCCTAGTCCTGTCCTCCTTTGCAGTTTGCATTCCACTTTCTCAATATATGGTTTGGTCTCCCCCTGGAGACCACTCAATTTTGTGCTACTTACCTGATTGTTTATTATGTTGTTATCTCCGGGTCGGAGATGTACCAATGTGTTAGTGAGTGTTGTGTAATAAAATGTATTTTGAAACACCGTGTGGTTCTTTTTCATTTAACTTACACTAGTGATTAAACTGGTAAAACAAGCTGCTAAACACTCCTTCACTATAAGCCGAAAGGCTGCTCTCCCAGCTACTTAAATAAGTGTGCACCATATACTGAGCCAGCCTTCCAACAGCCGCTCTCCTTCGCCAGATAGGAGATCACCATTGAGACAGATTCCTGTGTGCTCACTGTCGGCATCACGATTGACCTCAAAAGGGCCAGATAGACATCCATCGACGTCGAAGCGTTCTATGATGAATGGTTCGCTGTTGAGGCGAAGGCCGACAGCCCTGCAGACTCAGATAAAGTAGACAACAAGGCCGCATTCCCCGACATCAAAGCTGACGATGATTAAGGCGCTGTCGACCAGCTCAGTGTCAATAAGATGGACGTCGAAGAATCCATCGAAGTCCCCAGAGGCAATGTCAATACATTTGGCGACACCCCACCAGTTGACGTCATCACTAGAGAAAGCAAGGCATCCGTAGACATCAAAGCACTCTCAGCAGGACAAATCTCGATCAACATCGAGAAGGAGATAGACGTCGAAAATATGGAGGTTGTGGACAGGGAGATTGACACCAAGAAGTTAGTCTTCCTCTGCAGACATCAGTATTTTGCATACATCCCTACAAAAGTCCATCAACCTTTCTCACAATGTTGCAGAGTGTATAAGGTGGGCGTGTTCCTCCTCGGAGCCCAGCTTTGGACTACTCTCAAACATATACTCTCCATCCAGGGGCTCTAAGCATACACCTTCCCCGAGGAGTACTCCTCCATGTATATTCTCTCCTAAGGCTTAATCTCCATTGCCTCCAGCAATATCCCCCCAAAGATTTCAATCTCCACAAAGGAGAAGATCATTGTCACCACAAACTCAAAGATCAAGATCTAGAACTCCCCACAGCAGGCACAATCCACTTCTCGAGGATCTCATGTCAGGCACAGATCTCCTTCATGGTCCGCCGCTACTTCCTAGTCTTCAGTGAGGGATTACTCACTACTCACCAACCTCATCCGACTCTCCTCTGGCAAGGATTTCATCTGTGTAGGACCTTGTTACATTTAATGATGTTTTAATCAGAAGGGCAACAAAACTTAACATTGCTATACCTGCACCGGACGTGTCGGCATCAGTCATATTTGAAACTCTTCATCACAGAGACATCTTCTGCCTATAGTACCAGGCTTGTTGAAACCACCATTACACACATTCCTCACTCCAACATCTGTAGGTACTCCACTACCATGTATTCTGAAGAGGGTGGTCAATCAAGTCATTAGTGCAGCTGCTAATCCCTCTGATTTTGCAGCCCATGGATACTCCCAGTGCATCTGCGCACAACGATCTTCCTGGTTACGCCTTACAGGTCTCAAGTCTGAGGCCCAACCCCATATTCTAAATTTGCCATATTCCGGCAACTCATAATTCGGCAAACCTGCAGATAACAAGATGGCATAGATGAAAACAGACCTGGACACACTCAAAGCAGTGGGCCTTGAGAAATGAAATTCCACTGCAGATTCTGTCCCTACGACTGCCGCTCCTATCAGCAGAGGGTTCAAAGCCCTCACTTGTCACTCACCAACAAGATCAAGGAAGGTCACATTACCATTCCCGCAGACCTGCTCGAGAAAAGGAGCTCCTCGTCCATCGTCTTCCACCACAAAAACACCAGCAAAGCAATGAGCACTCGCTTCCCCTTTCTCCGTGTCCCACTCTGGTGAAGGGGGGGGGGGGGGGGGGGGTGGTATTATTGCACATCTGAAGGAGTGTCTAAAATATTGTGCATAGTGTCTACTCCATCAGTTTCAAAACCACTCCTCCTGCCGTTCCACCAAGGAAAATAGCCTATCAACAGGTCTTGCTAAATAAGACTGCTCCAGAGAGAAGCCATTGAAGAAGTTCCAGACTCCCAAAAAGGGCTAGGCATTTACTCATGCTATTTTCTGGTTCAGAAAAAGGTTAAACTCTGTAGTATATACCCATTCCAGATGCATGACTTTTGAAAAAGTGTATCCGGAAGGGAAAGTTCAGGATGCTTGCTCTTCACCAGTTCTTTCCCCAGCTCTACCAAGGGGGCTGGATATGCACAGTCGATCTTCAGGATGCCTAATTCTACATTCCCATCATCAAGAAGCACCAAAAGTTCCTACGCTTCAAAGTGGCATCCACGCACTACCAATACAAGGTCCTGCCCTTCCGACTCAAGTCAGCACCTCACACATTCTCCAAGTTCACGGAGGTGGTAGACGCAGACCTGCGGAGGAAAAAAATCTTAGTCTACCCATATTTAGATGACTGACATCAAAAGTTCTTCTCTTCTCACTCAGGATTATCTGCAGATCTGCATACAAGCTTTGCAACAGCTAGGCCTACAAGTCAAACAAAAAAATCTATACTAATTCCTAAGCGAACAATACATTACCTGGGTGCAATCCTGGATACAAGAAATGCTAGACTATATGCTTTGTAGGCTAGATTATCCTCAATCAACGACAAATGTGTCATTCTCCTCCACACTCACTATGCATCTTCTGGGTTCCCTGGCATCTTGCATCTACATTGTTTCTTGCATCTACATTGTTCCCAATGCTAGGCTGCACATGCAACCTCTCTAGCAAACACTGTAAGATCAATGGTCTCGGTTATCGGGCCTCTAGGAAGACAGAGTGGTCCTCCACAAATAGCCAAGAAATTGTTCCAGTGGTGGATGAAGAGTAGTCATCTCACAATAGGAGTTCCTTTTTACCAGGAACTTTCCACACAGACGCTTTTTACGGGCACTTCCCTCCAGGGTTGGGGAGCCCACTTGGGTTCTCTACAAGTTCAAGGCCTGTGGTCGGACAAGGAGAAACTGTACCATATCAACATGCTGGAACTGAGGGCAGTACATCTCACACTCAAGTCCTTTTACGCCTCCATTCAGACACGCTCCCTCCTGGTACAGACACTGGGACCACAATGCACTATTTCAACAAGCAGGGAGGAACCTGGTCACGCCGCTAGTCTCTGGATGCACAAGCCATATGGAACTGATTACTTGCCAGAGACCTGACCATCTCAGCAATCCACCTACCAGGTGCACTAAACGTTCAAGCAGACTGAAGCTCATGACTGGATACTAAATGAAGAAGTCACTCAAGACATTTTTCAGCAATGGGGAACGCCACAAATAAACCTGTTTGCAGACTAAACTAACGCAAAATGCCACAACTTTGCATCCAGGTTCTCCCAACCAGGATCCAAAGGGAATGCACTTTTGATCAGCTGGTCAGAACTTTTCCATACACATTTCCTCCCATAACCCTGATCCCAATGGTCATCATCAAATTTTACAGAGCCAAGACCAGGATGATCCTGATCGCTCCAGGGTGGCCTCGCCACTGGTGGTATCCAGATCTTCTTCACCTACAGAAAGACTGCCTAGGAAGTTGCCTTGCAGACCAGATCTCCTCTCGAAGCTAGAAGGGAGGATCTTCCACCCCAACCTTCTGTCTCTGAGCTTGATGGCATGGCTCCTGAATTCTTGCAGTATGGACATTTTGGTCTTTCCCAAGACTGTGTGGTCATCTTGAAAGAGTCTAGAAGGCCTTCCACCAGGAAATCGAACACTTTCAAATAGAAGCATTTCTATTTATGGTGTGCGCAGGATGTTCATCAATCTATCCTAGGTCAAGCAAATGTAACCTTACCTTATTTGTTGCACACAGGGAAGTTTGGTCTGCAGTTTACATCCATAAAGGCACACCTTGCGGCCATACTGCCTACAGAAAGTCTTCCACACAGGGTTCTTTTTTTCAGATGCCTTTAGTCAAAGACTTCTTAAAAGGTTTGAAAAAGGTCTAACTTCCTGTTAGGTCCCTCATGCGAGCTTAATGTTGTCCTCTCAAATCTAAGGGGTCCCCCTTTTGAACCCATACACAAAGCTTCTTTACAACATTTTACTTAGAAGATCTCTTTCCTAGTTGCTATCACTTTAGCACGCAGAGTCAGCGACATCAGGCTCTTTGTGCTAAAGAACCTTATCTGGTTTTTCATGCAAATAGTGTGGTCATGAGAACACATCCTAGTTTTCTGCCAAAGGTCATCTCTGATTTCCATATCAATTTGACCACTACTCTTCCAATGTTTTTCCCCAACCCTTCCACACCACCAGAAATATCTTTACATTCTTTAGTTCTTAGGAGAGTTCTTAAGTTTTAATTCAACAGAATAAAGATCAGACTAATTGACCACTTGTTTATTAACTATGGTCTGATGCGCACTGGTTTAGCTTCTTCCAAACAGTCGATCTTTATGTGGATAGTCTCTTGCATACTTCTCGCTTTCCAGTTAGCCAATAAGCGCCTTCCTTTTAGACCATTGGGTCATTCTACAAGGGGTAAGGCAGCCACTGCTGCTGTACTCAGAAATTGGCCCATCGCAGAGATTTGTAAGGTGCAACATAGCATTCGATACATACATTTTCTCACCACTATTGTCTAAACTCTCAGGCAGATGCTCAAGTAGGGAAGGCGTCACAAAGAAACCTTTTTGGATGATTCTCTTCTTCGCTGCTAGTAATTGTCTTGCATTGGTCTGCAGGGGGTTGGGATGGGCTAGCTATTCTATTTAGTGCGTATGACTATTGATGAGTATTCCCTGAAATAGAAAGATAAGTTTCCTGTAATCCTAGTTCTCTTCCAGGGGAATGCTCAACAAAGTCATAAGCAGCCCTCCATCGTCCCGAATGAATACTTAACACAGCAGCTGTGATATAGGTTATTCACTGAATATTTCTTGTCACTGTAAAAAAGGGGCATGATGGGATTAAGGAGGTCTTAAAGTCACGGTGACAGTTTTTCTCTGTTGTGGTTTTCAGTGCAGCAGCCTATTGGCTAACAATGCCTTCCATTCCTTTGCCTTTTTCTTTCAAATAAAGGCTATGTTTTATACTTTTAAGTTTCATTTTCTATGTCGCAGAAATGGTAAATGTGTATGGCTAATTTTAAATGAAAAACTCAATATAATTTGGACATTTTTAGGCTCAATTAGTCTCTATTTAGGCTGTGTGTGTGTATATATTTATACACACACACAAATATATGTATTTCTTTAGGCTGTGTGTGTGTGTGTGTGTGTGTGTGTGTGTGTATATATGTATATATATATATATATATCTCCACAATACTTCGCCGCCACAATTTCCTGAAAGGACGAAGGCAGACCCAGGTATCGGTGCATTAAGATTTTATTGACAGATACCCTGCACCACCGCCATTACATGTTTCAGCCTCGCAGAGGCCTTGATCACATGATACGGCAATGGAGAGTTTTTTCAGCTATTTAAAGTGCTAGGGCTCAAAACACGTGATAACACATTCATAGGTAATCATAGACATAGACAACCAATTAAAGACATTGTTGTCAGCATAATAATGCATTACAGTACTGTGATGAGTATCATAATGCAAATAACGCAAAAATCAATAAATATTTATACATAATTAAATATTTAAAGAACTATAGCATAAATAAAATATGATATAAATGCTAAAAACAGAGCTAAAAATTCATATAAAACCAATATAAATGACCTAAAAATTAGCAGCAAAATTGCGATGCTAATCTTTCCGCCAAAATTAAAATTGGTCACTATATGAAGCTCTCTTGCACGTAACTAAAATCAATATAAAATACCGATTCATATTAGTTACAGCAAAATGGTTATGACAAAAATATTGCTTTGCAAAAATATACATGAACGTCCTGCCCAAATGGGCCATGAGATTTTACCTATGAAAAAAGTGCATTGTGCTAGTGCATAAACTACAAGTGCTTACACTATCCCAAGTCACAGCCGTGATTGGATGTGCAATACTAAAAAAGAGAATAAATCCTAAAAGAATATTATGTTAAAAAGAGGATATCTATATATATGTAGGTTTTAGGGTACTTTAAAAAAAAAAGTTTTAAACATATGTATACATTATAATAATATTAATCCACATTTGTAAAGCGTGAACAATCACCCGTAAGGGTCTCTAGGCGCTGGGGGCCGTCGGGAAGATTAAGCAAGCTATTGTCCAGAGTCACATGGTGCTGGGCTAATCTGCCTCCCGCACCAGGGATCGAACCGTGATCCCCAGATTCCGGAGTCAGTCGCCCTGGCCGCGGCGCCACACCTCTTCCCATTGAATTTGATATGTGCTCTGGGGTCCCCGCGCGTGGGCGGGACTATTCAGTGCTTATGACTTTGATGAAGAACTTGGATTACAGGTAAGTAAATTATCCTTAATGCACATTTAACTATATATATATATATATATATATATATATATATATATTATATATTCAGTGAAAAAACCATAGGTTTCACACATGTTATAGTTAGCTGGACATTTTACTGATAAAAAACCAATGAAATTCCCCCGTTATAGTTAGTGCAGGCAACTATAACTCACGCGACCGCAATCCTCTGCTGATGCTAATACTGTATTTAGACACTTATTTGCCCATGTCTTCTTCCATTAAATTTTAGCTATACATATATTACAAATATTTTTTTTTCATAAAGACACATATGTCATCAGCAGAGGATTGCGGTCGCGTGAGTTATAGTTGCCTGCACTAACTATAACGGGGGAATTTCATTGGTTTTTTATCAGTAAAATGTCCAGCTAACTATAACATGTGTGAAACCTATGGTTTTTTCACTGAATTTGCAAGGTTTTTTAAATGCTAATTCCTAACTATAACGTGTGTGAAACCTATGGTTTTTTCAATGAATTTGTACGGTTTTTTAAATGCTAAGTTACTTTACGCCATTCGTGGTGTGCGCGCCCACTTAACGCAGTTCATTCCGTGCGCGCACAGTGAGCACGCGGTGCGCTTCGCGCACCGCGCTCCCACTTTACGCAGTTAGTGGCGTGCACGCACGGTGGGCACGCGGTGCGCTACGCGCACCGCGTGCCCACGTTACGCTGGATGGGCCATGTACGCACGATGCGCTTCGCGCACCGTGCGCATATGGAGGACATATTATGCGCTTCGTGGTGAAAGGTGAGCTTTGACATTTTATTTTTTGTAATGCTATTATGTATTAACCATGCACAAATGGTGCACGGGGTGGGGAGATTGTGGATAATTTTTTTTTTTTTTTGACCGTACGCGTACGGTAAGCGTAATCGGCAATTTTTCAGAAAAAATTAAAAATGAATTTTTGGCCTTGGGGGTTCATGGGGGACACAATCACAAAGGCTAAGTGTTTAGGACTTGTCAAACCGCTCTCTTTACATGTTTTTTCCCTTTGTTTTTACTCCCCCCCCCCCCCCCCCCCCCCCCCCTCAGAGTGCGAGAGAGAAAATGGCGGCCGCCGCTTCCTGGTTTCGAACGATTCGAATGTTTACTAAGATCTAACAGCCAATCAGAATCACGCTCGCGCACGGCACCGTACGCGTACGGTAAGCGCACGGTAAGCGCACCGTAAGCTGGCTCAGATATATATATTGATTTAAATGCTATTTTCTCAGAAACTACTGAACAGATTTACACCAGACCTACAAAAGGCACTTCCTTTATCTGAGGACTACCTCTCTGCCAAATTTCAAGTAACTCTGTTCAGCCGTTCGGGCTGTAGCTGTGTCTAAAGGTCCTATGGAAAAATGCATGGGGAAAACGCGTTTTGGGACCCCCCTTTTTTCTCAGCCCCCGCTTGATGAATCCCCCCGAGACTTTCAGGGAAGGAGCGGAGCGCCCCACCTATTTTGAAAATTTCGCGAGGATTCGTCGACCGGCGCAAAAGTTATTCCAAATAGAATGTTGCGGATTTCCTATGGAAACGTGGTCCTAACTATAACTACCTACTGGCGACCGCCAGTAGGTAATATATATATATATATATATATATATATATATATATATATCACTGAAAAAACCATAGGTTTCACACATGTTCTAGTTAGCTGGACATTTTACTGATAAAAAACCAATGAAATTCCCCCGTTATAGTTAGTGCAGGCAACTATAACTCACGCGACCGCAATCCTCTGCTGATGCTAATACTGTATTTAGACACTTATTTGCCCATGTCTTCTTCCATTAATTTTTAGCTATACATATATTACAAATATTTTTTTTTCATAAAGACACATATGTCATCAGCAGAAGATTGCGGTCGCGTGAGTTATAGTTGCCTGCACTAACTATAACGGGGGAATTTCATTGGTTTTTTATCAGTAAAATGTCCAGCTAACTATAACATGTGTGAAACCTATGGTTTTTTCAGTGAATTTGCAAGGTTTTTTAAATGCTAATTCCTAACTATAACGTGTGTGAAACCTATGGTTTTTTCAGTGAATTTGTACGGTTTTTTAAATGCTAAGTTACTTTACGCCATTCGTGGCGTTGCGCGCCCAGTTAACGCAGTTTGTTCCGTGCGCGCACGGTGCGCTTCGCGCACCGTGCGCGCACTTTACGCAGTTAGTGCCGTGCACACACGGTGGTCACGCGGTGCGCGTTATGCGGGATGGGCCATGTACGCACGATGCGCTTCGCGCACCGTGCGCACATGGGGGATATATTATGCGCATCTTTTTGAAATGTATTCTTTGTTAATTTTATTGTTGTTATATGCCATGCACAAATGGTGCCCTTTGGGCACCATTTGCACACGGGGTGGCACCGTGCGCACATGGGGGACATATTATGCGCATCTTTTTGAAATGTATTCTTTGTTAATTTGATATGTGTAATATGCCATGCACAAATGGTGCCCTTCGGGCACCATTTGCACACGGGGTGGGGAGAATGTGGCTAATTTTTTTTTTTATAATTTTTACCGTACGCGTACGGTAAGCGTAATCGGCGAATTTCCGAAAAAAAAAAATTTTTTTTTTTGGGCTTGAGGGTTGTTTGGGGACCCCTATATCAATGCTGGGTGGTTAGGATGTGACGAAACTGCCTCTTTAGCCATTTTTTGGCTTCGTTTTTGCTGCCCAACTCAGAGAGCGAGAGAGAAAATGGCGGCCGCCGCTTCCTGGTTTCGACCGATTCGAATGTTTACTAAGATCTAAGAGCCAATCAGAATCGCGCTCGCCACCGTACGCGTACGGTAAGCGCACCGTAAGCGCACCGTAAGCTGGCTCAGATATATATATTGATTTAAAGGCTATTTTCTCAGAATCTACTGAACAGATTTACACCAAACCTACAAAAGGCACTTCCTTGACCTGAGGACTAGCTCTCTGCCAAATTTCAAGTAATTCTGTTCAGCCGTTCGGGCTGTAGCTGTGTCTAAAGGTCCTATGGAAAAATGCATGGTAAAAACGCGTTTTGGGACCCCCCTTTTATCTCAGCCCCCGCTTGACGAATCCCCCCGAGACTTTCAGGGTAGGAGCGGAGCGTAGCGCCCCACCTATTTTGAAAAATTCGCGAGGATTCGTCGACCGGTGCCAAAGTTATTCAAAATAGAATGTTGCGGATTTCCTATGGAAACAGGGTCCTAACTATAACTACCTACTGGCGACCGCCAGTAGGTATATATATATATATATATATATATATATATATATATATATATATATATATATATATATAATTTAAGAAGAATAAACTGTAAATTCACTTTTAAGATACTCTACCCCCTGATTTGAGGGGGTGTAGGCATGCAAGTCTATACCTAGGTGTAAATCTCCACGCAGAATTGTGGAATAGCAAACGATTTGTAGAGTTACATCTAGGTGTAGTTGTAAATGTAGACATGTATATTTACTTTTGTGAATCAGCCCTGTGTGATAGTAGTGATTTACTTACGTATATTTATCATATCCATAAAATAAATATAATGTACCTTGCCCTTTATCCAAAAACGTTTTCAAACCTAGTGCTACTTTGTAATAATGTAAGTCTCTTTAAATTGTTTTACCCATTTGCTTGTTCAGAAAATCTGTTTAGCTCAAGAAACATTTTAAATTGTGTAATGCTTCTACCTATTTTTTACTTCTATTAATGTATCTCTATTCAAATTGTTTATCTCTATATACTCTTGAAAGCTTATTGGGACAAGTTTATACTTTACAAAATAAAGTGCTCTTAAAAACCCACCAAAAGGTAAAACAAGGAAGAGCTTTTGTGATCATGTAGATTGGTATTTCAGTTATTTCAAAATAATTTTCTGCAGCCCATCTTTAAAACAAGACTGTTCAACTGTGGTTGGATTGTGTTTAAAGCATGTTGAGTATGCATAGAATTAGCACTCACTAGAAACTCTTGCATCTTTTCTGCACAATTAACTGAAAAATGTTATATTTTAATTGCAGATGATTTTGACGATGCTTAGTATTGATGAAAAGTGTGAGGTTGAGGAGCTGTTCGATGTCCTCAATGAAAAGCAGGAAAAGAACATCCTTTTAGAAGATGTATCAAGCCTTTCAAGGAATTACAACCTTCAAATGTGAATGTTCAGCATGCATGCATTCTTGTAATGTTGTTTGGCTGTCGATATTGGTGGCAAATGAGACCAGGAAATTCATGTCACATATAAACATTTCCCCCGGAAGTGTTTTCTTGGCTTACAAGTGCTACCCAATGGAGTGGCATTTCCCAGGTACTTATGGATTGGAAGATGGGTCCGAGTTGTTACCCTTTAGTATTTCTTCTTTCCAAAATGGATGCAGGAAGAATCAATTACGGATAGTGCTGTAAAAAGATAATATTGAGAAATGTCCTGTTTTATATTTTATTGAAGGTTTCAGTTTCTACTAGGGTACATTACTGTTTTACACTTCACCACATGTTGCGTCCTTATTGCTCTATAATTAAGTTTGCTTATTTTAAGATTGGGTCCCCTGCTCCACTTTTCTAAAGTGACCCTTTCATCATCAACTTGCAATAACTACATAGGAAGTCGCTGAACTCAAGTTAAACATATTTACATTACGCTCCTAAATTCCTCCTAATGCTGGATTGTAGACAATGCATAACAGAAAAGTGCATGTTCAAAACTGCTGCTCTCAGAAGTTTTTGTTGGTTGTACATATGTTTTATTCTGTAAAGTTAATTCAGACAAAATATCAAATATATTATTTGGTAATATATGGATCTTTTTGGAATATAATGAATTATAAAGAGAACTGTTTACACACATTTACCGATAAAATATATATAATAAAAACTTTTCTTTCATACATTTGTTCTGCCACTGTTTCCAGTCTCCACTGGCTAACTTATTGCAAATTAACTCTAACCGCCGCTGATTTGTTTGCCCTTTCCCTTGCTTTTGAAACTGGCAGAGTATTATGTCATGCATTATCTATGTTTAATTTCTTTTTGTGTAATATACAGAGATGCTGAAGGTCAGCAGAGTTCCGGTACTCCAACTTATATTAAATCAATGTATATGTCAAAGAATAGTTGACTTTAATGATAAAACATTTCATAAATCCAATAAGTGTTTGTACACAGTGATAGCTTTTAATGTCCCAACACCACCTGGTTGATGCAGGAAAACTGTACATATCTTATCCCCTGTAAAAACATCATACAATGGTGGTTAAGATCTTCATGACAATCAGTCCCCACTACGACCTCCAGGTATTTAGAACCCTCGGATAGTGTTGCCAGTTGCTCTATGCCTGCCCCCATACTGGAGCCCCAGCTGCCTCTACCAATGGGAAACCTTATTGGATTAGCATCTGATCTTGCAAGAGAGGCCTGCCTCCTCCCACCAAGGTAACCTCAAAGGTGCACCCAGAGCCAGTACACAGTCTTGCACCTTTGAGACAAACAGCCCAGACAGTGCAAGAGACAGAAGCCAACTTGCTTACAGTTGGTTTTGATAGCTGTCTCGATCTCCCTTCTGGCGATTTCTGAACCTATATTATTAAAGTAGCCCACCCTACTGTCATACCCTTCTATTTTTTTTAATCATAGTCTGGTGTGAGACACCAACACATTTCTTGGAATCTGCCTATTATGCTTTTGTTTTTCCCAATCGACATTAGACATTGCTGCTCCCACTATATGCTTTCTTTGTTATGCCATGCTTGTTAATATCAGAATGACTGCTCCGTATGCATGTTCTTTTGTACTCAAAAAGTATATAATGAACCATGCCTCCATCTTGCCTGAAAAAATCTTAAAATTCTAAATATTGAATCACCAAAATTGCTGAGACTTTAATTCTGATAAAGACTGATTTTTCACCTTATGAATACCCTCAGGCACCAAACTGGGCCTGTAAAATATTCGATAGCAATTCTTCCCTTGGGTGCAAAGAGTTGACGTTGTATGGCTCTTCATCAGATCTGTCCTGCCTTGGATGTGACACCTGTGCCACTATATTTGTGCCACCTCCACACACTGATATAAGTTCCTTTCTGTAAGCGCCTTCCGACGCGAATCGAGAGCACTGTTGAATCCTGTCAACCTGACAGAATTTCTAATCCCTAAATGTTTCCAGTGTGCTAGTGATATGTCCCCTCAGAAGCTCACACGGTTCAAACGGAGCAGGGCTGCAACTGCCAAATGTAACAGATACCCACAAAGTCTCCATCTGGTGTCTCAGCTCCAAGCATCATGTGACTGCTGTGCAAAAATGAACCAAACAGCCATCTGCGACCACAAAGCCAACCTTGATGTTCTGGTATTTGAAAGGAAGTCAAAGAAGGTCCAGTGTCAGTCGAAGTTCAGAGTTCAGTTAATCTACAGCTGTGAGGCTGATCTCGCAACTGATCATCGTTGAAGTCACAAAGCTCAGGTAAGTCAAAGAAGTCCAAACAACACTATAAATCCAATCACTGCTCTCCTTCAACCTGCCACTCGCACAACATCCTCTAGTACCTCTAGGCCACAAAGTAATTCCCCAGGTTCTGCTTCAAGGTGCCCCGACTTCCGCGGGCTATCGGTGAAGCCACAACAGCTGAAAATGGCCCTATATAAAATCTGTGGTACTTCTTCAGATCCCTCTAGTGCGATTCTGGGCCTAACGGATCAGAGGCAGCCTCTAGTTAAGTTACCGCTGGTGGATTTGTCCCAGATTCAGACTGTGCAACTTAACCCAAGCTAGAGTCTTGATACCAGCTCCAATGCCAGAAGCAGAGCCAATATTTTTCTCGGATGTGGAATCTCTACCACAATTCCCTTTTGTAGTGTAGTTCTTATTTCCCTTATAGGCTCTGCGCATTGGAATAATATACACTATAGTTGTGGCATAGGACTGAGGTCAGTTATGCCTCTATCGAGTACATTAAACTTAATTACTTTGTATGCCAGCTAACTCAGAGGCCACTAGGAACTCCTTGAATAAACCAGAAGGGAGTAGTTTCTGGCAACCGCATAAACATGACAACTTTGTTTCTCTTTAGAATTGGAACCTGTCTCAGAATAGTGGAAACAACAGATAACAGTTTCACTCAGTCACTCAGTCAATCGTGCGTGCTTAGTTTCTTCAGAGTTACAAAGAAATAGATAGACGGGCGTTTCAATAAAAAGGATTTATTGAACAGTCTTGTTTCTCATGTAAAAGATATGAGCTGTTACAATCGCAAGACAGTATGCAAGATATAATACGTACAGCGTAAGCAGTAAGAAGAAAGAATACTGCACTAGCATTGTCGTCTAGCTATGACATATAGTAATATACACATACATAAATAACTTGCTGTATCGGGCTGTGCAGCCGAGCCGTGGTTTGCTATGGTAAGGGAAGGTATATTTATACCTGGAAAGTGCATCGGAATGTTAGCATTGACGTAAAGTCGGGCAGAGGAAGACCTCATGAATGAACCCCTAAGGAATAGTAGGTAATGCATAATAGATAAGTTCTTGGAGAAATCAATAATCCTAGCTAGGGAAAGTCCCAAAGGCTTAAGGGTCTGGTTTCTAAGAACTCGTTGTGATGTTGGGATGGACGGATGTAGGTGACCATGCCTGTATTTGGATAGCATGGCTAATGCCTGAATAAGGACTGGGATTCTATGCCTAAATAAGGGCAATGCGAATTGTGCCTATATAAGGACATGATTTAGGAAAACCTATTTACGGATATCTAAATCGAAACACAACACCCACTCCACTAACGAATGATCGATAGTACTAAATACTAAACATTAAAATGCTAAACATGGATAATTTGAGCACCACATGTTGCTAAAAACATTTGTAAAAGCATACGAAAAACCTTTTGCTGGACATGAAACCCAAAGGTGCTGTACATATTAAGCAATGTTTCATACTAAGCATATATTTACAGTGGAAGTTAAATAAATGAACAGAAACATATACTCATATAATGAAATGGTTCATAATTACAGAAGCAAAGCCATTTCATGTCATGTTACATAAATGAAACTGTTTGTGAATAAAAGGTGATAATGTGTCCATTGAAGTGTTCAAAGAAGTCTGTTCTCTATGAATAGTTCTACTTAACGCATATTACTTTTCCCTCTTCAACGTCTACATGAGCCCCCTCGCGGCCATCGTACGCAAACACAACCTCAGCATAATCTCCTACGCCGACGACACCCAACTGATCCTCTCCCTGACCAACGACCCCGCCGCCGCCAGATCCAACCTGCACGAAGGGATGAAAGAGGTAGCCGAGTGGATGACGACCAGCCGCCTGAAACTGAACTCGGACAAGACGGAGGTCCTCATCCTGGGCTCCTCACCCTCCGCCTGGGACGACTCCTGGTGGCCTCCCGCCCTGGGCACCGCACCCAAACCGACAGACCATGCACGCAACCTGGGCTTCCTCCTGGACTCCTCCCTCTCCATGACCAGGCAAGTCAACAACATCTCCTCGGCGTGCTTCAACATCCTACGCATGCTACGGAAGATCTTCTGGTGGATCCCCACCGAGACCAGGAAGACCGTCACCCAGGCCCTCGTCACCAGCCGACTGGACTACGGCAACGCCCTCTGCGCCGGTACCACCGCCAAGCTCCAGAAGAGACTCCAGCGGATCCAGAACGCCTCAGCCAGACTCATCCTCGACATCCCACGAACCAGCCACATCTCCGGACATCTGAGAGACCTTCACTGGCTCCCCGTCAACAAAAGAATCACCTTCCGCCTCCTCACCCACGCACACAAAGCCCTACACGACCAAGGCCCGAGCTACCTCAACAGCCGAGTCAACTTCCACGCTCCCAAACGCCACCTCCGATCAGCCAACCACGCCCTCGCCGCCGTCCCCCGCATCCGAAGAGCGACTACAGGAGGAAGGTCCTTCTCCTACCTGGCCGCCAAGACCTGGAACTCCCTCCCGACCGACCTGCGCCTGACCCAAGACCACCTCTCCTTCAGGAAGAAGCTGAAGACCTGGCTGTTCGAGCAGTAGCGGCACCCCCCCCCCTCCCCCCCCCCCCAGCGCCTTGAGACCCTACGGGTATGTAGCGCGCTTTACAAGTGTCACTGATTGATTGATTGATAAGAAGAAACATTTCAAATTCAGAGAGAAAAAAAAATTGTATGAAAAATATCCAAGGTTTGTCTTTGTTTTGAAAAATGAAGGCCAAATTCATAGCTTGCCCAGGACACTGTGAGCCGAATCAAAAGTCAGTGTAAGGGGCTGGTGAAAACATGAAATCCTCTATTCCTGTAGACAAAAGATCATCTACCGATGTCGGTGATAGTTGGAATACCTCGTTTAGAAGATTAACTGCACATAGATGTGAAGCATCGCCAGTAGCAATGTTCCTTTCCGATGTTACCTGTGTGTGCATTGATCCATCTCGTACCTCAGCAGTAGCATGTTGCGTCTGTGAGATCTCAACGAATGCCGTCATCAGGATTGGTAGCCTCTGAGGACAACACAGAGCATGGGCCATTATCGGGTACAGCAGAGTATCAATATCCGTTGGCATAACTGATGGGAGTGTTAGACAGGCGTCTAGCACGCATTCTTCACCGCATAGCAGGCAGTGTAGAACAGGTAAGATGCAATCTTGCCAGATTGGTCTGAATGACAGAAACCATGTGGTATTTAATTCTCGTAGGCGAGGTAAGCCCAAAATGTGTACTAAGCGCTAACAACACTTCCTTTCCAGCAGAGCTTTCTCTAAGGTGCTGGGAGTGACACTAGTGGATTGGCTTGCCATAGCGTAGTAGTAGGAATAAAAACAGGATTCCTGCAACGAGTGCTAGAATTAGCGTCAGACCACCAAACACCCCGTGCACGAAGTTTGGAATGATTCCGAGGACAGTCCAGAACATATGGTCTTGAATACATGCACAATAACGCTCGTATCAGACATGTTTAAGATACGTCCCAACATTTTTGTGAAATGTTTTGGGCAGTTTGTACGTAACAGAGTCTGTATCTCAGCCGAAGTCCTTGCAATTTGTAGATCATAGGTTTCTTTGGCCGAGGTCAAAGGCACGGTTTGTTGTAAAAGAATGGCTTTCATTCTGCTTAAAGTATCAATTCGTATAGAAGAGATGTTCAGTGAAGGCCATAAAGGCGACTCCCTGACTGTGTCTATTTGGGGGAACAAAATTTGCATACAGTAAGTGACCCTGGAGCCAACCGTTACCAGATTTGGGATGCCTGGCAACATGCCACAACAGCTCTGATCATTCAACATGAGGTAACTCCCATTTGAAAGTTGGCCAAACGTTTGATTAATTACAGCGGCTGGTGAACCTTGCAGGTGGCAGGATAAATTTGCAATAGAACCTCTACAGGCCCCGTGTAAACTAATATCCCGACATATGAGTGAACCGCTCAGTGCATTTTCACAGTGTGTACTGCTAAGAAACACTTCACGCCCCCACTCCAACATCTGTGTGTGTAAGGTAAAATCCAGGATGTCTTGATGTATTCTTTACCCAACCTTTCATATTTGCCTGCTTGCATTTGTTTGAAGCAATACTGAAAATGGAAAGTTGTAACAGGCAGAGTTATTTTGCCATGAATGATCCATTCTGTAGCTGTTTTTTCTGCTACCGTTAATGGCAATTTATCTAGTTTATCTGAAAGAAACACGTTGGTTAGATTCCTCACCTTAGAATATCCCCAGGCGTCAGGCTGGATCCGGAAAGATTTTTCATCGGCAATACCCTTGCGCGTCGCTAGGCGTCGTCTGCGGCTCCGCTTCCATTGTCGGCATCGTGATAGCTGGGATGACGACGTCGGAGTACTTAGACGCCGCCCTCACGCGCTGACATCAGTTCTTGTTTTTTCTGCGCCAGTAAGCACCGATCTGGGAAGAGCATACCCTTTTAGTCCCTTTTTGACTAAACTTTTTGAACTCTTTTGGTTCCCATTTCCAGTCGACCTCGACTCTGGTGCCAGTAGGGATGCCTGGATTCAAACCGTGCGACGCCTGTCACCACCTGATGTCGGTTACGGATCACCACTGCCAGTGTCTCTACTGCCTTGGGGCCAACAATGATGCTGAGTCGTGCCTCAAATGCCGGGCCTTTACCTCGAAGGCTAGGCGGGAGCGGTCCCGCAAGCTGCTCAAGATTTGGCAGTCGGCTCCGCACCGCTCGAGTTCCCGGTCGAAGAGGAGGTCAAGGGACCGGTCGCGAAGCCGCAGCCATCACCGTTCGTTGGGGTCAAAGTCCTCGCATTCCGGTAAGTCGAGGCGCAGCAAGAAGTCGAAGAGGCGACATCGCTCTTCTGACTCCCCTTGCCGGTCGCGTGACTCGGCTGAGGGTTCAGGTGGCACCACCCACGCGGCTCCGTCTGAGCCGCAGGAGTCACATCCGACCCCATACCCTCCGGTCCCTGGGTCTGACACGACTCCCGCGGAGATCAGAGACTTCCTCGTGGCCATGAGGAGTCTGGCTCCGCCATCGACGCCTGCCGGCGCGCCTTCGTGCCCCGCAGGCTCGACTGGGAGGTCTACCGAGCCTCCGGCTCCAGCCCTGGCGCCGTCGTTGACTTCGGTCCCGACGCCGCAGACCCCCATGGGATCCAGGCCTGGATCCCGGTCGACGCCGGTTGACCTTACGACCCCTCCGCCGGTGTCGACCCCTTCTGTGCCGCCCCTGTCGCCGTGTTCAGACGACGACGTCCCCAGGTTTAGTCCCGGTCAGGGCCCGGCGTCGGAGTGGCGCCGATGGATGACAGGTTCATCTTCCTCCCGGCTCCGACCATTCCACCTGTCTACCAGGAGTCGGATGACAGGGACGACTGGGAGGGGTCTGAGGGCCCTCTGGCACAGCAGTGCCAGTTATCTCAGGACTTGGCAGAAGAGCTGGGGGATGCCAGTGGTCTTGACACCTCCCCTGACACTGGCTTCATCTCTCCTCCCTCCGTGGCTACGGAGGAGGGTGCTACCTATTCTGTGGTGCTGCGCAAGGCTGCCGAAGCACTCAGGCTGGAGCTCCCTGCAATGGCCGTGAGGACTAATCTCCTCACTGAAGTGCTTTAACCGCCAGTAAGCTCCTCGGAGCCTCTGCTGCAGTTCAATGAAGCACTGACGGACGTTCTGATGGGCACCTGGCCCAAGCCCTCCACAGTCCCTCCTGTGGACCGGAACATGGCCCGGCGCCACCGCCCCGCACTTGGCGACCCCAGCTTTGTCGGTGCACCCCATGCCCGAGAGCCGGATTATCCAGGCCTCTACCTCCCAGACCGCCTTCCCGTCTGCTCCCCCGGATCAGGAATCCAAAAGGTTGGAACAGTTTGGGAAGAAAGTGTTCTCCTCCCTTAGTTTGGGGTTGCGGTCTATCAACACCGCGTGCCTTTTGGACCGTTACACCCACTCCTTGTGGGATACGGTGGCGGACGTGTTGCCCCAGTGTCCGGAGAAGGCCCAGGCACGGCTCGCCCAGGCTCTTGCCAAGGGGCGGGATGCGGCACGGTATTCGATACGATGTGGGCTGCACACAACGGACTCGCTGGGCAGGGCAATTGCGACCACGGTGGTGATTCGTCGTCACGCCTGGCTGAGATCCACAAATTTCTCCGGGGATGTCCAGAGCACCCTCATGGACATGCCCTTCGATGGCCGTCGCCTTTTTGACGACAAAGCAGATAGTGCGCTGGAGCACTTTAAGGACTCCAGGGCTACGGCCACGTCTTTGGGCCTCTCGGCCCCGCGCCCGCAAACTTCCGCTTTTCGCCCCTTTCGTGGCCAAGGAAGGGGCACCCCCTCACGTCCGTCTAGCCACAAGCCGCAGAACCAGCCTCAATGCGGACGTGGATTCCGCCGAGGCAGAGCAAGGGGACAGAGAGCCGGTCCGCCCACATCTGCCTCAAAGCCCTCCTAGTCCGAGCTTTCAGGCCCATTCCACGCCAGTGGGAGGCAGAGTTTGCCATCACCTGCTCCACTGGCGTACCATCACATCGGACAGGTGGGTGCTGCAAATCGTCCGAAGGGGCTACTCCCTCCCCTTCGAGGCAACCCCTGCAGCCATGACACCGCAGTGCCAGCGCATGTCGGGGGATCACTTGCAACTTCTGCAGGAGGAAGTTACGGCCCTCTTGGCCAAGGGGGCCATCGAGCGCGTTCCTGGCCCAGAAGTAGGTCGGGGTTGTTATTCCCACTACTTTCTGGTTCCCAAGAAGGGCAAAGGGGGCCTACGCCCTATCTTGGACCTCAGGAGCGTCAACGCCTTCCTCCAGAGGGAGAAGTTCAAGATGCTCACCTTAGCTCAGGTTCTGGCTGCCCTAGACCCTGGAGACTGGATGGTAGCGTTGGACTTGCAGGACGCTTATTTCACATCCCTGTCCTGCCGGCCCACCAGCGTTACCTGCGGTTCACGGTAGGCCACGAGCACTTTCAGTTTACCGTGCTCCCCTTCGGCCTCACCAGTGCCCCTCGGGTGTTTACGAAAGTGATGGCGGTGGTCGTAGCTCATCTGCACAGATTAGGGGTTCCAGTCTTCCCCTATCTCGACGACTGGTTGTTGAAGGCGGGCTCTCCCCAGGCAGTCGTCTCCCACCTCCAGACTACGGCCGACCTCCTACATTTGCTGGGGTTTTCCATCAATGTGCCGAAGTCGCATCTGAGTCCCTCCCAGAAGCTCCTTTTCATCAGAGCGGTTCTGGACTCGGCGCAGTTCCGGGTTTCGGTCAGGTTGGTGCTGCGGCTCCTGGGTCTGATGGCCTCCTGCATCCTGCTGGTATATCACGCCAGGTGGCGGATGCTGGCTCTGCAGTGGGATCTGAAGTTCCAGTGGGCCCAGCATCGGGGCAACCTGTCCGACCATGTCTTGATCTCAGAGGGCACTGCAAGACAGTTGCAGTGGTGGCTCGCGGACCGTAATTGGGTCAGTGGCAGATCCCTCTCCCTACCCCAACCGGAGCACGTATTGGTGACGGATGCGTCCCTCCTGGGATGGGGTGGCCACATGGGAGAGGCGGAGATCAGAGGCCTCTGGTCTCCGGCGGAGTCCCGGCTCCATATCAACCTATTGGAGCTGCGGGCGATCCGACTTGCACTGAAGGCATTCCTTCCCTCTGTTCGGGGGAGTGTAGTGCAGGTGTTCACAGACAACACCACCGCCATGTGGTATTGCAACAAACAGGGCGGGGTGGAGTCGTGGACCCTTTAGTCAGGAGGCTCTGCACCTCTGGACATGGCTGGAACATCAGGGCATCACCCTGGTGGTTCAACACCTGGCGGGCTCTCTGAGCGCTAGAGCGGACGAACTCAGCCGCCGGTGCATGATGGATCACGAATGGCGTCTGAACTCGGACGTGGCGCAAGGACTCTTTCGGCAGTGGGGAGAGCCTTGGTTAAATCTATTCGCCACCGAAGAGAACGCGCAATGTCATCAGTTTTGCGCGTTGGAATTTCCAAGGCGGCACTCGCTCGGAGGCACTTTTCATCGCGAGTGGAGTTGCGGTCAGTTGTACGCCTTTCCGCCTATACCACAGAATGCTGAAGAAGATCAGGCGCAACCGGGCCCAAGTCATCCTTGTGGCTCCGGATTGGGCACGAAGATACTAGTATCCCGAGCTACTCAGTCTATCGATCAATCCCCCGATTTCACTGCCTCTTCAGGAGGACCTTCTGTCGCAGCAGCAGGGGACGGTCTTCCACCCGAACCTGTCCAGCCTCCACCTCCATGCGTGGAGATTGAGCGGAGACAGTTGATGCCATTTGACTTGCCTCCTGACGTCTGTAATGTCATCCTGGTAGCCAGGCGTCCCTCCACAAAATCGGTATACGCCTGCAGGTGGAACAAATTTGTGGCATGGTGCACAGCAAAGGCTGTGGATCCCCTTTCCGCCCCTCTTTCTGACGTTCTCCTCTTTCTTCTTTCCCTGGCCCAGCAGGGCTCTACTCTGGGCACCCTCAAGGGATACCTTTCGGCTATTTCTGATTTCTTACGGCTTCATGATCAGCGTTCTCTTTTTAAATCCCCTGTTGTTTCTCGCTTCTTTAAGGGCATTACTCACATGTTTCCTCCCGTCCCTTTCGTAATGCCTCAGTGGGATTTGAACCTAGTGTTGACCTATCTGATGTGCGCTCCCTTTGAGCCACTTCATAATTGTCCCCTTCGTCTTCTGCCTCTTAAGACTGCTTTCCTGGTTGCCATCACCTCTGCTAGAAGGGCGAGTGAGCTCCAGGCTCTATCTTCTAAGCCTCCTTTCCTTTCTGTCCATCCGGACAAGGTTGTTCTCAGGACTCGTCCTTCCTATCTCCTTAAGGAGGTAACTGCTTTTCACATCGGCCAATCTGTTACATTGCCCACCTTCTTTCCGCCTCCGCATCCCTCGAAAGAGGAAGAGAGGCTCCACCGTCTGGACCCAAAACTGGCGCTGTCATTCTATCTGGACCGCACGAAACAGTTCCGAGTGGACGACCAACTCTTTGTTGGCTACGTGGGCGCTAAGAAGGGGCGGGCGGTGCACAAGCGAACCATCTCTCGGTGGGTCGTTTTGTGCATTAAGGCCTGTTATTCCTTAGCTAAGAAGGAACCTCCTGTGGGGCTGAGGGCCCATTCCACTCGGGCCACAGCGGCGACTACTGCCCTGGGACGGGGAGTCCCTTTGCAGGACATTTGTCAGGCAGCAACGTGGGCCTCACTGCACACGTTTGCCAAACATTATTGCCTAGACAGCCAAGTCCGGAGAGATGGCTTCTTTGGCCGTTCCATTCTCCAGGACTTCTGGTGTGATCTTGGTTCGCAGACCCACCACCAGGGTTGGTATTGCTGGGGTATTTATTCTAAGGTGAGGAATCTAACTAACGTGTTTCTTTCAGATGAACAAGTTACTTACCTTCGGTAACGATATATCTGTAAGTAACAATAGTTGGCTAGATTCCTCACCGCCCCACCCATCCTCCCCGTTCTGCGAACCGATATCTAGGGTTAAGGTCATCCCTTTCAGGGCCCTAGATTCTTGGCACCAGTGTCGGTCTCTTGCATGGCTCTGCGTTCCTGGCGCAGAAAGCTATGTACAAGAACTGACGTCAGCGCGCGAGGGTGGCGTCTAAGTACTCCGACGTCATCCTGGCGATCACGACGAAGGACGCGGAGCCGCAGGCGACGCCTAGCGACGCGCAAGGGTATTGCTGACGAAAAATTATTTCCGGATCCAGCCTGACGCCTGGGGATATTCTAAGGTGAAGAATCTAACTAATGTTTCTTACAGATATATCGTTACCAAAGGTTAGTAACTTGTTCGTCAATGCTCAGCACTGTATACTTTGCTCCCCTTTGTGCCAGTTCGATCTGTTTATCCGTGAGATTGTATTCTGAAAACAGAGATGCCGTGTTGATGAAACGCCAAGGCACATAGCCTGAATGCAAGTTTTGTAGCGTTCAGCCTAATAACAGAATAGAACGTAATTGAGATTGGCCTTGTCGCAGCAAGACCAAATCTTGCTCCACAATGTCTATAGCAGAGGATACAATGTTGCCCAGTGAATATATCCTGGATGACAGAGTCGTTAAACCCATTGTCGACCACAGCAAGAGATTTCTCTATATTAAAACGATCAATTTCTCGTATTCTTTCTGCGGTGTCTGCATGGGTAACCGTCTATATTTCATTATAAGCAGCATAGATGCCGGCATATATGAAACGTTTTTGACACGGTTTTCTTGGACCTAGCAAGAAATCCCTACGGTCTGCTTCTTCTTTAAGTAAAGATAAGTGTTGTTTCACATCCTCTAGTGTAGATTTCTATAGCCAATCAATGCATAATTTTCCTACACTGTATGTTGTTACTACCCCTGGATGCTGTCTTTGAACATAAAGTGGGTCTGGCCTATTGATTGTAAAACCCTGTATTCTGTTCAGGAATCTTTCTTGACAGATGTTTGTGTCTGTGGGCCAGAGCAACCATTTTTCCCATTCAGGATCTGATCTGTTGTTTTGTAAAATAGTATGTATGTCAATCTCCCCCTGTGTAGTGCTATTACTTGCAGGTGTAGGTATGGACGGTATGTTCATGTCTTTGATCTTGGCTAACCCTAGGCAAGACGTGTGTTTGACAGTGTCATTCAAAAACATTATTTGCGATGAGATGATGCAGGCTCTAAACAAAGCTTCTATCACCCGCACTTGCCAATCGTTTGTACCCCAGACAGATTGTGTCAATTGTGTCTTTCCAATAGTCGAAACCCTGTCCAGACAGTTGGGCAATAAAGGCTGCAGAATTAATCTGTTTTGTATTAGTTAACATATTTTTTGTTCTAGTTTTGTTCATATTTTTAAAGAAAAATGATTCCGGATTGGATGTATTGTACCCTGAAAAATATGGAAACTTCATTGCACATGTTTTTGAGCTACCCCTTGGTGGTGTAGGACAATGCTCCCATTGGTTATACATATATAAATTTCTAGGTGTTGCAGATCTATGCAAGAAATGATGACCATAGTGGTTGAAACAATAAAGCTGTTCATAGTCTGTTGAACCCTCTAAGTATTCATGGTTAGAGAATGCAGCAGACCTTTCTAGATCAGACATCATGTTATTAACAGTCTCAAAGTCCCAATCATTAGAATAGGTACTGGAGGTAATAAAGTCACTTAATGAAATTTTAAATAAGTGTGGAATCTTCAAAAGTTCAGACGGGCCGAATATATCATAATCTGTTTTGTCCCAAACTATACCATCTTGTATAGGAACGGCTGTGATGTTCACTGCTGACACATCTCTTGCTTCACGATGGGATGATTTGTGTGGTTTCAAAAGTAAGTTCACATTTTTACTTTCTGTGTCCAAGTGAATATATCTTCCATTTATCAGCATGCTCAGAGTCCTTACTAAAGCTAGCCAAAGCAGAAAGAAAAGTATTCCAGAAATAATCCATAGTTCAATCCATGGTGAAACCAGATAAGTCTTTTTCAGGAGTTGAAAAATGTCTTGTGTCGTTTCTGGTTCGCTTGGATCCTCAGAAAACATATCAAAGTTAATGAAATTGCCAGAAACAGTTTTGTCAATGGTTGAAATTGCTTCAGGATTCGTTTGAAATCGCTGACACCAGTTGATCACGTGTTACATTGGTGTAAACAGGTGTTTCAGGACGAACTGTTATTTGGGTTTCAAGAGGAATGAGTTCCACAGCATTGTTGCTTAGACCTTCATTTCTTACTGCTGAATTCTCGATGGTGATGAGTATTTCAGTTTGAACCTCTTGGATAGTTGCTAGAGGAGTGTGTCTGCTACTTGGTCGGAGTCCACAAGGCCTACTGCTTAGTATTGGCCACATAGTGTGGTTTGATGAGGTCGATTGACACAATTCTTTTCTCCTTTTTTCTAGCAAGGGGCGTCTGAAGTACTGTTCTTGTTCCGTGGATGGCTAGGACAGGCACTGGTTGTCTGTAAGACGGCCCAAATTCCTTCTTGTCTGCGATCTTCTCTCTGACTAGATCCCGAAGCTTTGGGATCCAGACAGGCCTTGCTGGGACGGCTGGAATTTACCCAGTGGTGGTTGCCTTAGGAACATGTTGCTTTGTTTCGATCTTAGTTCATTTAAGTCCTGTAAAACAGCCAAACGATCTTTGATATCAAATGGTTATTTTCCACCACTGTGCCTTTACATTCGAGATCAGGAACCCACACTCTTGTCCCAAATAGGACTTCATATGGAGTGACCCCCTAGAGAACTACTTAGCAAAATATTTAATGAGCGTTGGACCCCATAAAGATGTTTGACCCACCCATCACCCGAACCTAATACCCTAGCTGTAATAGACTGCTTTATGTCCTGGTTTTTCCTTTCCACAAAAGAATTTCCATCAGGGTGAAATGGAGAGGATTACCCTTAATGCAACGCCCAAACTGGCCATGGCTTCTTTGTAAGCTCGAGAGCTAAACACAGGGCCCTGGTCAGAATGTAGCTTGCCAATTGCGTATGTGCCGATAAAGACTCACAAATCTTTTATAACAGTTCGAGCGTCAGCTAAGTGCTGAGGCCACATCCATAGGAACCTTGACTTGGTGTTTATGGGATTGTGTTTATCCAAAAGGACACCTGCGCGTATATAGTCTAATGCTGTCTAACAATGGTGTCTGTACTGGGCAGGCTACTTCGTAGTCTGGTGGCGTTCTGCACTGCGATCTCGATTTCAGTCTATGCAGTTATTGATGAAGATGTGAATCAGTGTATTCATTCCAGGCCACCAGTACATCTCTTTTTTTTTTTTATTTTATTTTTTTTATTAGAAACCGTTAGCACACAATAAAAGACATACAAGGGCCTACAACCACCAGGGCCGGCCGCTATAGAGCCCGAGGGCCCGCAGTGTAACGCCATACATTCAAATGAACCAGCGGCAAAGCACCCGGCAGTCCGTAAGCACCTATAACAGTTTCATTTTTTATTAAACATAAAACACACTCCAGGCAATGAGAGTCCGAGATAGCAGCGTGCTCTTCCCAGGACGGGGAATAACATAAAGTGTCCAAAGCGATTCTGGTCCAGAAGCGGTAATGGGGGGCAATGGGAAAACAAAGCATGGAACACACCTCACACCCTCCCGCAGAATGCGCGGCTAGGGGGTCAAAGCAATATCGACCTCTAATGGCAAAGGCGGGGCGCAGATACGGCCTCGATATAAATTCCACGGACCCCATACCCTACTCCATTTCCCTGGCTTACCTCTCGCCACATACACCGTCTTTTCCCTAAACATACACCAGTCCATATTCTCCTTCCATACCTCAATCGTGGGCGGCCTCGGGGAGCCCCATAACTGCGCAATGTTACGCTTAGCCACCATGTACCCCAAGGTCACCCACTGCGTCTGCGCCGCAGTACAATCATTCGGTTCCCAAACATTCAACAAACACCTCCTAGCCTCTGGCAACAGGGCCACGCGCGTGACCTCCTCCATGACAGTGTGGACTTCGTTCCAAAATCGCACAACCTCCGAACATTCCCACAAGATATGAAGAAAGGTTCCCGGTAGGCCACATCCACGCTTACACCGTCCATCCATCGAATAACCCATACGCAGCAAACCGGGCCCCGTGACATACACTCTATGAAGGATCTTCAGCTGAACAAACCGTAAGCGGGCCGGGATCGCCACCTCCTTCGGGGAGGCCACCGCCGACACCCAGTCCTCATCATCCAGCTCTAAGCCATCGCCCGTCCATGCCTCCCTCAGACGGAGCAGCAAGTCCGCACGATCGTTGATGAGTTTCTTGTAAATCAGAGAAATAGTGCTGTCGGGCACGTAGCCATCCAACACTCTATCCTCCAGTGGGGGATACTCGGGGATGGCAGCAGCGTCCGGAAAAACCGAACACAGCGCATGGTGGACTTGAGCATACCGGAAGTACTCTCTATCGTTCAATTTATATTCCATTTTAACCCCTTGCACGCTCATGACGGAGCCGCTCCGTCATGAGCCACGGTTACCGTGTGCTCATGACGGAACGGTTCCGTCATGTCACGGCCGTTGGCGGCCACTCCGCCTACGCGGCGCTGTTTCCCCGCCTGTGCGGGGGGACAACGCAAATGGGCGGAGTCATGACGGAACCGTTCCGTCATGAGCACAGCTCAACCGTGGCTCATGACGGAGCGGCTCCGTCATGAGCACAGCGCCACCGCACTGCCCCCCCGCACCCCCCAGCGCTGCGGCGGAATTCCCGCCGCAGCGAAAGGGTTAAGCATTTCAAACGTTTTGAAAGCAACCTTCACCCAAAGATCACCCACCTTACATATACCAATCATGTCCCATTTCTCAAAGCCTTTCGATCTCCACAAACAGCCCAACCGCCCAGAGGCATACAGCGGCATCGCCCGAGTCAAGCGATCCCTCCACCCCATCGCAGCATTCGTCGCGTGCCACACGCACCGCCACCCGCGTGCGTCCCGTCAGCCGCGTGTCCGGGGTCACCGAGTACAGCGCCCTATTATAATCCCCACCCGGGAGCAGGAATTTATCCATCTCGAACGCCGGGTTTAAGGCAGGACCATATATCCCGTGGTTCACCGCCGCCAACTGAGACGCCCAATAGTATCGTTTGATATCGGGGAGGGCGACCCCCCCCCATCGTACCAAGGGAGCGTCAACTTGGCGAGAGCAATCCGTAGCCGCCCGTCCCAAAACAGTTGACGCTGAAGACCCTCAACCTCCCGGAAATAGCGGGCCGGCACGACATCCAGAGTATTTTACAAAGCGTACAAAAAGCGAGGCAGCGACATCATTTTAAACAATGCCGCCCGTCCAAGCGGTGAAAGCGGAAGTCGTCGCCACCTTGCGACGTCGGCCTTCAGTCGCTGGAGGGGAGGGAGAAGGTTTCGCTCATAGCGGACCGCGGGATCCAGTGAGATAAAGATTCCCAAATATTTGAACCCCAGGGTAGCAATCTGAACAGGGCAGTCTTGCGGCAGGAGGGGGGCGTCCCCCGAGAGGACGTAGACGCACGATTTGGCCCAGTTGATGACCTGCCCGGAGTTGCGGCCAAAGGAATTCATTACGTCCACCAATACCATTAGTGACTGTCGGGGGGAAGTGAGATACAGAAGGATGTCGTCCGCGTAAAGGGAGACACGGTTTTCGAACTCCGGCGTCCATCTAATGCCTCGCAACGACGGCTCCCAACGCAACCAGGCGGCGAGAGGCTCCAAAGAAAGCGCAAAGAGAAGGGGTGATAGCGGACATCCCTGTCGCGTACCCCTCCCCAGTGCGAAGGGAGCCGACACCCTACCATTCACCACCACCTGAGCCAATGGGTCAGCGTATAGCAATTTTACCCAACCAATAAACTCAGGGCCGAACCCAAATTTCGCCAAAACGGCCCAAATATATGGCCACTCCAAAGTGTCGAACGCCATAGTAGCATCTAAAGATGCCAAGATGGCCGGCTCCCGTATAAACTCGGCTCTAGCAAGCACACCGTGCAACCGCCTCAAATTTAGGGCGGTATTCCGATGGGGTATAAAACCGGACTGATCCTGATAAATCAAGTCGCCCGCGACCCGAACCAGTCGGTTAGCCAACACCTTAGCCAGAATTTTGGGTTCCGCGTTCAACAGCGAAATGGGCCTATAGGAGGCGCAGCGGTCTCGCGGCTTCCCTTCTTTGTGTATCACCACTATGGTGGCGAGGCGTTGGTCAGGGGGGAGGAAGCCCGCCGCACGTGCCGCCGAAAACATGTCTCGAAGATACGGCGCTATCTTATCAGGACGCAACTTATACAGTTCAATGGGAAGACCATTAGGACCCACCGCCTTACCAGACGCGATCGAGCGAATGGCCAAAGCGATCTCATCTGACGACAACTTCGCCTCCATCAATATTGCATCTGCCTCCGATAAGGTTGGCAGTGCGATGTCTCTAAGCAACAGATGAGAATCCTCCTCCGAACGCACGGAAACCGGAGAGTATACCCCGCGGAAGTGATCCGCGAAGCAGTCAACAATCTCCACAGGGTCAGTCACATGCACTCCATCCATTCTCTCCACAACGGGCACCACCCTGCTCGCTCTCTCCTTCTTATCCAACCAAGCAATCAACTTTCCGGCCTTATCCCCCACGTCATACAGTCGCCCTTGCTGCTCTCTATACATCCCTTTAGCAGCTTCCGTGACTAGCGCTCTATAATCTAACTGTTTGAGGCTTAGAACATGCAATTTCTCATCCGTAACTCCACGCTCCAAGTCCTCCTCCATTTCAGCTATTTCAGCCTCCAGGCGAACCACCTCCGCTCTCTCGCACCTCTTAGTATGAGAGATAAGGGACAAGGCCTGCCCCCTGACCACCACTTTATAAGCCTCCCATAGGGAGACGGCCGACGACACCGACCCCACATTATCAGTGAAGTAGTGATCAGTGGACTTGACCAACTCCGCGCGGATCTTAGGGTTACGAAGATACCAGGGGCTAATGGGTGCCACTCTTCCCTCTGTCCCAGGGTCAACCCTCAATTGCAACCATATAGGGGAATGGTCAGAAATACCTCGGGCTACATGACGCACCTCCCCAATCATCCCAGCTTGGGTCGCCGGCATGAGCATATAGTCAAGTCTCGAGAGACTCCCATGGGCCCCCGAGTGAAAGGTATATTGCGCTTGTCCCGGGTGCATCATTCTCCAGCAATCTACCAGTCCCAAAGTGTCCAAAAAATCCCCCAACCAGGCCTGAGCCCTAGGGAGATCCCTGGGGGGGTGACGGTCCTCCAATCCAGAGACCACGGCATTAAAGTCTCCACCCAACACCAAAACCCCCCCAGGGAGCCCCAGGACCAAACGCCCCAAGTCAGCAAATGAAGCCGTCTGCAACCCCGGAGGCACATACACAGCCACCAGTGAAATGGTTCTGCCCTCCCATCTCCCCACCAGCGCCACATATCGCCCCCTATCATCGTGAAGCACCTCGTCCACTGCCAATGGGAGGGAGGTCCTAACCAAGATGCCCACTCCCCTAGAGCCAGAGGTGAAACCAGAGTGAGCGGCAAGGCGATAGCCCCTCCTATTTAGGGCCTGGAAGGAGTTCCCAACCAAATGTGTCTCCTGCAGGAAAACGATGTTGGGCGAGATCCGCTTCAAGAACTGCAACACTACCCCGCGCTTGATCCTGTCCCCCAGACCATTCACATTCCACGAAAGGATTCGCAATCCCCTATCCCCCATCCCACTCCCGCACATGATACCCACATCCCGGAGAGCACAACCCGGAGAAATCAGCAAAAAACTTCACATTGCCCTGCAAAATGAAAAAACAACCATCCCCAACAACCCCCCTCCCCCACAGACCCAAAACCACAACTCCCCCCTCCCTGCACCCCTGCTTGAGCCTGAACAGCCCCCCCAACTTGCAGTGTGCCTGTCGCCCTAACATATACCACAAAAGAACCCCAGAAGGAGGAAAAGACCCCAATAAGCTCCCCACAACCCCCAGACATTTGAAGGGCATGGTGTGCCGGATTAGAGTGCAATTGAGCCAAGGTGCAAAAAATAGTCAGTCTAGTCCATCGCCAGGAACCAAGTTCTAGTCCTGCTCCACCACATCCCGTCCGCTCTCCTCCGACCGTCTCGATCCTGTCCCCGCGGTAGGGCATCCAACCAGTCACCAACCGCCTCCGGTCGGTCAAAAAAGTGGGAACGACCCTGGAACTCAACCCGCAACCTCGCCAGGAATAACATCGCGTATTTCAGCTCCATGTCCCTCAGGCGCCGTTTGACACCCAAAAATCCCAGCCGCTGTTTCTGGACCGCTTGCGTGAAGTCCGGATAAAAGCTAACATTGGAGTTCTCAAACTTCAGCGGCCCAGCCACCCTCGACGCCTGAAGGATAGCATCTCTATCCCGAAAGTTAAAAAGTCGGGCGATGATAGGCCGCGGGGGAGCACCCACTTTGGGCGCACCACCCGGAATCCTGTGGGCCTGCTCCACCGCAAAGAACTTGCTCAATCCCTTGGGCGCGAGACGATTGATCACCAGATCCTCCACAAAAAGATCAGCAGCAGATTCCTCCGATCTTTCCGGCACTCCGATGATACGGACATTGTTCCGTCTAGCCCTGCTTTCCGAATCCTCAAGTCGACGATCCGTCTGGTCACTGGCAAGCCGCAACCTACGGACCTCCGTCTGCAGGGCAGCCACGTCCACAGTTAGGCTCGACGCCGCTTGTGACAAGGAGTCGACCCGCTCGTTGGTTTTGGACAGGTCTGCCCTGACCAAATTCACATCGATCAGTACCGCGTCCAACTTATGTGCCAGGGTATCAAATCGCTGACCCACTGCAGCCTTCATCTCCTCAATGGCGCCCATGACGTCCTGCAGGGTAAATTCTGACGCTGGGCCCGCAAGCTCTTTAGACCGCTCAGGCGATTTATGCAGGCCAGCGGGGGATCCCTTTAGCTGCGCATAGCGGTCCATGTTGTTGGCCTGAGCATAGGATCCCCTCCGGGTTGACTTGGATTTCGTCTTGTCCCCTTCGAGTCTCGCCGCCATCGTCCGGAGGCCACCAAGGTTGGCACCCGCCAGCGCCAGGGACAGGGACCAGTTGGCTAATTTAAGCAGACACTGCGATCGCAGACAGGAAGTCCGTGTATAGTCCGAAGATCAGGCCAGACACTCCGCTGTCCGCGCTCTTCTGAAACACCAGGCTCCCTCAGCCGATCTCAAAAAACAGACTTGAAAACGAAAGTGAAAATGCGGGGCACGGGGCAGGTCAAGCCCAGCATGCCGCTGTTGTTCACTTCGTACCCGGGCACCTCACCAACTCGAGACCGGGACCTAGGCAATAGCAGGCCGCAAACTTCGGAGGGCAACCATTCGGGTTCCCGGCGTCCGATCAGAATTCGGAAAACGGGTGGCACTTCAGCGCGAATGCATCAGCAAAAGCCCGTCAAATTTAGCAGGATTTAGTCAGGATAGATGTGGGAGGTTGCGGAGGCCCTCGAGAGCCGTAAGCCTATGCGGCCATCTTGGTTGCGCGCTAGGCTCCTCCCACCCAGTACATCTCTTTTAATGTTAATATTGTTTTAGAGTTCCCCTGATGTGACAGACCCTCTCCTAGATGTGCTTCATAAATCAAAGCTGCTATACGTTCCATGTTTGGAATTACCCTATCCCCCACTCCAGGGATTCGAGCAAACGGAACGTTGTTTGCGTCATTTATATACGAGTATTTGAGTGGGAATTTTTTAGGTAACGCTGCACCACTACCTTTGCTTGATGCATTGACAGCCAACAATATCTCACTGTCTATTCTCGTTTTTGAACGAGTGAGCGCAGCTACGGAAGCCATTTGCACAGCCCCCTTCGCGGCTGCGTCAGCCAATGAATTCCTTGCAACGTGAACGCCATCACGTTCATGACCCAGCGTGTGTATCACGTGAGTGTTTTGTAGTCTTTACGCAACTGAATTACTTGTTCCCAAAGCGTTTTATGCTTGATTGTGCCACCTTTTGCATCTTTGAAATCATTTTGAAGCCAATTCTGTAAATATTCATTGTATGATTGAACATAGTAAAAAGAATCGCACACTATAAGTGTGGGTCCGTATAAGTGCCAATTTGAATGCTTGTAGTTCAGCTCGCTGAGCTGTTCAAACTCCTAGAGATTGTGTTTTAGTGACCATTGGTTGGAATTTACCATTGTGCATGCGACTTTTAACGATTGCGCACGCTCCACTGTAAGCTTGCTTAATCCCCGTAGCGGGTTGTGCTGATCCGTCAGTATAAATTATAAATTCGTACTGATCAAGAGGAAAAATCTCAATAGGCAGAGTACATTCATGTTCATACTGCAGGAATACTTGTGTTTTTAAATAAGCATCAAAAACGTATTTAACATCCGTTGCAGCAAGAGAATTAACCCATTGTATCCATCTTGGATGTAAAGCTTTTGCATTTGGAATGTTCGCTTTTGTAACTGCCTCTAAGGCTGGTACCGGAGTTACGACAATAATGCATTTCCCCTGAGCTAGAGCTCTTTCTTTTGCTAAAGCGGTTTGAACTGCTGTCAGAATTTTTTCTGTCGAAGTGAAGCGCATTTCCACTTCTGTATACTGTGAGAAGTTGGCCTGATATATGATGTCACTAATTCTAGTGTACACCTTGTACCAGTCCAAACAACCCTTATGGTGAATAGTTGTAAAGTCAACCTTATAGACCAGCTATCCTAGTGGTAGCATGGACAAGAGCAGTCTTAGGCTAAACTCTGAATGGCATGTGAAGCCAGCTGTTATACCATATGTAATCCCTTGAATACCAAATGAAAGGACACCACAACAGATATATATAAAAATAGAATGTATTTATTCTAGTCAAACCCTCAGCACTCTTTATGAGATTCGAGGTAAGTACAACACAGTCTTATTTAAGCATACATTGTCACACAGGTAAGTAATACAGTTAGGCCCTAGGGGCCGCGCAAACCATATACTAAGTAAGTGGTATAAGGACCACTGTCACGAACACAGGATAGGCCTAGGCCTAGGGAATCGCTGGGGCTACACTACACTACCAAAGGTTAGGAAGTGGGAGACCCACGGGATTCAGGTGCAGAGTGGAAACACTCATGCGTAAAAGTCGATAGAATTACTAGCAGTTAGAAATTAACAGTTTTAGGACACTTCTGGTATAGCTAGAAAGTTGAGACTCTGAAACTAGACCCTAGGATAGTCAATACCCTTGTGAGCACCGAAGTACCCAAGTTACCTAGCCCATGGGCTGCGGGTGCATAGGTGTGAACTTGCGTCGGGTTTCGTCGTTGACTTCTATGGATGCCTGAAGGAAAGTTGCTGACAGGCAGTCAGTGAAGAGTGTCCGGTGGATCCCAAGGTGGGGATCAAGAAGGAAGGAACCTGCAAGCAGAAGGGACAGAGTCTAGGTCACCAGCCAGGAGCCGGGAAGAAACCAGGAAGGAACCAGGCGATGTCGTGAAGATGCAGGTGAAGAGGTGAAGCTTGCCGCAGCTGCCACGGGTACCAGGAGACGTCGAGGACGACCAGGACCAGAGCTGTTCCACGAAGGCTCTTGCTATCGGCGGCGTCGAAGTCGAGTCAGGACCCAACAAGCCTTGGCAAGCGGAACCCACGCAGGATGGAGGACTTGCTTCTGGTGCAGACCTTTCACAGAGGAGCGGGTGCCAGTCTGGAGGAGCCGGACCAGCAAGATGAAAGTAAAGGTTCGTCGTCGCAGAGGCTACTAGCCAACGGGCCAGCAACCGGACAACACGTCGAGCAACACAGGTGCAGAAGGGCCCCACGCAGAACACGTGAAGTGTGGGGAGCTGGTCTTCTTTGCAGATGGTGCTCGGGATGTGGGCTTCTCAATTCCCCAAGCACAGCCTCGAGGGAGCCTCGGAAGTCGCGCTTGTCAGTTACTAGCCACTTGTCCCAAGTCGCCGATCCCACGTCCCTCGTCGCCTCCACGGGTCTCCGCTTCACTGTAGATGTGGATCTGGTTCGGAGGTGTCTGGAAGTCTCGGCGCTGGTCAGTCTCTGCAGTCGTCCCTCGTAGGATTCAGTCGCAGAGCAAACAACGGTCGCTGGATGGTGCCTGGTTGCCCAGGGTGGTCACTCCTTGGCCACAAGGGAGATTTCTTCAGTCTTCTTCCTGAGGTCGAATGTCGAAGGTCCAGAGTTTCTGTTCAAGTTGCAGATTCAGGTTAATCTAATTTCGCAGGGCTCAGCTACCTACTGATATACTAGGCTGGTGGGCTGGGCTACCTGCAAGGTCCCTCCTATGGGTGGGACCAGGAAGGGGAGTGGCTACACCCCCTTTCCTTTGTCCAGTTTCGTGCCAGAGCTGGGGCTGGAGTGCCCCAGCACCGGTTTGAACTGGACTATGCATGGAGCACCTTGTGTACCCCAGGCATGTCTCATTCCTTTCAGCCCTCCCTGCCCCAATACACTAAAGTATGTCTGGGGAGGTGCTAGCACCTCCCTAAGCAGGAAACCTATTGTCCAGGCCTCCCTGGCTGGGAGGGCTCCCAGCTGCAGGAGGTCAGACTCGTGTCTGTGGCAGCAGCATCCATTTTGTGATGCTGAGGCTTTGGTCAGAGTTAAACAGCAAAGTAGGATTTTAACATGTCTCTCCCTCTAGAAGGGGGGAATAATATCCTCATCACCAGAAATGTTATGGGGTATTATTCCAAAGTGTTAGACACCTTACACGACATGTTTTGATAAAGCCAAACCATAGTTACCATAACCGTTTAAGATTATAAGGCACTTTAAGAGTATATGGTAGGCTATATCATAGAACAGCTATAAGGACATGGTTCCGAAAGCTGCAGACAGGCTCAGCTCATGCTAGAGCACCATCTCACATGTTACCAAGCACTCTGCCTCCAGGATTGTTAAGGCCTGCCATAGGAGTGGCTCACAGGTACACATGTGCCTATTTTAAGGGTAGATATAGGTATACTATATCTAAGCAAGGGGTGACTACACGACCTTGCCCCAGCTGAGTGATCAGCCAGTTGTGTCTGATTGGAAGGCCAGGCCAGGGGTGGCATAATACATGCTGCAGCCCCTGGGAGGCCTAGGGTACACCTATGCCTTGGGTACCTAGGGTACACTGTACAGGGTCCAATAAGGTGACCCTTACCAATTGGGTATGTACCTAGGGTACATGGAGTCCATTTTAAAGAGAGAGCAGACAGCCTGAGACCCTGAATGGCAGGATCTCAGGCCAACTAAGTCGAAAAACCAGCTAGACACTAGGCAAAAAGTTGGGGGTAACCATAGTCAGATATCCACCTTCCTACATATACAAATGTGATTTGTATGCAATTGGTACTTTTTCACCTTCATTAAAAGTTTAAGTAGGTGAATTCCGCATTGACCCGAAATTATTCAGATCACTAAATTGCATGTATTTATGCGTGTTTGGAAGTGATTTGTTGCTAACATGTCACCTTGAAGTGATCGCAGGATATCTGTGTGTTCTTGTGTCCAATTTTTGATTTTGAAATAAGGTTTGAATAATTCGTAGAGAGGTTTAACCCTTTCTGCGTAATTTAGAATGTAAGTTCTTCCAAGATTCAGGAAACCTAGAATCGACTAAGTTTTTCAGCGTTTTTGGAGGTTGGAGCAGCGCACACTTTTCTAAAAAGTTAGCTGCCAGGCTTTCACCTTCACTTGAAAGCTCATATCCTAGGAAAAGGACATTGAGATGGGCAATTCTGGATTTTTTAAAGTTCAATTTATAGCCCTCAGAAGCAAAGCCCAGAATAATGGTGTTCACCCTGCTCAAGTGCCTATCCAGGTCATCGTCTGTCAGATAGATGTCATCGACATATGACAATGCCTCGTCATCATAAATTTGTAGTAACTCTTGTTACCCTTGCTGAGAATAACCCCGGGCTGTTCTTGAACCCTTGTGGGAGTCGACAAAAGTGATGCTAGGTCCCCATTATTGAGAAAGCTGTCAAGTACCTACTTTCAGGTGCTATGTTTTGACAAAAGAAACCATTTGAAATGTCTAATGTGGTTTTATATTTTTTACGCACAATGTTATTCATTAATGCTGTACTGTGTGCATTTTGTACTGCAAATGTCTTAGAACAAGTGTTCAGGTGTCTGTAATCCAAAACTAGATGATATGTATTGATTGCTTTGGAAACAGGAAACAAAGGATTGTTCATTGATGAGGTGCTTGTTTCAATCACCCCTTGGTATTCAAGTTGATCTAAGATCTCCCTGACCTGTTTTTTTAGCTTCTTGCTTAATTGGGTACTGCCTTTGTGCAGTAGGTTGATTTTTTTTTTTAACTGTATCTTGTGGTGAGGTGAGTCCTCATCCCATCCTACATGATTTTTGTATAATGCTGGGGCCTTGGCAACTGCCAATTTCCTGGCATATGTATATTTTAGGTGTATTGGATCATGGTTGGAGAAGGCTGGCACAATTATGTCTTCGCCATGTGGGCACTCCCTGACAAATTCTGGTGGCCAGTCCTGTTCTGCTAGAAGTATATCATAACCCCTTGAAAGTTTCTCCCAAAAGAGTGCTCTCACTTTGCTTGGTATGTCTCCCTCTATCCAGAGAGTTATTTCATATAACCTTTGTGGAGTACTAACCCTGGTGTCTACAGTCTCAACTGTGATGTACTCATTCAAGTCCACTATCTCCAGAAGTTCCTTCAGGTTCTGGCGAGCTATTGTTACTTCTGCTGCACTGTCCAGCATTGTCTGAGCCCATTCTCGGTTCTTGAGTTGTGTTCTCAGAATTCTCGGCATGTCTGATCTTCAGACATGCTACCTTCTTCTTAGTGAATTGAGGTTTTTGTTTTTCTGAACGTGTTGATCGTCTTTGGACTGCTTTGTGATCAGACCGTCCTCTTCTTTCGGATGTCTGTGACGATATCTGAAAGGTACGAGAGGAGCGTGTATCAGTATCCTGATATCTGTCAGCTTTTCTCAAATTATCCCTAATCCATGAGGTTATACTTCCTGTCAGAGGGCTCCTTTTGAGGAGACCTACCTCGGGATTGAGAACATTTCTCTTTTGAATGTTTGTTATTTTCCCACTTCTTTTTAGAAGATGTAGGATTGTGTTTAATAGAGTCCTTCTCAGGACCTTCAGACAGTTGTGGTTTAACTGGTTTTCCACCAAAACTATCTCTGCCTAAGATTTCATAGGATTTTTCTATTATTCTGGGTAGTTCTTGTTGATGTTCGGTTACATCAAATTCCCTTAAGCGTTGGCGGATAGCCATGGATGCTGCCTCCCCTTTAATATTAGATAATATTATTGTTGAGACCTGGTCGAAGTTTTTTTGTAATTTCATACCTAAATTCAGCGCAGGTTCTGCCCCGTATTCATTTTCGAATTTGTTTCAGGACATCGGGTATTACCGCAATAGATGGAACACCATGTGTTTTTAGTATAGATGGCAGTAAAGACTGCCCCAAGTGGTGCAGTCTTCCAGATGTGGTGTGATCCCCATTAGTAAACAGATTGTTAGGATTCTGTTTCTCTCATAAGGGCTAGTATTAGGAAATACTGCTTCGATTTGTGTAATTTTTTTAGCTATTCAGAATGAAATTTGTTCACGTTTTGTGTAATTTTTTGTGTATTCCCCTGGTGAGGGGTTTGATTTGGAATTGTTAATGGTGGTTGGACTGTGAAAGTCCCCATGACATATTGGACTAACTGTCTGTACATCTTTATTAACTCTGAGTTGAATGAGTAATTCATCGTCTGACATCTCTTCGATATCAGGATGAGGTGTGTAGCCGGCTAAAATCGACCATGTTGCTCCTGGTCTACCTAGTGGACTGAGCCTGGTAATGTGATTGTAATGTTTCAGGGCGCCTGTAAACCAGAGATTATGCTCCTGGTATGTGAGTGGAATTTCAACATCCTCAAAGGAAATATATTCCTCAGGTGGTTCATCTTCTTTATAGAAGTGAAGCAATTTTGTTACTGGATTTGATTCTGGGAATACTATCCATGAATAGAAAAGAAAAGATTCATGTGCCTCTATCACGAAAACTGCTCTACCACCTCTTGGTGTTAGGCCATATTTCATAAGCTTTAGAGTGATGGCTCTCCTAAAATTTGGATGGATGTTTATAACACACTCATCAGTCGCAGCCTCACCGGTCACTGTATTATTTTCCCCGTTTTGGGACATTGTTTTTGAAATATGTAGAACAAGTTTCAAGGAAACAAAGATAAGGTGCACAATATTTTGGAACACTGTATGCTTCAACGTTGAACAAACCAAACAGCTAATACATAGGATTTTTGTCCTACTCAGCTATGGTGGATATTAAACCTACCCACTCCAGACTTCTTATGGACTATTATGAGTAGAGGTCTCTGAGAAAAGCACAACTGAGTTACTTCAGTATCTGGCGTTAAATTACCGCCTTACCAAACATGTTGGGTGCCATGTAGTGTAGTTCCTATTTCCCTTATAGGCTCTGTGCATTGGAATAATATACACTATAGTTGTGGCATAGGACTGAGGTCAGTATGCCTCTATCGAGTACATTAAACTTAATTACTTTGTATGCCAGCTAACTCAGAGGCCACTAGAAACTCCTTGAATAAACAAGAAGGGAGTAGTTTCTGGCAACCGCATAAACATGACAACTTTGTTTCCCTTTAGAATCGGAACATGTCTCAGAATCGTGGAAACAACAGATAAGTTTCACTCAGTCAATCGTGCATGCTTAGTTTCTTCAGAGTTACACAGAAATAGATAGATGGGTGTTTCAATAAAAAGGATTTATTGAACAGTCTTGTTTCTCATGTAAGAGATATGAGCTGTTACAATCGCAAGATAGTATGCGAGATATAATACGTACAGCGTAAGCAGTAAGACGAAATACTGCACTAGCATGGTCTTCTAGCTATGACATATTCATATACACATACATAAATAACATAGGCTAAAAAGTGGATACTCATATGATGCTTCTAAATAGTTCTATCCCAGTGTATCTAACCTAAGTGTAGTACAAGGTAAGAAGTAGGTGCTGTATTCTATGGTATGGTAAGCTATAGTTTTGCATATGCCAAGTGTCCCTCTAGGTTCTAGTCAGCTCCATACCTTAGAATGAGAGAGGTGGGAATCTCTTTCCGATTCTCAAACTCTAACACCTCGCGAAGGGAGTCAGAACACTAGAAGCTGGATTCTGTGCGAGCAGGGATGACAGCATCTGGTCAGTGCATCAGCGGGGACTCAAATTCCTTCCGAACTTGCCGTATCGAGCTGTGCAGCCGAGCCGTGGTTTGCCATGGTAAGGGAAGGTATATTTGTACCTGGAAAGTGCTTAGGAATGTTAGCATTGACGTAAAGTCGGGCAGAGGAAGACGTCGTGAATGAACCCCTAAGGAATAGAAGTTCATGCATAATTGATGAGTTCTTGGAGAAATCAATAATAAAATAGGGGAAAGTCCTAAAGGCTTAAGGGTCTGGTTTCTAAGAACTCGTTGTGACGTCAGGATGGACGGATGTAGGTGACCATGCCTGTATTTGGATAGCATGGCTAATGCCTAAATAAGGACAGGGATTCTATGCCTAAATAAGGGCAATGCGAATTTTGCCTATATAAGGACATGATTTAGGAAAACCTATAAATGGACATCTAAATGGAAACACAACACTTTGAGGCCGCAAGCAGCCTACTAATATCTACATTCAGATTCTGAATATAATTTAGATGACGATAATCCTGAAGATAAGAACCCTTATGATGGCAAAAATGTAGTTTTAGATTTACACAATGCCAGTGGTCTAGAAATCTCACCAGACATTGGTCTTTCGTCCCCTAATCCTACCACTTATACAGAATAATCTGCCTCCTTCACTACAGTGATTCGGAGGGCGGCAGAAGTCTTAGACCACACCCTACCAAACACACAGAGGTCAAAACTAATTTTCTCAATGAGGGCCATCGCCCAGGTCAAACTAATTAGGAGCCTCTCTTCCCTTTTAATGAGGCCCTGTCTGATGTACCAATGGGCACCTGGCCAAAGCCAGGATCTTGCCCCCCGAGTCAATAGACGTGTCTCAAGGTGGCCCCTGGGAATCCAGACTTCCTCATTTAACACCTCACCCTGGCAAGCTTTGTGGTGCAGGCGTTTACAAGTAGACTCAGTCTCAACATGTTCCCCACAGCCCTGCAAGACAGGGAGTCTAAACAGATGAAGACATTTTCCAAGTGTATGTTCTCCTTTGCCAGCCTTGCACTCAAATCAGTCTACACTACTGCCTTCTGGGGAGGTACTCGCATGTGTTGTGGGACAGAGTGGTGTGCATCTTGCCAGCTGTTCCGGATGACATCTGGCCAACCCTACAACTCCTCACTTGAGGATAGCTGGATGTAGCAAAGTACTCCATATGTTAGCATCTGGACACTACTGACTGTCTAGGGCAGTCGGAAACCATACAGAACTTCGGTGCCACACCTGGATTTGCTCCCCTGGATTTTCAAACCGCGTCCAGCTATCCTTATTACATGCCCTTTAATGGCTACAGTCTCTTGGAGCAAAGGCATACTCTGCTTTGGAAATATTTAGATAGAGCCAAGTCAGAGCATGCTCTCTAGGCCTAGGCCTGCCTCTTCGGGAGTTCACCCAACAACTTTGCCCCGTTCGAGGCTTTAGCAGGGGATATCAGCAGTTCCTTAACAAAAGTATGCCTCTCAGTCCTTTCGAGATAGAGGCAGGGGGATCAAGCTGACAGTGTCTATAGACAAAACACTATCCAAACCCCAGTCCAACCCCCTGCAGCTGCCACAAAACTGCTTTAAATCTCACTCAGTGGCTTACGAACACCTGTTGGGAGGACATTTCACCTTCTACCTCCCTGGGTGGAGAAGCAGCACATCAAATCAATGGGTGCTCCAGATTGTGGAACATGGTTACTCCTTACCTTCCCTGTCACATTTCCTAGATATGCCACCCACATCAAAACATCTCCCAGAGGACCACTTGTCCATACTCCTCAGGAGACAACCAAGCACTTTGACCAAAGGAGTCAGAGAGGTTGCCAGTATCAGAAATTGGGACTCGCTGTTACACTCAGTAGTTCCTAGTGCTAACAAAAGATAGCTGGAGAACTCTGCACCCTCAAAACTTCTTTCTCCAGAAGAACAAGCTCAAAATGCTCACACTGGCACAAGTTCCATCTACCCTATGTCCAGGAGAATGCATGGTGGCATTGGATCTGCATGATGCCTATTTTACATCCCTGTCCTGCAATCCCACAGACGTTACCTGAGGTTACAGGTAAACCCAGAGCACTTTTAGTTCTCTGTGCCTCTGTTTGGCTTTACAAGTGCACCTCAGGTGTTCACAAAGTTGATGGTGGTGGTCACAACTCATCTGCTGAAGTTGAGAATACCATGCTTCCCATACCTCGACAACTGTTTGCAGAATGTTAGCTTGCCTCAAGCAGTTGTGAACCAGCCGGCAGCTGACTTGTTGACATCGTTGGGCTTTTCCATCAACGTGCCAAAATGACATCTGGTTAATTTGCAGAGGCTCCCATTCATCAGGGCTATCCTATTTACATCACTTTCCTGGGCATTTCTCCCACCTGACAGAGTTCGGGACATTCGAACTGTGTTCTGATGTTTCAGCCCTTGATGTTGGTCTCAGTGAGAGCAGCTCTGAGGTTTCTTGGTTTCTTGGCCTCTTGCTCATGGACAACACCAAGTGGCACATGTGGTGGGATAGAAAGTCTCATTCAGCTCCAGGGAAACATGTCAGATTACAGCCCTATACATCCTTCTTTCTGGACAAGCTGGTCCTCTGGACAAAAGTGGTATTGCTGTCTAAGGTAGTGGCTCCCTTCTGCATAATGCAATCCATCACCATGGCAGCTTTCTATTATACTCCTCAACCCCTGATATGGGTCTTGTGAGAACGGCTCTGAGGCTTCTTGGCCTCTTGCTCGTGTGCCATGCCAAGTGGGACATGCAGACTCTGCAGTGAGATCTGAAGTCTGTCCGCTCAGGTGGACTTGTCAGATTCCATCCAAGTGTCAGAGGAGACTACGAAAGATCTGCAGTGGTGGCTGCTCTAACGTAATAGGACTGGCGGCACAGGTCTCCCCCTACCCCACCCAGAGCTGATGGATGTATCACTGCTGGATTGGAGAGATCATCTGGGAGAGGTGGTGATCAGATGGCTCAGGTCTCCAATGGCTCCTATTGGTGAAGCACCGTGCCCTGAGTCCAGCCAACCCTTAGTGAAAGTAGAAGTGGTCCCTAATAACCAAAGCTCTCCAGGGGTAGCTGTGGAGAGCATCTAAGGCTTATTCAGGACGGTGTAAAGCGGGTACATTACCATAGTCAGTCAGTGAAGCTTTCTCACAAGAAAGGACTACACCAGTGTTAGAAAAATACCCTGTAAAGCACATAAAACACATAGCCCCTATGGAAAGGGGGATGCCAAAACCATATGCTAAGAAAATAGAATGCGAGGTGAGCACCGAACCAAGACTAACACCCAAGATACTAGGGACCAGGGGGAGCACGGAACCACCACAGGTAAGTAACTAAGACTTGCTAGGCGCCCGTGTGCCAGTGTCCATTGGATAACGTGGGTAAGTTGCAGTTGAAGTTTTACTCTTTCAGGACCCTTCCCAGAGGACCCTGAGGAAACCACTGGGAACCAGGGAGGTTGGAAAACACCCCCAGAGATGTTGGAGGACACCACCACCCATTGATACCCAGAGAAGCAGGATACCTACAACTGGGAGCCCGGGTGCATGAGTGCCAAGTGGTGTCTGAACCGTCCTTTGACGTCAATGAGGAACCTTGGAGGTCCAGCTGCTTACACAGTCTTGTGGACCAGGTTGGTGGAACCTAGATGTGGAATCCAGATGGGGAGTACCTGCAAAAAGAAGGGACAGAGTCCAAACCACCCGGAGGGGTCCAACAGGAGCACGAGCATGATGCCAACCCTTGTTAGAGGTACTTTTCTGTCTTGGAGCTGCAGTTGTGAAGCTCAGGCGACATTGCAGAGGCACAGGAGACTTCTACAAGCTATCCTGCATTGGTTGCCGAGCTGCAGGAGGGTCAGTGACCAGCAGGACCACCATAAAGCCTTAGCAAACGCAACAGACTTGTTGCACAAAGAAAGCCTAAGCAAGGGTAAGTCAGAACCAGCCCTCGGCAAGCAGTTGAGCCAGCAAGATTCGATGGGGACCCCGGGAGGACCCTCTGGCATCAGGCACAGGGAGTTGCAGGGAGGCCTCGGCAACGCACAGAAGATGGAAACCCACGTCGCAGGAGATACAGTGGGGAGCTGTGTGATGCTTGAGGCTGGAGCTTCTTGGAGCTCAAAGATCTTCGGTCAGGAGAGACAACAAGCCTTGGTAACGTCAAACATGCGGTGCACAGGGATGTGGTTCCGGTAGACTGAAGAGGGATTGCAGTCTCCTAAGTTGCAGGGAAGACAGGTCTGGCCTCTGGAGAGCCACCAAACCACCACCTGTGTTGTGGAGCCTTGAGGTGTCCGTGGGACAGTAAGCTCCACACACCAGTCGTCATCATCGAGGAGCCTGTAGGGGAGTGACTCCTTCAGTAGAAGGAAGATTCCTTCTTAGTATCTTGATGCAGCCGAGTCCTTGGCGACGCAGGAGTATGCACGGCCATGTAGGTTGTAGCACTTAGAGGAGCACGGAGATGAAGTTGCAGTACGGGTCTTCTTACCAGAGGCAGTCTTGTCTTGGTTCCTGGCTCGGTTCCATCAGCAGAGTTCAGTGTCCAAAAGCAGAAGAGTCTTTAGACAGATCTTCACAGGAAGCCGGTCGGTTCTTGAAGACAAAGTGCAGATGAATCTAAAGATCCACCCTCAAGGGAGCCCTTATGTAACCCAGAAAGTAGGTAGGACTACTTCTGTGTTGACCCCTCTATCAGGGAGGGTGAGGGACGCTACTCCGGTGGACTGACCAGTCAGATGCTCCCAGGGGCCCCTATCCATCTAGGATTCAAAATGGCAGAATCAAGTAGCCACCTGGCAGAGCTGTGGGCACCTCCCAGGGGAGGAGTTGGACAGGGGGAATGGTCACTCCCCTGTCCTATGCGTAGTTTCACGCAGGAGCCAAGGGCTCCTGGACTGGGACATACCGGTTTATACAAATAGGGCACCAAATGTGCCATTCAAAGCAGTCTTGGGCACTCTGAAGCACCTCCACCCTAGCTGAACCCCTTCGGTGCGTCGAACTGGCAGGAGCCGTCCAACGCACCAGTGCTTATGTGCGTCGGACAGCTACTGGCCGTCCGATCACATGGCACTTGAATCGAGATTTCCTTTTACCCCCAAGCTTCCGAGGCTGTATGTTTGGTTTCTGTGAAATTACACACGCACGTCGCGCTGGCGTTATTTCATAGAAACTGGAATGAGCCGATAGACTGGTTTCAGTTTCACTTTCTACATGCTCAGGGGGCAATTTCAGCCCCCTGAACACTTAGAAAGTCAGAAGAGGTACCATTGGAAAGGGGAGAATCTCCCCTTTCCAATGTCCAATGGTACCCCTCCCTAGTGGATCCCTCCTTGAGGATAGCCCCAGGAGGGCGATCCCCAAGCAGGGATCCACCCACTGGGCACCAGGGAGGGGGAAGCAGCCCCTTGGCCAAGGACCTTTGATCCCCCCCATTCCTTCCTGCATAAGCAGAAAGCACTCGACACCAGCAATTTAAAAAAAAAAATGATTTAGGGGTGGGGGCTGCCCAAGATGTGCATGCCAATGCCTTCACCCCCGCAAACGTACAGTCTTTCTGCCCCCCCTCCCCCCGGGAAGCAGATGGGGGCAATAGCCCCTTCCCATTAGATGCCAGGGATTTTTTTCTATTGTATTTAGGGGTGGGGGCTGCCGGAGATGGGCATGCCAATGCCCCCCACAAAATTCCACAGTCTTTCTGTTCCCCATGGAGGCAGATGGGGGCATTAGCCCCCGATCTGCCCTCCAGGGGCGGGGGGAAAGCCCACTAGATTCTAGGCATTATTTTTTTATTGTATTTAGTGGTGGGGGCTGCCCGAGATTGGCATGCCAATGCCCCCACCCCCGCAATATTCCGCAGTCTTTCTACCCCCGGGAGGCAGATGGCAAAAGTCCCTGATCTGCTCCTGGGGGGTGTAGAAAGACATGGGGGAACGCTGGGTGGTAGGAAATTTGTGTCAGCACAATTTTCACACAGAGAAATGTGAGAAAAAAAAATTCTGCTAAATATGAGGTATGCAGTGGATTCTGGGTAGGAAAACGTTTGGGGATCCACGCAAGCCATACCACCCTGGACTCCGCACGGTGTCTAGATTTCCGAAATGTGTGAGTTTGGTAGGTTTCCCTAGATGGCAGCCGAGCCCGGGGCCAAAAACTCTGGTGCCCCCCTTGCAAAAGCAGGTCGGTTTGTGATGGGTAATTTTGATGTCACCACAATATGTTTTGGGCCCTTCCCTGCCGCAGGCACTTGGCCCACCCACACAAGTGAGGTACCATTTTTATCAGGAGATTCTGGAGAATGCTGGGTGGGTGGAAGATGGTGGATCCACACAGATTCCAGAATTTTCTGTCCCAGAAATGTGGGAAAAATGTGTTGTTTCTTTTGTTGAAAGTTTGAGGTTTGCAAGGGATTCTGGGTAACAGGCCTGGTGAGAGCCACACAAAGCAACCCATTCTGGATTCCCCTGGGTGTCTAGTTTTTAAAAATGTATTGGTTTGCTAGGTTTCCCTAGATGCCGGCAGAGCAAGGGTTCAGAATCCACAGCTAGGCACTTCGGGGAAAAAAAGGGTACGTTTTTACTGTAAAAATAAGGTGTATCCATGTTGCGTTTTGGCTCATTTCCTGTGGCAGGCACCAGGCCTACCCACACAAGAAAGGTATAATTTTTATCGGGAGCCTTTCGGGAATGCGGGATGGGTGGAATTTTGTGGATCGACGCATATTCCAGAACTTTCCATTAGAGAAATATGGGGTAAATGTGGTTTATTTTACAAAGTTTGAGGTTTGCAAGGGATTCTGGATAACAGAACCTGGTGAGAGTCACACAAGTCACCCCATCCTGGATTCCCCTGGGTGTCTAGTTTTAAAAATCTACAGGTTTGCTAGGTGTCCCCAGGTGCCGGCTGTTAGGCACATTGCGAAAAAAGGTCAGTTTTCACTAGAAAAATGTGATATGTCCATGTTGTGTTTCGGGCTGTTTCCCATCACAGGCACTAGGCCTACCCACACAAGTGAGATACCATTTTTATCAGGAGACTTGGAGGAACACAGAATTGTGGAGCAGCTGTTATAACCTATTGACTTTCTATGTATTTCTGCATTCCAAATGTAAGACAACGAGTAAAAAAGAAGTGACTTTGAAAAATGTCCTATGATTCACATGCTAGTATGGGTACCCACAATTTTGGAGATGTGCAAATAATAACTGCTTCTAAACTCTCTATTTTGTTCCCATTATGGAAATACACAGGTGTCCTTGATACCTATTTTTCACTCTTTATATTTTACCAAATGAATTGCTATATACCCGGTACACAATGAAAAACCATTGCAAGACGCAGCTCAGTTATTGGCTCTGGGTTCCTCAGGTTCTTAGTGAACCTATAAGTCCTATATATCCCCACAACCAGAAGTGTCCAGCTGATGTAACGGTATATTGCTTTAAAAAAATCTGTCATACTTCGAAGAAGTTACACGTAAAAACGTTGGCACAAATGGCTGATTTTTTCAACTCATTTCAATATTTCTTATTTTCAACTGTTAGTTTCTATTTTTTTTAAAACGAAGCATCTACACAAATGACCCCTTGCTGAATTCAGAATGTTATCTACTTTTCAGAAATGTATAGCTGTCCATTATTGGTTTCACACCCATTTCTACCACTAACTGGAAGGAGGTTGCAAGCACAAAAAGTAGCAAAATAGGCTATGTACCTGTAAAATGCCAAAACTGTGTAGAACATTTTGGTTTTCTGCCAAAAGTCTGCCTGTCCCTGAAAGCTGGTGATTTCAGCACCACAAACCTATTGTTGATACCATTTGCAGGGGAAAAAGACGCTTTCTTCTGCAGCACTTTTTCCCTATTTTTACAATAAAAAAAAATTGCTGTATTTTGGCTAATTTCTGAGTCCCTCCAGGGGAATCCACAAACCCTGGGTACCTTTAAAATCCCCATGATGTTGGAAGAAAAGGATGCATATTTGCCGTGGATACCTTACGTGGACAAAACGTTACAGGGCCCTAAGCGCAAACTACTCCAAATAGCCCCAAAAAAAACTTGCCACAGGGAGGGGAGGGGGGGGGGGGGGGGGAGTAGGGGGGGGAGGCCTAGCCGCGAAAGGGTTAAGACACCTATTTCTAAAGGCGAGGTGGTTGCCCCTCTCCTCTGCAGGAAATCCTTTGTTCTCCCTTCCCCTCCCCGAGTTAAGCTCAGCAGCAGGAGGACAGAGCAGTGTCTGGGGTCGGCAGCAGCACTGGCTTTCACACAGACCCAGCAGGGCTACACAGGTAGACCTGGGGGGGAAGGGGGTCTTCTAAGGAGCCCCGTAGTACTTCGTATTATGCAAATAACACTGGAATCGGTGTAGTTACATTCTTCCAACATGTTTGATACCAAGTTTGACCAGATTCTTTGAAGCTATTATGTAGCTGGACGTCTCGACTTTGCCAGTGTCCACTAAATACATCAAACTGGTTTCCCTGCACTTACAAAACCAAAGCATGGGCTTCAGGGTTTGTAGGAGTGTCTCTGCTCATGCAGGGGCACCCTCACAGTCCGCACCATGCTCCCTGCCTGTGGACTATAAGGCCTACTTTAGGGGTAACTTATAGGTTTTAAGTGCAGTGACCGGGGTATAAGAAAAACCTTATATCTGGTTTAAATCTTTTATTGACATTTCAAAACACACATAGAAACACCAACAAATGGAATTATCAGCACCCTGTGGATTTAAAATGAGTGACGGAGCCCTTTACCACGAAGATATGGGGTCAATACTGGGCCTCTGCCCTTACTGAGAAGACCATACAGAGTTCCAACAAGGGTGCCGTCAAACAGAAAATTAAAAAAACACCCCCTTTCCACCCCGAACCCCTTTCCCACCCCCTCCCCTTGTTCCACGTCCATCAGCCCCTCCCACCAGCTGCCTCTACAGGTCATGATCCCTACTCCTCCCTCTGCTCATTGGATAAGCGCAGCAGGCGTAAATAGCGAGGGCAGGTAACCTCTCGAAATTCGGAGGACAACAGTGCCAGAAAGGGTTTCCACAACTCCCCATATTTGGTGCCCTCCCTCGCCAGCGTTAGCGTAAGCTTCTCCATGCCAAGGACATGCCACAACCGGTATAGCCAGCCCGTGGAGGTCGGAGTGGTGGGGGTGCGCCAGTGAATAACTATGTTCTGTATCGCTGATCCCAGTGCAATGGCCATCTGTCGGCCCCTGCGCGATTTAAGCGGGTAGGTCAAAGGATTTGGGAGGCCTAGCAGTGTGTATGCCGGGAAGCGCGGTATCGCTGTGTTGAAATGCTTGTCCAAATCATCTAGCACCTGGGTCCAATATGGCTGGACGTGCTCACAGTCCCAGAGTAAATGAATCGGTGCCTATCTGATCACAACCCCTCCAACATTTTGCGTCCCTCGTCCGGTCCATAGCGTGTAGTCGTGCCGGGGTGTAGTACCAATATGTCACTACCTTTGTGAGGTTGTCCGTAAGCCCCATGTGGTAAGCTGAATGTCGGGCCCTATAATAAATACCCTCCCACTCCTTGTGAGTCAAAGTTCTACCCAACTCCCTCTCCCAACGCGTCCTACCAGAGTTATAAGAGTGTGCGAATCGAACCTGTAACATCCTGTACAGGTTGGAGATTAGCTGTTTGTCCGATGTGCACGTTGGAAGCCATCGCTCATACTGAGAAAGGCGTCGATCTGCAAAATGGACGGACCCGTTCTTCAAGTGCCCAATGACCGACCTGTAGGTAAGGGAGCCGTTCCGCTTCAGGCAACCCATATTCCTGCTTGAATTGCTGGAACGGAAACACTCCGCCCGCATCGTACATATGATATAAGAATCGGCAGCCGGCTGGTTTCCACCTGCTGAAGGCCACTGAGTCCATCCCTGGGGCGAACTCCGGATTATCGAACAGAGGAGTAAGCGGGGAGGGAAAGGTAGTGAATTCATGGGGAACATTGGTGCGGTCCCATACGTCCAGAGGGACACGGGTGATATAGGAAGCATAAAGATTAGGGGGCCTATGCTGTTTGCGTAGGAAGGGAATTTCCTGCAGAGGCCGCGCTGCCACCGCTTGATCTTGAAACAGCCAATGTTTCTCCGACTCCCAACGGCTCCACTCCACCAAGTGACGTAACTGGGAAGCCTGGAACTAGAGCCGTAGGTCGGGAATCCAGAGTCCACTGCTTTCGGGTGGGAGAGTGGACAGCGACCGCTTCATGCGTGGCTTCCGACCATTCCAAATAAACTGGGCAAGCTCTGATTGTGTCTGCTGTATCCAACAGATAGGCGGATGCAAGGGGATAGTGCGGAAGAGGTATAGGATCTGCGGCAGTATGGTCATCTTGACCGCCGCAATTTTGCCCAGCCAAGAGAGGGGATAGTACTTCCACTGACCGAGTTCCCTGCAGATTTTCCGACGCAAGGCTGCGTAATTGAGAGTAACCACCTGTGGAAGTATGGGGGCCAACTGAATCCCCAAATATGGAACCGCATCTCCTGCCCACTGGACGGGGAATGAGCTCTGCAAGTACTCCCGGGTGGGTTGAGACAAGGAGAGACTAAGCGCTAACGACTTGTTAGCATTCACCTTGAACCCTGCGACCTGTGCGAAGGTGTTCCGCCAGGCAAGCTGGCAGTGCCTCGCGCGGGTTGGATAAGGATAACAACACATCATCCGCGTAGAGGCTGATGGTATGAACATACCCCCCAAACTTGATCCCAGAAACTGCTGGGTTTTGCCTAATCCTCTGGGCGAGAGGTTCCATATAGGCGGCAAAAAGCAGAGGCGACAACGGACACCCCTGCCTCGTGCCCCGCTCTGGGGAAGCCAGAGGACGTGTGGCCATTCACCTGAACCGAGGCCGACGGGAACTTGTAGCAGTTGAAAACGTGTGTGCGAAACTTCTCTCCCAGTCCCATCCGTATCAACACCTGCTCCAGGTAGGGCCAGTGGATGCGGTCGATCGCCTTTTCGGCATCGATCGAGAGCAGCATATATTCTCCCGTCGTACGGGAGGCCTTCTCGACCAGATGTAGAACACGTTTCGTGTTGTCAGGTGCTTGACACTCCGGGATGAACCCTGCTTGGTCCGGGTCGATAAGACCAGGCATATAAGGTGCTAACAGACTGGCTAATATCCCGTATATATCTTAAGATCGACGTTCAACAGCGAAATCAGACGGTATGCCCCACATCGGGTCTGATCTTTCCCTGACTTTGGGATAACTGCTATAAAAGCCCCTAAAAGGTCCGGAGGAATCGCCCCCGCGGCCGAGAAGGAATTGAAGAGTCGGGTGAGGAGAGGCGCTAACAGATTGCAAAACTTCTTATAAAAAATGGCTGAAAAGCCATCCGGCTCGGGGGCTTTCGCCAGTTTCAACCAGGAGATGGCGGCGATTACCTCCTCCTTACGAATGTTTCCGTCCAGCTGGTCTGCCTGGGCCTTAGTCAAAGCAGAAAGTGTGACAGAGTCCAGAAAGGCGGCTCCATTATCAGCAGCCAACTGAGAGCTAGCGTAAAGGTTAGCGTAAAAGTCACGGAACGCCTCGGCTATGTCCCTTGATTCCGAAACTCGCGTGCCGTCCTCTTTACAGATCTCACGTACCACCTGGCGTTGTCGGACCTCCCGGAGCTTGTGGGCGAGAAGGCGCCCGCACCTGTCCCCCCCCCCCCCGGTGTAGTAGGCATGCTGCAATCGCAGGGCAGCGAACTCTGCTCTATCTTGATCGAGAGCTGCAAATTGGTGCCGTACTGCTTTGAGCTGGCGCCACACTCTGGGGGCTCCCGTCCTCTGATGTATTTGCTCCAATTCCCTAGTTTTTTGGGTAAGGTCATCCCGCTTACGTCTGCGTTCTAAATTGTCAGCGGCCGAAATAGCAATAAACTCTCCCCTGAGGACTGCCTTCAGCGCCGCCCACTGTGTCGCTAATGTGGTGTCAGTGTTGGCATTATGAGAAAGAAAGTCAGTGATGGATCGTCGGATCTGCACTATTACATCTTCACGATGCAGAAGAGTGTCCCTAAGGCGCCACATCCTGTCGGGCCGCGCTACCGATGGTAGGGTCAGAGTAGTAAGCACCGGAGCGTGGTCGGAAAGGGAAGCCACCCCTATCTCAGCCCCTTATGCCTGCGCTCTGACCGAAGAAGAGGCAAAGCGGTAATCCAGTCTGGCATGTGTCTTGTGTTCATGAGAATAATAGGAGAATTCCCGACTATGTGGATGGAAGCTACGCCATAAGTCACACAACCCCAAATTGTGTAAACGATCGAGCTCCACCGCTGAGAGCGCACCAGTCTGGTGTGTGCGTTGGCAAGATCTGTCCTGTGTGTTGTCAAAAACAAGATTTAAATCCCTACCCAGGATAATATTGCGGTCGTTTGTGGCCGTGACTTCCGTGATAGTGGAATGCAAGAATTGTTCCTGACCCTCGTTAGGGGCGTAAAGAGAGCCAATGGTGAAGGTCAAGGCACCCAGGGCAAATCTATAAGCTAATAACCGGCCCCTAATTTCCGCCTCTTGCTGCAGGACTTGCCCCTTAAACTGCTGGGCCACTAGGATCGCTACCCCCACAGACTTGGTGGGGCCAGAAGAGAAGAGCTGTGTCAGAAACTTTCGGAGCCGGTGACAATCTTGAGCAAGGTTTATTGGAGGAGACATATGTCAGCATGTGTGTTCTCGAAGCAAGACAGAATGGCTCTGCGCTTGACAGGGTTATTAAGGCCCCGAACATTGAGAGTTAATACTTTAAGCGTGTGCGTGGACATTCACGTTATCCAGGAGACCCAGGGAGCGCAAGGAGAGCAGCGCATTACGTGAAGAAGGGACGAACGGTGAGCAATTGGTGTGCGCTCCCAGCGCAATTTGAGCCGCAGTGACCCCCTAAAATGATGGACGTGGAACCCCAAAACCCCCCCCTAACAAAATCCCCAAAACCATAACCAAAAACCTCAACATCTGAGCAATGAAAGTCCAGACCAAGTGTCCTCCACCTTCTGGTGAATGGTAGTGCAGCATCGTGGGGCTGATTGCTACAGTAGAAAGGCCGCCCTCCCGCCGACGGCCGGCATAGGAACCAAGGAACCAAACAGTCTGTGAACTCTGCCTAAATCAGCCGGATGGGGATTTGGTCAGTCCCGCGGAGACGGTCTCTAGAGCTGCTTGCTGACCTCTGAGGATCTCCGCCACCGGAGGCTTCCTAGTGCGCCGACGGCGTCCCTGTTGGCACCACCTGGGCCTGGAATCATTTGCCTCCACCGGGGAACTATCATCTCCGCTGTCCTCCGGCGTGAGCTCCACCCCTAACAGTTTGGCTGCCTCCGACAAAGAGCGCAGTTGGTAGAGCATGTTGTCTATGCGGAACACCAGGCGAAAGGGATGGCCCCAGCTGTACGGAATGTTGCGCTGCTGAAGGTGCGCCGTGGTAGGCTTGAAGGTTCTACGTTTGTGGAGCGTGAGCACAGATAGGTCCTGATAGAGGACCGGTGCATGGTCGGGGAACACCACAGGATGTTTTTGATGGGCTCTGCGAAGTATGTCCTCCTTGGTGCGGTAGTCTTGTATGCACACTAAAATGTCCGACAGTGAGGCGGACGAGGGCCTCGGGGGCCCCACTCTGTGCGCCCGGTCGATCCGCATCTCCGTCCCAGGTGGTCTATCTAAGATATGATTAAAAAGTTCTCTCGTAAAGCGAAAGAGATCTTTCGAGTCCTCAGCCATCTTTACTCCACAGATCCGTATGTTGTGGCGCCGAGACCGATTTTCCAGGTCCTCGACGTGGGTCTTAAAGTTGACCTGCTGATCATGAATCCGAATGATCTGTTGCAACGCCGCCAGCTCTGTGTCGCGCCCATCACTTTTGTCCTCTAGCGCAGCAACCCTCTCACCGATGCCGTCCACATCCCTGCGAACTTCTTTAAGCTCCGCTGTGAATTCCTTCTGGAGGGTGTGAATGTCTGCTCTCAGGGCTGTGAACATGGATTCCAGAAAGGCCTTGGTGATCTGTTCAGCTCCTCCCTGCTGCTCTGGCGTAGGGCGGGCCGCACTCGCCGCCATGTTGTCTGGCGAGGAGCTAACCTGTACCTTTGCAAACAGCTCCTTCAAAGTCTTATCTTTACGTCCTTTGGGGGGGGACCATAGCTTGCCGCAGGCAACTCTAGCAGGAACCCCAGTGAACGGTGCCTTCTGTTCCCCCGCTTCTTCCTCCGTCGCTAGCCCGTCAGAAGTGGAGCCCCACCCCGCCTGGGCAGCCGTCTTAACCCAGGTGTCCCGCTGGTCCCAGCCAGCAACAAAACCCCTGGCCCCCGGCACTTCGTGATTACCGGCCCCTCTCCAGTTAAAGTGCAGCCAGGGTCAAGATTAGGGAGCCCCCCCCCCCCAATCTACAGCGCGTCCCCCGCCTCTGCTCGGTAAGGTGTGATGTTCCCCCCTGCAGGGACTCTTGTGTCAGGCCGCTTGCTTGTCTCCCCGGGCCCTCAGCCCTCCACTCTCCTCTTCAATCGTTGTCGCCGCAATCCCCAAAGTGTAGTCCTGCTGAGCCCGGGGGGTCCCCCTCTCCCCCCAGCACTCACTGACGTCTCTCTGCAGGCCCGCTATGGACAGCCCTACGCAAAGCCTCCGCCGCACCCCAGTGTCCAGGCCTCCCGGGGCAAAAGTCCCTCAGAGCAGTCCTCCTAAGAGGCGGTCCAGGACGCGTGTGAGCGAAGTCCAGACTCGCTGTGTGCCAACAGGCAGGGGGTATCCACGGAGGCCGCTAATCACGTACTAGGGCCCGTTGCACGATGTCATGGCACAGGGACAGTCACAGAGACCCAAGCTCCTCAATTAGCCACACCCGGCGCAGCCCCTCAACAAGCTTCCAGCCACCCCCGATCCTCCAGTTCTCGCCAGGTCCCAATAAACACCTGCAGCCAGCAAGCTTCAGCCTTCCAGGTAGTCTCTAAGATGGCGACCGTCCCCTCTCATGGCTCTGGTACCAGCCACCTCCGTCTACACTGTCCCCGCTTACCGCCAAGCCCTGGGTGTCAAGCTGTCCGCCAAGTGGATCCCGGGTGGCACCCCCACTGACCTGGCTGGCAGCCTCGGCAGGTCTCCCCCGGCCCGGCGCCGGACAGACTCCGCTGCGCTGGGAGCTCATCTGCCCCCACTGCTCCTCGGCTCCGATCACCGCCGTAAAGATCCGCCTGACCGGCCCCCAGACTAGCTGTCAGAGCCGCTCAAACCAGCAAATAGCGAGGATCGCAAGGCCCACATCGTTCTGGCTCACCCGGACTTCCAGGTACCAGCAGGCACCGCCGGATCACCTCTCCTCCAGTTGAAGGACTCGGTCTCCGCTGCTGACTCCTCGGGCCCCCGGCGCAGCCACACCGCACTTAACGGCCCTCCGGTCACTGCAGCTGGGGCCTCTCACATGGACCCCTGTAAGGCACCTCCCAGGCCCGGGCCACTAACCGTGTTACAGGCCGCGATATCTGCATGGCGTCCAGCCGCGCTGTATAGCTCTCAGTCACCACTCGTCATGACCTGAAGCCTCCGTTCAGGACCCTCTGGTACACCGCTGGCCCCCGCACAGCTCGAGGGGATGACACAGCCGTCAGCCGCCACTGCTGCTAGGCCGTTCCAGCCGCCACTCCAACTCTAGGGCCCTGCAGACTAGGCCTCACAGGGCACCCTCGCCAGCGCCGCACGCCAGAGCCGCTCCGCTGTATAGCCCGGGAGGCGAGCCCCCACCCGGTCCCCACCACCACTCCGGCTGGCCGCCTGTCCGTGTCAGCGTCAGCCCTCAATCGACTCCCTTGCAAGGGTCGGCAGACGCTGATGCGGCCCAGGGGCCGATGCTATAGCAGGCCGCCGGCAGGAGCTCAAAGGCAGCGCGTCCGCTCACCCCTCTGTGAGAAGTTGGCCTGATATATGATGTCACTAATTCTAGTGTACACCTTGTATCAGTCCAAACAACCCTTATGGTGATTGGTTGTAAGGTCAACCTTATAGACCAGCTATCCTAGTGGTAGCATGGACAAGAGCAGTCTTAGGCTAAACTCTGAATTGCATGTGAAGCCAGCTGTTATACCATATGTAATCCCTTGAATACCAAATGAAAGGACACCACAACAGATATATATATAAAAATAGAATGTATTTATTCTAGTCAAACCGTCAGCACTCTTTATGAGATTCGAGGTAAGTACAACACAGTCTTATTTAAGCATACATTAAGTCACACAGGTAAGTAATACAGTTAGGCCCTAGGGGCCACGCAAACCATATACTAAGTAAGTGGTATAAGAACCACTGACACGAACGCAGGATAGGCCTAGGCCTAGGGAATCGCTGGGGCTACACTATACTACCAAAGGTTAGGAAGTGGGAGGCCCACGGGATTCACGTGCAGAGTGGAAACACTTGCGCGTAATGCGTAAAAGTCAATAGAAATAGTAGTTATTAGAAATTAACAGTTTTAGGACACTTCTGGTATAGCTAGGAAGTCGAGACTTGGAAACTAGACCCTTGGATAGTCAATACCCTTGTGAGCACCGAAGTACTCAAGTTACCTAGCCCACGGGCTGCGGGTGCATAGGTGTGAACTTGCGTCGGGTTTCGTCGTTGACTCCTATGAATGCCTGAAGGAAAGTTGCTGACAGGCAGTCAGTGAAGAGTGTCCGGTGGATCCAAAAGATGGAATCGAGAAGGAAGGATACCTGCAAGCAGAAGGGACGGAGTCTAGGTCACCAGCCAGGAGCCGGGAAGGAACCAGGAAGGAACCAGGCGATGTTGTGAAGATGCAGGTGAAGAGGTGAAGCTTGTCGCAGCAGTCACAGGTACCAGGAGGCGTCGAGGATGACCAGGACCAGGAGGTGAGCTGTCCCACGAAGGCTCTTGCTGTCGGCGGCGTCTAAGTCGAGTCAGGACCCAACAAGCCTTGGCAAGCGGAACCCACGCAGGATGGAGGACTTGCTTCTGGTGCAGACCCGGAAGGTCTGGGGTGCTTCTCTTTCACAGAGGAGCGGGTGCCAGTCTGGAGGAGCCGGACCAGCAAGATGAAAACAAAGGTTCGTCGTCGCAGAAGTCACTAGCCAACGGGCCAGCAACCGGACAACACGTCGAGCAACTCCGGTGCAGAAGGGCCCCACGCAGAACACGTGAAGTGTGGGGAGCTCGTCTTCTTTGCAGATGGTGCTCGGGATGGGGGCTTCTCAATTCCCCAAGCACAGCCTCGAGGGAGCCTCGGAAGTCGCGCTAGTCAGGTACTAGCCACTTTTCCCAAGTCGCCGGTCCCTCGTCGCCTCCACGGGTCTCAGCTTCGCTGTAGAGGTCGATCTGGTTCAGAGGTGTCTGGAAGTCTCGGCGCTGGTCAGTCTCTGCAGTCGTCCCTCGTAGGATCAGTCGCAAAGCAGCGGTCGCTGGATGGTGCCTGGTTGCCCAGGGTGGTCAATCCTTGGCCACAAGGGAGATTTCTTCAGTCTTCTTCCTGAGGTCGAATGTCGAAGGTCCAGAGTTTCTGTACAAGTTGCAGATTCAGGTTAATCTAATTTAGCAGGGCTCAGCTACCTACTGATATACTGGGCTAGTGGGCTGGGCTACCTGCAAGATCCCTCCTATGGGTGGGACCAGGAAGGGGGGTGGCTACACCCCCTTTCCTTTGTCCAGTTTCGCGCCAGAGCTGGGGCTGGAGTGCCCCAGCGCCGGTTTGAACTGGACTATGCATGGGACACCTTGTGTGCCCCAGGAATGTCTCATTCCTTTCAGCCCTCCCTGCCCCAATACACTAAAGTCTGTCTGGGGAGGTGCTAGCACCTCCCCAAGCAGGAAACCTATTGTCCAGGCCTCCCTGGCTGGGAGGGCTCCCAGCTGCAGGAGGTCAGACTCGTGTCCGTGGCAGCAGCATCCATTTTGTGATGCTGAGGCTTTGGTCAGAGTTAAACAGCAAAGTAGGATTTTAACATGTCTCTCCCTCTAGAAGGGGGGAATAATATCCTCATCACCAGAAATGGTATGGGGGTATTATTCCAAAGTGTTAGACACCTTACACGACATGTTTTGATAAAGCCAAACCATAGTTACCATAACCGTTTAAGATTATAAGGCACTTTAAGAGTATATGGTAGGCTATATCATAGAACAGCTATAAGGACATGGTTCCGAAAGCTGCAGACAGGCTCAGCTCATGCTAGAGCACCATCTCACATGTTACCAAGCACTCTGCCTCCAGGATTATTAAGGCCTGCCATAGGAGTGGCTCACAGGTACACATGTGTCTATTTTAAGGGTAGATATAGGTATACTATATCTAAGCAAGGGGTGATTACACGACCTTGCCCCAGCTGAGTGATCAGCCAGTTGTGTCGGATTGGAAGGCCAGACCAGGGGTGGCATAATACATGCTGCAGCCCCTGGGAGGCCTAGGGTACACCTATCCCCTGGGTACCAAGGGTACACTGTACAGGGTCCAATAAGGTGATCCTTACCAATTGGGTATGTACATGGAGTCCATTTTAAAGAGAGAGCAGACAGCCTGAGACCCTGAATGGCAGGATCTCAGGCCAACTAAGTCGAAAAACCAGCTAGACACTAGGCAAAAAGTTGGGGGTAACCATAGTCAGATATCCACCTTCCTACACCCTCCATCTTGGCCACCCAAAACCTTATATCTGAAGTGAAAGATGCATGAACCATTTTACGCAGGCTGCAATGGCAGACCCTCAGATACATTTTGTATGGGCTCTCATGGGTGGCACAATGCATGCTGCAGGCCATTGTAGGCCCCTGGTGTACCAACCCCCTTGGTACCTTATTACCATATACTAGGGACTTACACCAGTATACCAATTGTGGGGTGTACAAACTACTAATGAATTGAGGAGAGAAAGCTCAGACACTGGGGTCAAAACACACTGACACCAGGCAAAAAGTGGGGGTAACTATGCCAGAAAGATCCTTCTTTCCTGCAACGCCCACATCATCTTCCTGGAGTTGCAAGCTGTTCACTTGACATTGAAGGAGTTCCTTCCGTCCGTCGAGGGTAAAGGTTACAGGTTCTCATGAATGGCATAACCGCCATGTGGTATTACAACAAACAGGGTGGCGTGGGGTCTTGGGTCCTGTGCCAGGAGGCTCTACGTCTCTGAAAGTGGCTGACCGCTCAAGGCATCTCTCTGATTGCCCAGCACCTGGCAGGATCTCTAAATGTCCGTGTGGATGAACTCAGCAGACCTTACCTGGTGGAACACTAATGTCAGTTACCCTCAGAAGTGGCACAGAACACCTTTCAGCAATGGGGAGAACCCTGGCTCGATCTATTCACCACCTCCGAGAATGTAGTGTCTAAAATTTGCACATTGGAGTTCCCAAGACAGTTTTTCCTAGAAGATGCCTTCCACCTAGGTTAGGGTTTAGGACTCCTATATGCCATGCACACAAGTTCTTCAATCTGACTGCCCCTTCGGGAAGACCTCCTGTTGCAACAGTAGTGCCGAGCGAGGCCAGCATCTGAACCTGTACAACCTACAACTCCATGCATGGAGATTGAACGGCGACAGTTAAAAGCTTTTGATCTTTTATCCACAAAAACTGTAAATGCAAGGGAGTGGGAGAAGTTTGTGTCTGGTGCTGTACTTGTGACATTCAACATCTACTTGCAAAATAGTGTAGCGCACTACTGTTTAGTCCTTCCTTAGCCCAGCAAGGCCTTGTGTGGCAAAGGTTCAGGGTTGTCTTCAGCCCTTCTGGGTTTTTATGTTTGACAAATCAGACATCCCTTTTTAAATCACTGTTGTTCTGCCAACATATTTCCTCATGCCACAGTGGGACCTTAATCTGAAAGAAACAGTTAGTTATAGATTCCTTACCTTAGAATTACCCCCAGGCATCAAACTGGATCCGGAAAGTTTTTCATCAACAGTACCTCTGCGCGTAGGAAGGTGGTGTCGGTCGGCTCCGCGTCTTTCGTTGGCGTCGTGGTTGCCGGGATGACATTGCGGTAGCTACTCAGACGCTGCCCTCACGCGCTAACGTCGCTTCTTTCTTTTATCGCGCCAGCCAGCGCAGATCCGGAGAGAGCGGTACCTCCAGTCATTTTTTTACGGAACTTTTTGAGCAACTTTTGTCGTCTTTTTGAGTCCCATCGACTCCTGGTGTACGTAGGTATGCCTGGCTTCAAGCCTTGCGGTTCCTGTACCCATCTGATGTCGGTGACGGATCCACACCACGTGTGCCTCTTGTGCCTGGAGAGCGACCACAACCCCAAGTCATGCTCCGACTACTGGACCATGGCTCCGAAGTCTTTGCGGGAGCGGTCCCAAAAGCTTCTTAAGCGCCGGCATTGGGCTCTGCGCTGTTTGAGGTCCCGGTCACGAGGGAGGTCGAGAGACCGTCGCGGAGCCATCACCACTTGTCATCCATGTCTTCGTACTCGGGTCAGGTAAGTTGAAGCACAAGAAGTCGTCGAAGAAGCATCATCGCCCTTCTACTTCTCCCCGTCGGTCGGCTGACGCGACGAGGGATGCGGGCGGTGCCCCTCCCGCAGCTCCACGTGTGGAGCCTGAAGGGCAGACTCCGAGTTTGCCTCCCTTCCCGTGACCCGGAGAGACCCCTGCCCAACTTTGTCAGTTTTACGAGGCGATGAATGCTATCTTTGGTCAGTCCGACTCCACCGGCGCGCCTTCGGGCCCCGCGGACTCTGTTGGAGGTCCTAGGCCTTTGGCACCGCACCAGCACTGGACGCCAGGTGTGCCCCCAGCCAGCATCGACCCCGGCCTCCATCCTGATGTGGACACGGAGCCAGACAGTCATCGCCCGATGGCGTATCCAGCACCGAGTGGGTCTTTTGTGTCCTTCTTCACTCCTGGGGTCCCTTTCAGGCTAGATTGGCACCCGGAGGAGGAGGACTGGGAGGGGTCAGGTGACCCTCTGACCGACCAGTTGGAGTATGACCCGGACTGAAGAGAGGACCTGTGGGATGCCAGTGGTCTTGATACCTCCCCTGACCTTGGCATGTTGTCTCCTCCTACCGTGGCTACGGAGGAGGGAGCTTCCAATGCAGTGGCGTTGCGTAGGACGACCGAGGCTCTCCACCTCGAGCTCCCTACAGTAGCGGTCAGGACTAACCTCCTGACAGAGGTGCTTCAACCGCAAGCGAGCTCTTCAGAGCCCCTGCTGCCGTTTAATGAAGCCCTAATCAACGTCCTTTTGGGCATGTGGTCCAGGCCCAACACGGGGGCTCCAGTGGATAGGATGATTGCCCAAAGCCACCGCCTGGCCCCAGGCGACCCCACTTTCCTCTCCCAACACCCCACCGCTGAGAGCTTGGTGGTCCAAGCCTCTACTTCCAAGAGCGCATTCCCTAACACTCCACCAGATAGGGAATCCAAAAAGCTGGATCATCTTGGGAAGAAGATTTTTTCTTCTGCGAATTTGGGACTGCGGTCGGTAAACACCGCATGTCTATTGGGCCGTTATTCCCACTCTGTGTGGGACACGGTTGCGCAAGTGCTGCCTCAGTGTCCTTAGGAGGCATGGACCGTACTCTCCCAGGCTGTTGCCGCCGGGAGGGACACAGCAAAGTTTACCATCCATTGTGGACTGGATATCGTCGGCTTAATAGGCAGGACGATTTCCACGTCGGTAGCCTTTCAACGCTACACCTGGATGGGATCAACTGGCTTTTCTGGGGATTTCCAGAACACCTTTATGGACATGCCCTTTGATGGCCGTCGCCTTTTTGGTGACAAAGCAGACAACGCTCTAGAGCGTTTCAAGAACTCACGGGCTACGGCCAAGTCCTTGGGACTATCCAGCCGCCCTGCGCAGTCTGCTTTTCGCCCCTTTTGTGGCTACGGAAGGGGTGCCCCACTATGTCCCGCCCTTAGCCACAGGCCGACGCAAGTTCCCTAACCTTTGCGCGGCCGGGGACGCGGGAACCACCGCCGTGGTTCTGGGGGCCAGCGGCTGGGCCAGTCCACCAACCCACCCTTTGCTTCAGCATCCAAACCTTTCTTGTCCGACATTTCAGTCCCATCAATTGCGTCAGGATCCGCCATCACCTTCCCCACTGGCGCACCATCACGTCGGACAGGTGGGTTTTACAGATAGTCTGAAGGGGCTACTCCCTCCCCTTCGAGGCTACCCCTCCTGCCATGCCACCTCCGTATCATCCCATGTCAGAGGATAATCTGGGCCTTCTCTGACAGGAAGTCACGGCTCTCCTGGTCAGGGGAGCCATCGAGCGCGTTCCTGCCCCAGAAGTAGGTCTTGGTTGCTATTCTAACTACTTTCTGGTACCCAAGAAGGACAAGGACCTGCGTCCTATCTTGGATTTCAGGAACATCAACCGCTTCCTCCAGAAGGAGAAGTTCAAGATGCGGATGCTCGCTCAGGTCTTGTCTGCCCTCGACCCTGGAGACTGGATGATAGCGTTGGACTTGCAGGACACATATTTTCACATACCCGTCCTGCCGGCCACCGGCGTTACCTGCGGTTCACAGTAGGCCACAAGCACTTTCACTTTACCGTGATTCCCTTTGGCCTTATCAGCACCCCTCAGGTGTTCACGAAAGTGATGGTGGTGGTCGCAGCTCATCTGCGCAGATCAGGGGTTCCAGTCTTCCCCTGTCTCGACGACTGGCTGTTGAAAGCGGGCTCGCCCCAGGCTGTTGTTTTCCACCTCCAGACTACGGCCGACCTCCTGCATGCGCTGGGGTTTTCCATCAATGTGCCGAAGTCACACCTGACCCCCTATCAGAAGCTCCTCTTCATCAGAGTGGTTCTGGACACAACGCAGTTTCGGGTTTATCCTCCCGAGCACCGAGTCCGGGATATTCGGGCTATGATTCCGATCTTTCAGCCTCTATCTCGGGTTTCTTTCAGGATGACCATGAGGCTGCTGGGCCTCACGGCCTCCTGCATCAAGGTGGTCGATTATGCCTGGTGGCATATGTGGGCTCTGCAGTGGGACATGAAATTCCAGTGGGTGCAGCATCAGCGGAATCTGTCTGATTGCGTTCAGATCTCGGAGGGCACTGCACGACAATTGCAGTGGTGACTCACGAACCAGGAGTGGGTCAACGGCAGATCCCTCTCCCTTCCCCAACCAGAACACACATTGGTGACAGAAGCATCCCTTCTAGGATGAGGCGGCCACATGGGAGAGGCGGAGATCAGAGGCCTCTGGTCTCCGGCGGAGTCCGGCCTCCACATCAACCTTCTGGAGCTTCGGGTAATCCATCTTGCACTCAAAGCCTTACTACCCTCTGTTCGGGGAAGAGTAGTGCAGGTGTTCACGGACAACACCACCGCCATGTGGTACTGCACCAAACAAGGCGGGGTGGGGTCATGGACCCTATTTCAGGAGGCCCTCTGCCTCTGGACATGGCTGAAACTTCAGGGCATATCCCTGGTTGTTCAACACCTGGCTGGTTCTCTGAACGCTAGGGATGATGAACTCAGCCGCAGGTGCATGATGGATCACGAATGGTGTCTTCACTCAGAGGTGGTGCAAGGTCTCTTTCAGCAGTGGGAAGAGCCTTGGTTAGATCTATTCGCCACCGAAGAGAACGCGCAATAAATTCTGTGCGTTGGAATTTCCAAGGTGGCACTCGCTAGGCGACTCTTTTCGACGCAGAGTTGTGGTCTTCTATACGCCTTTCCGCCTATACCACTTCTGCCCAGAGTGCTGAAGAAGATCAAGCGCAACCGGGCCCAAGTCATTCAGGTTGCTATGGACTGGGCACGAAGAGTCTGTTATCCCGAGCTGCTCAACATGGCCATCGATCCTCCGATCAGACTGCCTTTTCGGGAGGATCATCTGTCGCAGAAGCAGGGGACTGTCCTCCACCCGAACCTGTCCAGCCTCCACCTCCTTGCGTGGAGATTGAGGGGCAACAGTTGACAGTTTTCGACCTTCCTCCCGAAGTCTGTAATGTTATCTTGTCAGCCAGGCGTCCCTCCACTAATACGGTATATGCCTGTAGATGGAACAAATGTGTGGCATGGTGCACAGAAAAGGCTGTGGATCCCCTTTCTGCCCCTCTTTCAGAGGTTCTCCTCTTAATTCTTTCTTTGGCCCAGCAGGGCTCTGCTCCAGGCACTCTTAAAGGCTATCTTTCAGACATTTCGGCCTTTCTTCGCCTTCCTGATCAGCCCTCTCTTTTCAGGTCCCCTATTGTTAACAGGTTTCTGAAGGACATTACTCATCTCTTTCCCCCTTCTCCTTTCGTAATGCCCCAGTGGCACTTGAATCCTGTCCTCACTTATCTTATGTGTGCTCCCTTTGAGCCACTACATAATTGTCTTCTTCGTCTCCTTTAGTTTGAAGACTGCTTTCTTACTTGCCATCACCTCTGCTCGCAGGGTGAGTGAGCTTCAGGCTTTATCTTCCAAACCTCCCTTTCTTGCTGTCCATCCAGACAAAGTGGTTCTTCGCACTAGGCCCTCTTTTCTGCCCAAATTGGTTACTTCTTTCCACATTGGTCTGACCATCACATTGTCCACCTTCGTCCCGCCTCCACACCCTTCCAAAGAGGAGAGACTCCACCTTCTGGACCCAAAACATGCACTGTCCTTTTACCTTGACTGCACTAAAGACTACCGGGTGGACAATCAACTCTTCGTGGGTTATGTGGGCGCCAAGAAAAGTCGGGCAGTGCACAAACCTACCATTACTTGATGGGTTGTCCTATGCATTAAGATCTGCTAGTCTTTGGCTAAAAAGGAACCTCCATTAGGACTGCGCGCCCACTCTACCAAGGTGACTGCAGCTACTAATGCTTTGGTATGTGGAGTTCCGCTGGTTGATATCTGCCAGGCAGCCACGTGGTCATTCTTGCACACGTTTACAAAGCATTACTGCCTGGACAGCCAAGTCCGGAGAGACGGCTCTTTCGGTCGTTTTGTTCTCCAGGATTTCCTGGTGTGAACTTAGTTTGCAGACCCACCTCCGGGTTTGGTATTGCTGGGGTATCTATTCTAAGGTAAGGAATCTCTAACTAATAGTCTCTGTCAGATGAACAAGTTACCTACCTTCGGTAACGATTTATTTATAAGACATATATTAGTTATAGATTCCTTACTGCCCCACCCATCCTCCCCGTTCTGCGAACTGACCTCTAGGGATAGGGACTCCCTTGCAGGGCCCAGGTTTTGTGCACCAGTGGTCAGTGTCTTGCGTGGCTCTGCGCTTCTGGAGTGGAAAATCGTGTCAGAAATGACGTCAACATGCAGGGGCGGTGTCTAAGTAGACACCGCGATGTCATTCCGGCGACCACGACGTCGACCGATGCCACCTACCAACGTGGGGGTACTGCTAAGAAAACATATCTCTGGATCCAGTCTGACGCCTGGGGTTAATTCTAAGGTAAGGAATCTATAACAAATATATGTCTCTTACAGATACATTGTTACCGAAGGTAAGTAACTTGTTCTTTGCTGCCACCCCTCTAGGTAATGAGGTTGACCAAATTTCACAAGCTTCCAATACATCTAGGCAGTGTATTAAAAATGTGTGCCAGTTTGACCCTGAGTTATTTATCAGTGACCAAATATGACTCTTTAGGGTATGATCCCAGGCTTGTTGGGTTTTCAGCATATAGGCTGCAAATCTTGGTTTTAAAATCCAGTGTTGAGATGACAGGTTGAATTCCATGCGGATTTGCGCATGAGAGGTTGTGTTTGGGAGACAAATCGCTCTGCAAAAACAGGCTGATTGAGCTCTATCAAACCATGTCAACATTTTGTCTTTAAAAATCATCGCACCATAGGCCACTCTCGGTAAGAATTTGGCACCCATTACACAAATTAGGGGGGAAAGGTCTGGCGTGTTTAAGGCTTTACTTACGCTTGAAAAGGCCCTCTCTAAGGAGTGAGCCACTCTCTGCATTGCAGTGATGTGTGGAGCCAATCTTACCCTGTGGTCTATCCAGACGCCCAGATACTTATTTACGGCCACTACCTCTATAGGTTTTTCTTCGATATGCCAAAAACCTTTCCTTGCATTTTGTCTTGTGATCATCATCACCTTTGTTTTTGCTATGTTTATTTTCAAAGAATTTACCTTACAATATGATGCCAATGATGTAAAGAACCTCTGGAGGTTCACCGAGGTTTGGCCGAGGAATATGGTAAAGTCGGCGTAGTGCATTGATTGAATTTTAGAACCGGCAAGCTTAAGCGGAAATGCCCGAGTTCCTGCCAACCACTCTGGTAGACCTGGCTGGTACAAGTTAAAAAGAAATGGGGCAATATGCATCCTTGCTTTAGACCCCTGTTGGTCATGATTTTGTTGGTTGTAGACTAGCCGGTAGTAACTCTTATTTTCACCCAGGTTTCTTTTTTTCCATTTTTTTTTTTCATTTCAAAGTATTTTATTCGTTTTATACAAACAAATACAATAGCATTCTGTCACGGGGTTAGCCAAACGTAGTATGTATGCATTGGTTACATGTACTTTACGGTGAGATATCTGTTTTAGCTAATCCCCTCTTACATTGACTTGCCGTGAAATTAGGTAAAGGCTGATAGAAAGAGAGAAACAGGTAAGAAAGAGGTGAGAGGAAGATATGAGAGAGGTTCTGTAGCCCTGAGTCCAATAGGGGTTTTAGTCATGTGACAAAACTGACACCCCACTAGTTGATCTATGGCGGGAGAGGTGGTCAAACAGGGCAGTCCAACTAGCCCCCCCGATGTCCCTTCAGCCCGTGGTGTTAACCTCCGATTCGCTCCGTCCCCCCCCCCCCCATAGGGGAGGGGAGGAGGGAGCCAGACTGGCTTCAAGGGGGTTCGTAAGAGTCTAAGTACGCATCGAGTGACTTCCACATCCCCCTGGTTGCTGGTCTCCATGGCGAGTTCTGCAACGCAATGTTATCCGCGCCTCTGAGGTACGTCACCCAGTTGAGCCAGCCCTTGTATGAGGTCTTAGTCGTGTCCTTCCAGTTGGTGAGGACCATTTTCACTGTCGCAAAGAGAAGCAGGTCCAGTTGGTCTTTATCATGCTCGGATCGTAGTGCTGTGGTCATGAATACAGTGGCGAGGGAGGATAACTCAGTTGTTAGTGTGCAGCCCAGTATGTTATTTATGAACCCAAAGATTTTCTCCCAGAACTTTTTCCGTGATGGGCAGTAATGGATAAGATGTGCTAGGTCCCCCTTTTCCTTGCTACAGTTCCAGCACAGGTCATCTTTCTTGGGTCTAAGTGAGAATAATTGAGCAGGGGTCCAGAAGGCTTTGTGGAGTAGCCAGAATTTAGTATGTGCTAGTACTGGGGTGATTTTATTTTGTGAGGCAGAGGACTATAATGTCGCCTGTTCTTGCTCATTCCGTGGGGTATTGCCTTGTTTTATCCAGTAGTTAGTTGTCTTGTCATTAATTTTGGTGGTGTATGGGCGTAGTAGTTTGTAGAGGTGCGATACCTGATGACCTAGTCTGTTGATCTTTGCTAAATACTGTGCACTTTCTGCTCTTTTGCACATGTACTGTTTTTAAAAATAGTTTTTTAGTAAACGGAATTTTAGCTGCCCTTCTATAAATTGATTTTAGCACTCCTTTATTCCTGTCATCTGTGGGTATTGATTTGTGTCTCCTGTGCTTGCCATACTCCGCGGTAAAAGCGGAAGTGGACGCTGTTGAGACGCGAGGTCAGCACTCTAGTTGTTCTTCTCAGCTGCCCTTATCACTCGCGCTGACACGACCGCGCAGCGCTTGCCTTCCTGTCAGAGCTGCGTTCAACGCCTGACAGGCAGGACAATCTGCTCTCGCTGGGGAAATTGTTGTTCATTTGCACATTGAGTTGGAACTAGTTTTTCTGCTCAAAACTGCACTTTCTGCTCTTTTGCACATGTACTGTTTTTAAAAATTGTTTTTTATTAAACGGAATTTTAGCTGCCCTTCTATAAATTGATTTCAGCTCTCCTTTATTCCTGTCATCTGTGGGTATTGATTTGTGTCTCCTGTGCTTGCCATACTCCGCGGTAAAAGCGGAAGTGGACGCTGTTGAGACGCGAGGTCAGCACTCTAGTTGTTCTTCTCAGCTGCCCTTATCACTCGCGCTGAGGCGACCGCGCAGCGCTTGCCTTCCTGTCAGAGCTGCGTTCAACGCCTGACAGGCAGGACAATCTGCTCTCGCTGGGGAAATTGTTGTTCATTTGCACATTGAGTTGGAACTAGTTATCTGCTCAAAACTGCACTTTCTGCTCTTTTGCACATGTACTGTTTTTAAAAATAGTTTTTTAGTAAACGGAATTTTAGCTGCCCTTCTATAAATTGATTTTAGCACTCCTTTATTCCTGTCATCTGTGGGTATTGATTTGTGTCTCCTGTGCTTGCCATACTCCGCGGTAAAAGCGGAAGTGGACGCTGTTGAGACGCGAGGTCAGCACTCTAGTTGTTCTTCTCAGCTGCCCTCATCACTCGCGCTGACGCGACCGCGCAGCAGACGCGCGCAGCGGGCGCGCCGCTGGCGTGCCGAAGGCGCGCCTAAGGCAAGCCCGTCTGCGCCCGTCCGCGCTCGGTCCGGGCTGAGGGCACTGTCCCCTGGCCCTACCACCTCAGGAACAATTAGGTTTACCAGAGAGGTTCTCCTCCGGTTAAATCCAAACAGAGGTAACATGTGCTGCCCTAGAATATGTCCTGAGATATTTATTAAAGGAAATTGTGCGCCATGTACAAGGTGCTCTGATAAACTATCATTTGTTTTTTCTGACAATGCTACTAGAAGCAAACCCAAGGCTAAAGTAAAGAATGTTATGCCACCAATACAAGTTTTGCTTCTCAATGCTAGGTCACTTATTAAACATAGTGACGAATGTGCACTTTTAATTGAACAAAATGGCATTAAAATGGCTTTCATCACCGAATCTTGGTCTGATGAAGCATCTGGCCCTGACCTCGTTAATGCATTGCCACCTGGATACCTATGCTTTACGCTAGACAGACCAGGCAGGAAAGGGGGAGGATTAGCTATAATTTATCATAACTCCTTAAATCCCTCCTTCTGCCCAGTACTAAATCAGGCATGCGAAGCTTTGGCAATGGACGTTAATATCTCTCCTCATGACACTTTCCACGCTATTCTTTTATATCGCCCCCCTGGAACAAGGGGCGCATTTTTAGAATCAGCGGGTCTGTTCCTTGAGGAAGGACTATGTGTCAACTCGTTCACCATTTTAGGTGATTTTAACTTTCACTTGGAAGATGAACAGGATGCAGATAATGTCAAGCTTCAGGAAATCTTCGCAGGAGGGGATCTCATTCAACTAGTCTCAGTCCCCACTCATAAGGCTGGCCACACCCTGGACGGCATCTTCTCCAATAATCCTCTTATGAAGATTAGTAAGGTACTTCCCGTTTCATGGTCTGACCACTCAGCCATCTTTTTTGAGATTCCCATAACCGGATCCCCTAAGCCATCTAGCACACCTCTTCCTAAATTTAACACCAGGACATGGAAGAATATTAATAGAGATAACTTAGAAAACCATCTAAAGTCTACTCTGAAAGTCTGGTCCGCTTCTTCTGATGAGGCCGCTTTGGAGTACACAGACTGGCTAGCGTCAGCCTGTAATGAGGTGGCTCCTATTAAAGCCTGTACCTTTAAGAGAACAAAACCCTCGGCTCCCTGGTACAATGAAAGTCTCAAACTAAAAAAAATTGAATGCAAGTACTTTGAACGTCTGTGGAGAAAAGATTACACTCCAGCTTCTAAAAAAGTCTACAGAGATTTCCTTCACAGCTACAAAAAACTATTAATGGAAACCAAAAAATTGTTCTTTGGGGAGCAGATTAATAATGCAAAATCCTCCACTAAAGAATTATTTAGTACTGTCTCTAAACTTACAACTCCAGTCCTGGCTAAATCTAATGGCAACCCGTATTTCTGCGAACTCCTGGCCACTACTTTTCAAGAAAAAGTGGGCTCTATTTTCTCTTCTTTTAGTAATTCTCAGGCAGATGACTCAACTAAAGCTACCGGGGACCTTCCTGCATGCAGGAAGTCACAGGCACAGTTGATTTATTTCAAGACTATGAGTGTTGAAGATACTACTAAACATCTGCAGGCAATCAAATCCGGCTCTCCTTCAGACCCATGTCCGGCTAATATAGCCAGACTCGTACCTGACACTATCGGAGCTGCTCTCAACTCCGTGTGCAACAATATATTTAAAAATGCCTTATTCCCTAAAATCTGGAAACAAGCATCCATTCTTCCCCTTCTAAAAAAGGCAAATCTGGATCCTAAAGAGCCAAATAATTATAGGCCCATCTCTCGACTCCCATTACCTGCTAAAATAATTGAAAGAGAGATGAACAGCCAGCTGAATGCATTTATCACAAATAATGATCTTCTTGACTCTACTCAATTTGGCTTTCGCACCGAACATAGCACGGAGTTCGCGTTAATCAAAT